>NC_074688.1:29406594-29749094 GCF_029448725.1 Salvelinus fontinalis
CTCTCTCTCTCTCCCCCCCTTGCTCCCCCTTGCTCTCTCTATCCTCCCTCTCTCCTCTCCTCTCCCTATCTCCCTCTCTCCTCTCCTCTCCCTATTCCCTCCCTTTCTGTCTCTCCTCTCTCCTCAGGCGATGGAGAAGCAGGTTCTGATTGTTGGACAGACTCCGTCTCAGTTGCTCATTGAGCCACATCCTCCTCGCAGCTCGGCCATGCACCTGGTGAGACACACGGCATGCTGGAAAAATTCTCTCCACTGCGTCTCTGTCTATCTGTGTGCGTGTGTATCCATACAAGTGTGTCTGTGCATGTGTGTGTGCGCGTTTGTGCTTTTGTGTGTGTGTGTGTGTGTGTGTGTGTGTGTGTGTGTGTGTGTGTGTGTGTGTGTGTGTGTGTGTGTGTGTGTGTGTGTGTGTGTGTGTGTGTGTGTGTGTGTGTGTGTGTGTGTGTGTATTTGTGTGTATTTGTGTGTGTGTATGTGTTTGTATGTTGTCTTTGTGGTGTGTGTGGCAGTCCCATCTCTCCATCGTGGGAGAGAGAATATTTTGCCAATAGGTTTCTCTATGCTCTCTTTTCTACCATGTCCTCCACTCCTTGTACCCACTCCCCATTTCAACTCCCCAGTCCCCATTGCTTCCAACATATTTCCAATGGCTCCATTGAATGAAGAGTTGATGTGTAGAGCAGAGGGAAGAGTGCCCCCTACTGACCCAGTACTACCACAGCCGTCTAAAGGGGCTGACGTGTTGTTGGTTTAGGCCTTTTCACTATCCCCATACAGTAAACTAAACGGAGAGCCACATTTTTGTAGTGCAAAATAATTGTGCAAAGTACAAGAATTACCTACATTAATTAGCATTAGGAAAATGTTGCCCCGACTTTGCTTGCAAGTGAAGATATTGATGTTTCATGTACTATAAACAACAATTCCATCTCATGTTTCTAACCCCTGTCTGTCTGTCTGTATTTGTGTATGTGTGTCTGCCTATATGTCTGTATGTATGTCTGTATGTCTGACTGACCCCTCCTCCCTCCCCTCTTCCTCATCATCTCCTCCTCTTCCTCCACCATGTACATGCAGCTCTTCTGTGTCTGAAACCTATTTTACCTCCACACTAACTACCTCTCTCCATTCTGTCCCCTTCTCTCTCCTCATCCTCCTCCATCCCTCCATCCTCCATCCTCCACACTCCCTCTCTTCTTCTCTCTTCTACTCAATAGTGTTTCCTTCCCCAGAGCCCTCTGATGTTCAAGGACCAGATGCAGCAGGATGTGATCATGGTACTGAAGTTTCCCTCCAACTCCCCGGTGACCCACGTAGCAGCCAACACCCTGCCACACCTCTCTGTCCCTGCTGCTGTCACCGTCACCTGCAGCAGACTGTTCGCTGTCAACCGCTGGCACAACACTGTCGGTGAGGGTACTACACACACACAGAGGCCAGAAAGCACAGACCAGAACACACATACCCTACCGTTCAAAAGTTTGGGGGTCACTTAGAAATGTCTTTGTTTTTGAAAGAGAAGCACATTTTTTGTCCATTAAAATAACATAAAATTGATCAGAAATACAGTGTAGACATTGTTAATGTTGTAAATGACCTGTAATCAAACCCACAAGTGCTGATGCCCCAGATACTCAACTAGTTCAAAGGCCAGTATTATTGCTTCTTTAATCAGAACAACAGTTTTCAGCTGTGCTAACATAATTGCAAAAGGGTTTTCTAATAATCAATTAGCCTTTTAAAATGATCAACTTGGATTAGCTAACACATCGTGCCATTGGAACACAGGAGTGATGGTTTCTGATATTGGGCCTCTGTACGCGTATGTAGATATTCCATAAAAAATCTGCCGTTTCCAGCTACAATAGTCATTTACAACACTAACAATGTCTACACTGTATTTCTGATCAATTTGATGTTATTTTAATGGACAAAAAATGTGCTTTTCTTTCAAAAACAAGAACATTTCTAAGTGACCCAAAACTATGAACGGTAGTGTATATGCGCGCGCACACACACACACACACACACACACACACACACACACACACACACACACACACACACACACACACACACACACACACATTCATAGGCCAGAACACACATACTCTTGTAAAACTAAGTAAACCTTCACACACACACACACACACACACACACACACACACACACACACACACACACACACACACACACACACACACACACACACACACACACACACACACACACACACACACACACACACACATTCATAGGCCAGAACACACATACTCTTGTAAAACTAATTGCGTGTTCCACCACATGTGCTACCTACCACAGCAGTGGCCCTGTAAAACCCCTCCTTACCAACCAGGGCTAACCTATACAGCCTGGGTCTGTAGCAGCCTGGGTCTGTAGCAGCCTGGGTCTGTAGCAGCCTGGGTCTGTAGCAACCTGGGTCTGTAGCAGCCTGGGTCTGTAGCAGTCTGGGTCTGTAGCAGTCTGGGTCTGTAGCAGCCTGGGTCTGTAGCAGCCTGGGTCTCTAGCAGCCTGGGTCTGTAGCAGCCTGGGTCTAGACAAACCATTTTAGGAGCCATAAGAGATAATTGTGTTACATAAACTTTGCACAGTGACAAGTCACGCCCCTGAGTGAGGTCAGAGAGCGTGTCAGCCTGATAGAACCGTCCTTTCGAACAAACTGGGTTAAGAATTGACATGTCAGACCAGAAAAACGTTGAGATGCAGCTGCACATTTAAAGTCTGAACTTTGAATCTCAACACGAGGTAGAGACGATAAACTCACCTCTCGGACAATCACTGGTACGGCTGCTTAGCTGTCCTAAGTAAAGTATCTTCGAAAGCAAATTTAAGTGGGACCATTCTACTAACGTTACTTTGCTCAAACCATCGTATTACGTTACTCTCACAACCCCACTGGGAACCATCAACCCGGCTGGCTAGCCTATCTTCAAAGAAGCATCTTCAGGAGTGAATGGAAGAAAAATCTATTGTAGTTCTGTTCAGGACTACACGACAAGTTACCAGATACCGGAAACTACAGAGAAGAACAACAGTAGAAGACTTGTTGGAACAATTTTGGAACAATCAGAGCCTTACAAGCGTGCCACGTAAAGGCCCAACCCCCTTTCCAAGGCCCTGTCCACCGAGAGAGATCCGGCATTTCATGTAAATACATTCATGATTTCTTGCTCAAAGAGGGTGGCGGTTTGTGTGCAAAGTATATGATTACTGTAAGTGAGAGTAGTTTCTAAATGTACCAAGGTTAAGTGTCTCTGTCCATCTTTGCCCCCCATCCCTCAATCTCTTTTATAACAAGCAGCCATATTGTTGTCATTCCGCTAGGGACCTGTTTTTAACGTATAAAGTGTGTATGTTTATCCTGTGTTACCATTTAATTAGCTAGTAAATAAATAATGAAATCAACTTGTGTTGTCCTGAATAGGTAAGGCTCTGGTTTTTGCAGATGCAAGGAGGTTGTTCAGAATAATGACATGATACAAGGTTACGATGAATAAGTTGACTGTTTATAGACGTGACAGGTAAAGACCTTTAGAGTTTAATTCGGGAGATGGTAACTCTTTAAAGAACCGCCCAAATCCTAATGAGTTAATTGTTACACGATTAATTGAATAGGCTAACAATTAAACATATTTAGGTAGTTAGATAAATAACAGTCTTCAGGTTAATGTTAAAGTCAAGCCACCCTGCTACACCCCTTGGTCAGGTAAAGAGCGACAGAGTGCTTCCACATGTTGGTCCTCAGGCATGTGTGAACAACATTACCCCCCAACGCTCCAAAGAAAAAAACGCACACACACGCACGCAGGCGCACACATACACACACACACATACGCATGCACAAACACAAACACACACACACGCACACTTCTCAGGAACCAAACTCACCTCAGGATCAAGGGTCACCTGAAAGCTTACTGGGAAATTAGGCTGCAACTGCACCAGATTCTCTTCACACTTCCACATCTGTCACCGGAGCGCACACACACACACACACACACACACACACACACACACACACACACACACACACACACACACACACACACACACACACACCCACCCACCCACCCACCCACCCACCCACCCACCCACCCACCCACCCACCCACCCACCCACCCACCCACCCACACACACACACACACACACACACACACACACACACACACACACACACACACACACACACACACACACACACACACACACACACACACACACACACACACACACACACACACACACCGAGTTGAGGACCAGAGTGGAGCCTTACATTCTGTTGTTAAGGACCACAGCTGCAACTCCAATGTTCTTCTGTTGGAGAGAAGAAAAGGGTTCTGGGTTCCAACAATAATGAGCAGAATAATAAGGGCTTCATATTCCCAGCATGCTGCTGTGTTTCTGCCCTCCAGGGGATCATAGCTCTACTCAGCCTGACAGTCAGGAACTGAAATCAATAAGCTTCATGGAAACCTTCATGAACCAACCTCTGACCATGGAGCAGGTGCTCTGTGTGTGTGTGTGTGTGTGTGTGTGTGTGTGTGTGTGTGTGTGTGTGTGTGTGTGTGTGTGTGTGTGTGTGTGTGTGTGTGTGTGTGTGTGTGTGTGTGTGTGTGTGTGTGTGTGTGTGTGTGTGTGTGTGTGTGTGTGTGTGTGTGTGCGTGCATACTTGTGTGCGTACCTGCTTGTGTGACATACATGTGAAATGTGTGTGTGTGTTTCCAGGTTTGAGAGGAGCGCCAGGTTACTCCCTGGAACAGGCCCACCACCTGCCCATAGAGATGGACCCTCTGATTGGTGAGTGTAACCCTGAGGCCAGGCCAGACCATTGTACTGAATACTAACTAAGTTATCCCTCTGATTGGTGAGTGTAACCCTGAGGCCAGGCCAGACCATTGTACTGAATACTAACTAAGTTATCCCTCTGATTGGTGAGTGTAACCCTGAGGCCAGGACAGACCATTGTACTGAATACTAACTAAGTTATCCCTCTGATTGGTGAGTGTAACCCTGAGGCCAGGCCAGACCATTGTACTGAATACTAACTAAGTTATCCCTCTGATTGGTGAGTGTAACCCTGAGGCCAGGCCAGACCATTGTACTGAATACTAACTAAGTTATCCCTCTGATTGGTGAGTGTAACCCTGAGGCCAGGCCAGACCATTGTACTGAATACTAACTAAGTTATCCCTCTGATTGGTGAGTGTAACCCTGAGGCCAGGCCAGACCATTGTACTGAATACTAACTAAGTTATCCCTCTGATTGGTGAGTGTAACCCTGAGGCCAGGCCAGACCATTGTACTGAATACTAACTAAGTTATCCCTCTGATTGGTGAGTGTAACCCTGAGGCCAGGCCAGACCATTGTACTGAATACTAACTAAGTTATCCCTCTGATTGGTGAGTGTAACCCTGAGGCCAGGCCAGACCATTGTACTGAATACTAACTAAGTTATCCCTCTGATTGGTGAGTGTAACCCTGAGGCCAGGCCAGACCATTGTACTGAATACTAACTAAGTTATCCCTCTGATTGGTGAGTGTAACCCTGAGGCCAGGACAGACCATTGTACTGAATACTAACTAAGTTATCCCTCTGATTGGTGAGTGTAACCCTGAGGCCAGGACAGACCATTGTACTGAATACTAACTAAGTTATCCCTCTGATTGGTGAGTGTAACCCTGAGGCCAGGCCAGACCATTGTACTGAATACTAACTAAGTTATCCCTCTGATTGGTGAGTGTAACCCTGAGGCCAGGCCAGACCATTGTACTGAATACTAACTAAGTTATCCCTCTGATTGGTGTGTAGCCAACAACTCTGGGAGTAACAAGCGTCAGATTACAGACCTGGTGGATCAGAGCATCCAGATCAACACACACTGCTTCGTGGTTACCGCCGACAACCGCTACATCCTGGTCTGTGGCTTCTGGGACAAGAGTTTCAGAGTCTACTCCACCGAGACAGGTAATACTAACTACCATGGTACTTCTAGCTACTATAGTACCACCATAATACTACTACTATGCTACTGTAGTACTATACTACTACTATATTACACTGTACTACTTACACTGTACTACTTCCACACAGTAGGCCTAGACACAAAGGTTTAAATCATAATACTGTCTCTGTGCAGGTAAGCTGACCCAGATAATAGTACAGACTGTATAATACTCGTACCTTAATACTACTGTATGTCTACAATACTTTATATTGCTCTCTCTGTGCTGCAGGTAAGCTGACCCAGATAGTGTTTGGCCACTGGGACGTGGTGACGTGTCTGGCCCGGTCAGAGAGCTATATCGGGGGAGACTGCTACATCGTGTCAGGGTCCAGAGACGCTACTCTGCTACTGTGGTACTGGAGTGGACGACACCACATCATAGGAGACAACCCCAACAACAGTAAGTCAGAACACACACTCACATACACACACAAACAGACAGACATACACACACACACAGACACACAGTGTAACAGTCCTGTCCATGAGCTGTAGCCAGTAGTTGTCCTCTGTCCAAGGGTAGAGAGAGGAAGCTCTTCATATCAGCTCAAATTAATTACAGCACCTCATTGTGGAGCTGTAGTTCATTAAGGTAGATTATTATATTAATAAAAGCATTATTTGATCAGCAGTGAAAATTCTAGTTTCCACTCTTGTTATGGAATGATGGACAGAGACAGTGAGCAGGGCTGGCGCCAGAATGAATCAGTTGGACTGCCATTTGATTTCTATAGGCAGGCCTGTTTTTTTCTTCAAATGTTGTTCATGTGTGTTACAATAAAGACCATAGGCAGCTTGTGAGTTTCAAGTTTGGGGAAGTTTACAATTTATCTTATGATTTCTACCTATCTGTGTGCCAGTTATTTAAAACATGTATGCGCATTTTTGTGGAACACCTTCACTTCAATAATACTGTTTTAGTTTCTCAAAATTATTGTCATGTGGTTAATCAAAAAACCTGAATTAAAATGCAAAAAATCTCAACGTCAACAGTGAAGAGGCGACTCCGGGATGCTGGCCTTCTAGGCAGTGTACTGTGTCTGTGTTCTTTTGTCCATCTTAATCTTTTCTTTTTATTGGCCAGTCTGAGATATGGCTTTTTCTTTGCAACTCTGCCTGGAAGGCCAGCATCCCGGAGTCGCCTCTTCACTGTTGACGTTGAGACTGGTGTTTTGCGGGTACTATTTAATAAAGCTGCCAGTTGAGGACTTGTGAGGGATCTGTTTCTCAAACTTGACGCTCTAATGTACTTGTCTTCTTGTTCAGTTGTGCACCGGGGCCTCCCACTCCTCTTTCTATTCTGGTGAGAGCCAGTCTGGTGAGAGCCAGTGCGCTGTTCTATGAAGGGAGTAGTACACAGCTTGTACAAGATCTTCAGTTTCTTGTCAATTTCTCGCATGGAATAGCCTTCATCTCTCAGAACAAGAATAGACTGACGAGTTTCAGAAAAAAGTTTTTTGTTTCTGGCCATTTTGAACCTGTAATCGAACCCACAAATGCTGATGCTCCAGATACTCAACTAGTCTAAAGAAGGCCAGTTTTATTGCTTCTTTAATCAGAACAACAGTTTTCAGCTGTGCTAACATAATTACAAAAGGGTTTTCTAACGATCAAGTTGCCTTTTAAAATGATAAACCTGGATTAACTAACACAACGTGCCATTGGAACACAGGAGTGATGGTTGCTGATAATGGGCCTCTGTACGCCTATGTAGATATTCCATAAAAAATCAGACGCTTCCAGCTGCAATAGTCATTTACCACATTAACAATGTCTACACTGATCAATTTTATGTTATTTTAATGGACAAAAGATTTGCTTTTCTTTCAAAAACAAGGACCTTTCTAAGTGACCCCAAACTTTTGAACGGTAGTGTATGTAATGTTGAATTGATATAAATAAACAATCAAAGGGCAAACAATTCACACAATGAAACAATGAATGTGCAAGATTTGGCAAGAGACAGCAGAGCACATTCTGTAGAGTTAAGTGCATGCCCCTTCTTCTTGTACTCAAGACACATTATCTAAACACATTTGAGATGCTATTTACTGACAGACGCAACTCAATGTTCACCTAGGCCTATAGCCGCGCACGCTGCACGAATTCTGGCTTCGCAAATAAGCATAGGCTATTTAAAAAGAAAGAGCCAATGATCCTCTGTGGCTAAGTCAAGCTCTCTGGTAAAGTCTTTTGAATGATTTTATTTAGACAGGAGTAATTATATAATTTTGTCAAAACATCAGTTTACTTTAGGGGAAGCCAGCATCCGAACAGTGCACTGTGCACCCGTCAACTTTCCTTTCTAATTTTCAAGTGGCTGAAACCAGAGATCTGTATATAATGTCTTTCAACAAGTTTAGTTCTGCATATTGTGCCCATAGAAACGCATTGGGCTTATTCCTCGCTGCAGAAACTAGCGAGCGAAACAGCACCCCTCTGTCTTACTGTATGTAGCCCATGTATCTGATGCTGTCAGGCCAGAAAAAGTATGACATGCCATACTCATTTTGTCCAGACAGCATCAGATACATGGTGTACACATACAGAGACAGGGAGAACACACATAACGCCGGCCCTGACAGGGAGAAGCATCTACTGTATATGCACCTGTATGTGTGTGTTACTTGCGTTCCAGTAAAATACTCCAGATGTCTTGCTATTCAGCTCCAGTGTGATTTGATTTCTGCTGCTCTTCTCACTTAGTTCCTCATACTCACTAATTATCTGTGTTCAAAACAACCACTTCACCATTTGTCTGACTTGGACACAATAACAGTGTGTGAGCGCGTGTGAGCGTGTGTGTGTGTGTGTGTGTGCGCGTGTGTGTGTGCGTGTGCATGTGGGTGGGTGGGTGTGTGTGTGTGTAAGAGTGTAAGAGTGTGTGTGTAAGAGTGTGCGTGTAAGAGTGTGCGTGTTCGTATATGTAATGTATTTGAGTGTACTGTGCATGAACTGGTGTCAAATGGGGCTGTGGTTGAGGTGAGTCTTTTTCTCATTATCTTTTCTGAAGATAATTAAGAATTTCAGCTTGGTTTGTTCCAATTAATAGAGGGTGCCGCAGCACTATACTGCAGGAGAAAACACTCCCATGGTACACACACACACACACATACACAGTGCTTACTGCACTGTGCACCTTCCTAACAAAGGAAGGTTTCTTCTATGGAGAGAACTTCAACTAATCATATTCCATATCAATCAAACCAGGATGTTTGATATCAGTTTTTTCAGAGTGAACATTTAATAAGTTCTTCACTATAGATGAAACACATAGTGGTCTTCAGTAGCTACCTACAGTACCAGTCAAAAGTTTGGACACACCTACTCATTCAAGGGTTTTTCTTTATTTTAACTTTTGTCTAAATTGTAAAATAATAGTGAAGACATCAAAACTATGAAATAACACATATGGAGTCATGTAGTAACCAAAAAAGTGTTTAACCAATTAAAATGTATCTTAGATTTTAGATTCTTCAAAGTAGCCACCCTTTGCCTTGATGACAGCTTTGCACACTCTTTATTCTCTCAACCAGCTTCACCGTATGCTTTTCCAACAGTCTTGAAGCAGTTTCTACATATCATTTTCACTTGTTGGCTGCTTTTCCTTCACTCTGCTGTCCAACTCATCCCAAAACATCTCAATTGGGTTGAGGTCAGGTGATTGTGGAGGGAAGGTCATCTGATGCAACACTCCATCACTCTCCTTCTTGATCAAATAACCCTTACACAGCCTGGAGGTGTGTTTTGGGTCATTGTCCTGTTGAAAAACAAATGATAGTCCCACTAAGCGCAACCAGATGGGATGGCGTATCACTGCAGAATGCTGTTGTAGCCATGCTGGTTAAGTGTGCCTTGAATTCTATAATAATTCACAGACAGTGTCACCAGCAAAGCACCATCTCACCTCCTCCTCCATGCTTCATGGTGGGAACCACACATGAGGAGATCATCCGTTCACCTACTCTGCATCTCACAAAGACACAGCGTTTGGAACCAAAAATCTCAAATTTGGACTCATCACACCAAAAGACTTTCACCAGTCTAATGTCCATTGCTCATGTTTCTTGGCCCAAGCAAGTCTCTTCTTATTATTGGTGTAATTTAGTAGTGGTTTCTTTGCAGCAATTTGACCATGAAGGCCTGACTCACACAGTCTCCTCTGAACAGTTGATGTTGAGATGTGTCTGTTACTTGAACTCTGTGAAGCATTTATTTGGGCTGCAATTTTTTGAGGCTGGTAACTCTAATGAACTTATCCTCTGCAGGAGAGGTAACTCTGGGTCTTCCTTTCCTGTGGCGGTCCTCATGAGAGCCAGTTTCATCATAGCGCTTGATGGTTTTTGCAACTGCACTTGAAGAAACGTTCAAAGTTCTTGAAATTTTGGCTGATCTTAAAGTAATGACAGACTGTCGTTTCTCTTTGCTTATTTGAGCTGTTCATGTCATAATATGGACTTGGTCTTTCACCAAATAGGGCTTTTTTCTGTATACCACCCGTACCTTGTTACAACACAAGTGATTGGCTCAAATGCATCAGAAGGAAAGAAATTCAACAAATGAACTTTTAACAAGGCACACCTGTTTAAGTGAAATGCATTCCAGGTGACTACCTCATGAAGCTGATTCTGAGAGTGCCAAGAGTGTGCAAAGCTGTCATCAAGGCAAAGGGTGGCTACTTTGAAGAATCTCAAATATAAAATATATTTTGATTTGGTTACTACATGATTCCACATGTGTTATTTCATAGTTTTAATGTCTTCACTATTATTCTACATTGTAGAAAATAGTAAAAAAAATTAAGAATTAACCTTGAACGAGTAAGCGTGTCCAAACTTTTGACCAATACTGTATATGAGCTATTTCGTTGTATTATTAATAAAGGAGTTAATCATAATGTATTATACAATTTTATTTTTTTTATTTTAAATTTTATCCCTTTTCTCCCCAATTTTCGTGGTATCCAATCGCTAGTAATTACTATCTTGTCTCATCGCTACAACTCCCGTACGGGCTCGGGAGAGACGAAGGTCGAAAGCCATGCGTCCTCCGAAGCACAACCCAACCAAGCCGCACTGCTTCTTAACACAGCGCGCCTCCAACCCGGAAGCCCGCTGCACCAATGTGTCGGAGGAAACACCGTGCACCCGCCCCCCTCGGTTAGCGCGCACTGCGCCCGGCCCGCCACAGGAGTCGCTGGAGCGCGATGAGACAAGGATATCCCTACCGGCCAAACCCTCCCTAACCCGGACGACGCTAAGCCAATTGTGCGTCGCCCCACGGACCTCCCGGTCGCGGCCGGCTGCGACAGAGCCTGGGCTCGAACCCAGAGACTCTGGTGGCGCAGCTAGCACTGCGATGCAGTGCTCTAGACCACTGCGCATTATACAATTTTAAGATGAACAACAATACTTTTTGTCAGACTTCAGTTCACAGCAATCTAGGTAGGAGAGTATTATATGATTCATATTTGACAGAGTTGAAGATGTTGTAACCCTTGGCAGGAAGAGAACAGTGCCCTCTAATGTACATCAGCCTGCATGTGTCCTTAAACACCTCAGGCCTCATTTATCAAAGGTCCGTGCCCAGTCAGCGCACAGCAAAGACTAAACCTTGCCTGCGCCAGTTTTCCCACAAAGGTGTTTTATCAACATTTATCAATGTTGAACTTGATGGGAAACTTTGCTTGTCTCCATGCAAATCTCAGATCATGAGTATTCACCACGTCTAGTGGTTGATCAACTGTATTGCAAGCAAATATTGTTCTTTTGAGGAAAATGGAGGTGTTTGATACACAGGAATGATAATAATGGTAGGCTAATAAAAACATTAAAACATATGCCTAATGATGAAACAGATGCATTTGCCATTGGTAAGGAGATCTCATGTAGACTTTTATTCCCGCTACACAACAAATATTAGCTATCATTTATCCATTGCTCAGAATTTAGTGAGAAATGTACGCATTCTTGATAAATGAGGCCCCTGGTCATTAAAATAACTTCCAGCTCAATCCCCTGCCTGCCTCTCAGGCCCAACTCGGCCCATATCACTGCAATGTGAGGCAGGGTGGGGAGGTTGTGTTGGCTGGCTGGGGGGGGCTCAGTGTAGGCTGATTGAATATTTTGTAGGGCAGGTGAGCTGGATGAGTCTGTGATCTCTCTGGAGGCCTCACACTGTCCTGGGACTGGCAGGTCTGCTCTGGTCCTACCCTCTAAGGGACTGGAGAAGAGAGAGGGGTGAAAGGGAGGAGAGGGGAGAAGAAAGAGGGATGAGAGGAGAGAGGAAGGAAAAGACATATGGGGTGAGAGGAGAGGGGTGGAAGGGAGTAGAAGGGAGGAGAGGAGAGAGGGACGAGAAGGGGGGAGACTCCAGGTGTCCAGGACCTCCCTTCACTAGCCTCTCCCCCATCAATCATGGGACAGTGTGAGGGGAGGGTGGTTGGGGAAGGGGATGATCTGCCGTCACAACATTTATATGACAATTGACCAGGACCTCGCTGGCAGCAGCTGGGTGGATGTGACTCTCACTGTCTGTGGTCAGTTATTTATCAACATAACAACACATTTGAGTCCTGATGAATGCTCTTATTTCAGAAAGTTCTTAGTTCATTACATTCTTCGCATCCCCCAGTGAAGTGCACTCTGTTGCAACGATCCCAAGCCATGGTATGTTGTTCTTAATAAAACCCAACTGTTGTGTTGTGTTCCAGGTGACTACCCGGCACCGCGAGCTGTGCTGACCGGCCATGACCATGAGGTGGTGTGTGTCTCTGTGTGTGCCGAGCTGGGACTGGTCATCAGTGGAGCCAAAGGTCAGCAGAGACAGCCTGAGTCCCAAATGGCACTCTATTCCCTGTGTAGTGCACGTCTTTTGACCAGGGCCCGTATGGCTCTGTTCCAAAGTAGTGCACTGCTCCAGAGTCTAATGGCGGCGAGCTTTACACCACTCCATTTGACGCTTGGCATTGCGCATGGTGATCTTAGTCTTGTGTTTGGTTGCTAGGCTATGGAAACCCATGTCTTGAAGCTCTCAATAAACATTTATTGTACTGACATTGCTTCCAGTGGCAGTTTGGAACTCGGAAGTGAGTGTTGCAACCGAGGACAGACGATTTTTACGTGCTACACGCTTCAGCACTTGGCGGTCCTGTTCTGTGAGCTTGTGTGGCCTACCACTTTGTGGCAGAGTCGTTGTTGCTCCTAGATGTTTCCACTTCACAATAGCAGCACTTACAGTTGACCGGGGAAGCTCTAGCAGGGCAGAAATTTGATAAACTGACTTGTTGGAAAGGTGGCATCCAATGACGGTGCCACGTTGAAAGTCACTGAGCTCTTAAGTAAGGCCATTCGTCTGCTAATATTTGTCTATGGAGATTGCATGGCTGTGTGCTCGATTTTATACACCTGTCTGCAACGTGTGTGGCTGAAATAGCCCAATCCACTAATTTGAAAGGGTGTCCACATACTTTTGTTTTTATAGTGTATGTGAGTTGGCTGATAGTATTGTAATGTCACATGCCACAGTACATAGTTGAGTTATCTCATTTAGGAGTGGAATGTTGAGTATCTCAGTTAGGAGTGGAATGTTGAGTAACATTCTTGAAACAGTGTGTGTGCATTCGTCCGTGCGTGTTAGTGTGTAACTCTATCTTCCCTCCAGAGGGTCCGTGTCTGGTCCACACTATAACAGGGGACCTGCTGCGGGCCCTGGAGGGCCCAGATAACTGCCTGTGTCCCCGCCTCATATCGGTGTCCAGCGAGGGCCACTGTATCATCTGCTACGAGAGAGGACGCTTCTGTAACTTCAGCATCAACGGAAAACTACTGGCTCAGATGGAGGTCAATGACTCAACACGGGTAAGACCACAGACACAATATGTACCTAGTAAAAGTCTACACACGCCTTGCACAGTCTTCACATTTTACTGTCTTAAAATGATATATAAACAAGGGATTCAACTGGGGAGGGATTCCACTGATCGACAGAACCTACTCCACATTTTCAATGTGAAAGAGATGTAATCATTGCTGGACAGCAGTATTCAAACTTAGTGCACTACATAGGGCCTAGGGTCTAAATATCTAAAGTAGTTTACTACATAGGCTGTGATTTGAGGTAGATGATGTCGTTATTATTGTTTATTTTTATGTTATTTATTTGATTTATTATTATATAATTATTATGATGTGCTCCCTAGGCCATTATGCTGAGTAGTGATGGTCAGAACCTGGTGACGGGTGGAGACAACGGGGTAGTGGAGGTGTGGCAGGCCTGTGATTTCAAACAGCTCTACATCTACCCAGGCTGTGATGCTGGTGTCCGCGCCATGGACCTCTCTCACGACCAGAGGTTAGTCCTGTTTGTCCACCCAATCAGGTTGCCTCTACAACAGGATCAATGGCGTGTGTGTGTGTGTGTGTGTGTGTGTGTGTGTGTGTGTGTGTGTGTGTGTGTGTGTGTGTGTGTGTGTGTGTGTGTGTGTGTGTGTGTGTGTGTGTGTGTGTGTGTGTGTGTGTGTGTGTGTGTGTGTGTGTGTGTGTGTGTGTGGTTGTAGAGCAGTATGTAGGCTGTAACACTGAAAGGGCCTGTGTGTTTCATGCTTGTCAGGGTACATTTGGGGAAATGGAACGTTCGCAGTTCAGTGAGCTTTGTTTTCTTTAAATAGAACCGGTTGCCATAGAGACAACGAAATTGCAGTGCAATGTTCTGAAAGCACACTTGCCTTGGAGCAATACACAAGCGTCACTTTCCTCACACACATACATACACACACACACCAGACACACACCACACACATATTCACTCACACACATACACACTCACACCTATTGTGTTTATGTTAGTAAAGTAATGGGTCATATAGAGGTACATTGTGTTGATGAACATACTGTATTGTGTGTGTGTGTGTGTGTGTGTGTGTGTGTGTGTGTGTGTGTGTGTGTGTGTGTGTGTGTGTGTGTGTGTGTGTGTGTGTGTGTGTGTGTGTGTGTGTGTGTGTGTGTGTGTGTGTCCCCTCCCCCAGGACTCTCATCACTGGCATGGCATCCGGTAGCATTGTGGCGTTCAACATCGACTTCAACCGGTGGCACTACGAGCACCAGAACAGATACTGAGGGTTACAGAGACAGAGGCAGTACAACATGGCCATGTTTGGAGGACACCTGGACACTACTGTTAACCAACTATACAGGTTAGCTGCTGTTAACTACCTATACAAGTTAGCTAACTACGGTATAAGAGTTAACTAATGCTAACTAACCTCACAGGTCAACTACAAGTTAACGACAGGTTAACTAACTAACCATAATTGTAGGAATACAGTGGGGTCCGCAATTATTGACACCCTTGATGAAGATGAACAATAATGACTGTATAAAATAAATAATTCAGAAACTGAGCTATATTATATGCTCCCAAAAATGTGAGAATTATTTTATGTTATTAGAATTGCTTAGAGAAAGAGATTTTGTTTAACAAGTAAGAAAAACTATTCTCAAAAGGTAGGAGTGAAAATTAAAGCTCCCTAAAGATTCTTATAAATAAAGTTGTCAAAAGTGTAGTATTTGGTACCATATTCCTAGCATGCAATGACTACATCAAGCTTTGGATTCTACAAACTTGTTGTATGCATTTGCAGTTTGTTTAGGTTGTGTTTCTGATTATAGAATGGTAGAAATGAATGGTAAATAATGTAGTCTGTCATTTTGGAGTCACTTTTATTGTAAATATGAATATGATACATTTCTAAACACTTCGTAATTAATGTGGATGCTACCATGATTACAGATAATCCTGAGTGAATAATGATGAGTGGGAAAGTTACAGAGGGTCAAAATCATACCCTCAAGACATGCTAACCTCTCACCATTACCAATAACATGGGGAGGTTAGAATGTCTTGGGGGTATGATCTTTGACCTGTGATAATCTGAAGTACCCAAAAGGGCCACTAGATGTTGTGTGATAGATTACATAAAATCCTTAAAAGATACCAAAATGCGGGTAGTTTATTGTTAAACTTCAAACATTTCCAGTAATACCCTCCCTTTGCAACCTATATTTAAAATATATATATATTACTTGTCAAACAAAATCCCTTTCTCTGAGCAACTGAATTAGTATAAAATAATATATATATATTTTTACTATACAATATAGCTCAGTATTTGAATTATTTATTTTATACAGTAATTTTTGCTCATATTTATCAAGGGTGTCAATAATTTCAGACCCCACTGTATATACTAAGGCCCAGAGACAGACAGGTTAAAATATAGGTTATAAGACGTGGAGAAAAAATACTTCAACTGATGATCTTAGAAGACGAGGTCAGTTATAGTGCTACAGTGACAGTTTCTTTCAACACTGATTTAAAAAAATGAATGTACGATTTTATTCAACTGGTCATATTTAAAACTGTGAAAAATACAATAAACAAACCTACGGTTAATAACGTTTATACAACATTTGTATGTCAAATACATATCAAACTTGGGACACTTTTCTAGGAAAAAAGGAAAAACTGTTGTATATAAGGATGATGTAAAGAGTTGATTTCCAGAAAAGATTTGAAAAGAACAAGACGTCTCCATTTAGTCTCCATTTTGACAGTTGAACCACAATTCTCTGTTCCAAACCGTGACCTGACTCTCTCACATTATGTCTTAGAGTGCGTCCAAAATGGTACCCTATTCCCTTTATAGTGTGCAACATTTGATCAGGACCCATAGGGCTCTGGCCAAAAGAAATGCACTATAAAGGGTTAGCGTGCCATTTTGGACGTAGATTAGTTGGTTAGTAATAATAACTGATAGTTGGTCTCCCATCACAGTAGTCTATTGATGTAGGTGTCAAAAACAACAAATTGTTCTATGTTAATTTGATAATGTGTTTACATGTCTGTAAGGGCAATTTCAGAACTCTACGTACTGTGTGAAATTTGTCCATTGTAATTGTAATTTGTTTCTTAATCACGTTTCACATTATCAGCAGGAAATAACAATCCTTGTAATGATTTCCATCCCATTTGTTGTTCGGTAACTATTTTATTTATATTTCAACAAAGGCAAGGATTTAAAATTACTTTTATCTACTTTTAAAATTACGACCACAGGCTAGTCAGGTTTAGCACTGAATTCTTTAGTCGTCGTGGTTTGTATTTCCAGCTAATGGATTGATAAGGAAGGCAGTGCAAGACATCAGTTGTAGAAACTTTGGATGATAACTATGGTAACTCAATATGAAAACTATCAATGCCATGAGTTTATTACAGCCTGCAATCCAGACCTGTTTTGTACTACCATTCCACTCATTGTACTCTGTGTCATATGCCAAACATGACATGATATTTGGCATGGCAAGTGGTGGAAAGGAATGTTAGTGCAAACAGACTGATACCCAGGCTAAATGAAAGGTTGGGGCATGTAGCTAAGCTAACCAAGAACAGGCTATAGTCATCCAAAAATGATTCTTAACTATTTTGAATAAACAGAAAATATTACAACAATGTTAAATATACCACGTGTGAGTTGACAGTAAGATGAAAAGGAAAAAAAGAAATTGCAATATGCAAAGAGTTTGGATTTGCATTGTAATGGTACAGACAGCAGCCTAGCTAAACAAGGGGCTCTGCATGCAGAGACCTACAGTGGCTGTAGTATGGAAAATATATCTTACTTTACTGGTTTGACTCATAATAACCATCAATATGAATTTGACATTCTGGGTTTATTTAGACAATATTTGTGTAAGGAGGATTTTGCTAAATAAATGCATTTGATTTGTGTTGACATTGCAATTTGATGTCGTTTTTTTAAACATTTCTTATTGCTCTCAAATAGTTTTTTTGATTTGTATGTAATATATTTTGTTGATATAAGTATATCATATGATTTTATAAGTTATTTGTATTTACCTGTTGTTTTTTGCATATGTTGCAATTTCTGAGGTATTTACCTTGTGTTTGTTTGAAGCTGTTTTACATTAAGCTCTGTCAATATATACAGATTGATAAACTGTGCAATATAACATTGGTTTCTTTTTTGTTGTATTTATAATAAAAAATAAATAAAGCAAGCTCTTATGCAAGTGAATTTTCCATTCTTTATAGCAGTCTGAACATAACTAGTACTATGTTTTCCTAATAGTCTGCCATATAGAATAGAGTATGTATTTAACTTATAAACCCATGCACTAAAAGTTATCTCAAGAGTGGAAGCTCAACGTGTTGAAATGTTTATTGTGTTTGTTGTTGTTTTACTACTATCTTCTGTATCTGGTACAGATTATCCTATACTGCCATCTACTGACTGGATGTTGTTATTGCTGCTGTGGCTGCTGTTTGTAAATCCCAGATTGTTCTACTGTACTCCACCTGGAGCGACGCAGCACAATGACCAGGCTCTCAGATTGAGGAAGTGATTTATTCACAGGTTTGGCTTGCTGATGACCAGTTACAGGGTTGCTTCTTCAGGAACAATGACCAGGCTCTCAGATTGAGGAAGTGATTTATTCACAGGTTTGGCTTGCTGATGACCAGTTACAGGGTTGCTTCTTCAGGAACAATGACCAGGCTCTCAGATTGAGGAAGTGATTTATTCACAGGTTTGGCTTGCTGATGACCAGTTACAGGGTTGCTTCTTCAGGGACAATGACCAGGCTCTCAGATTGAGGAAGTGATTTATTCACAGGTTTGGCTTGCTGATGACCAGTTACAGGGTTGCTTCTTCAGGAACAAAGACCATTCACTACCATCATCAGGAAAAAAGATGTGCTACTGGTGATGAATCCCAATCAAATTGGCTTCACATGTAGTCACTGAATCTTAAATAACATCGGGTAAAAATACATATTTTGCACAGTAACATACTTTCAATCAGTACCTTTTCTTTCTCTCACAACAGAAATGTAGTAACAAATGTCTTTTGGACAATTACATTCAGCAGATAGATACAGTCAACTCACTGTCCTCTCTCTAGACCTGTCAACTCACTGTACTTCTCCCTCTAGACCTGTCAACTCACTGTTCTTCTCTCTCTAGACCTGTCAACTCACTGTTCTCTCTCTAGACCTGTAAACTCACTGTCCTTCTCTCTCTAGACCTGTCAACTCACTGTACTTCTCTCTCTAGACCTGTCAACTCACTGCTCTTCTTTCTCTAGACCTGTCAACTCACTGTTCTTCTCTCTCTAGACCTGTCAACTCACTGTCCTTATCTCTCTCTAGACCTGTCAACTCACTGTACTTCTCTCTCTAGACCTGTCAACTCACTGTCCTTATCTCTCTCTAGACCTGTCAACTCACTGTCCTTCTCTCTCTAGACCTGTCAACTCACTGTCCTTCTCTCTCTAGACCTGTCAACTCACTGTCCTTATCTCTCTCTAGACCTGTCAACTCACTGTACTTCTCTCTCTAGACCTGTCAACTCACTGTCCTTATCTCTCTCTAGACCTGTCAACTCACTGTGCTTCTCTCTCTAGACCTGTCAACTCACTGTCCTTATCTCTCTCTAGACCTGTCAACTCACTGTCCTTCTCTCTCTAGACCTGTCAACTCACTGTCCTTCTCTCTCTAGACCTGTCAACTCACTGTCCTTCTCTCTCTAGACCTGTCAACTCACTGTCCTTCTCTCTCTAGACCTGTCAACTCACTGTCCTTCTCTCTCTAGACCTGCCAACTCACTGTCCTTCTCTCTCTAGACCTGTCAACTCACTGTCCTTCTCTCTCTAGACCTGTCAACTCACTGTCCTTCTCTCTCTAGACCTGTCAACTCACTGTCCTTATCTCTCTCTAGACCTGTCAACTCACTGTACTTCTCTCTCTAGACCTGTCAACTCACTGTCCTTATCTCTCTCTAGACCTGTCAACTCACTGTACTTCTCTCTCTAGACCTGTCAACTCACTGTCCTTCTCTCTCTAGACCTGTCAACTCACTGTCCTTCTCTCTCTAGACCTGCCAACTCACTGTGCTTCTCTCTCTAGACCTGCCAACTCACTGTGCTTCTCTCTCTAGACCTGTCAACTCACTGTGATTTTCTCTCTAGACCTGTCAACTCATTGTACTTCTCTCTCTAGACCTGTCAACTCACTGTCCTTCTGTCTATAGACCTGTCAACTCACTGTCCTTCTCAACTCTAGACCTGTCAACTCACTGTCCTTCTCTCTCTAGACCTGTCAACTCACTGTCCTTCTCTCTCTAGACCTGTCAACTCACTGTCCTTATCTCTCTCTAGACCTGTCAACTCACTGTACTTCTCTCTCTCTAGACCTGTCAACTCACTGTACTTCTCTCTCTAGACCTGTCAACTCACTGTGCTTCTCTCTCTAGACCTGTCAACTCACTGTCCTTCTCTCTCTAGACCTGTCAACTCACTGTTCTTCTCTCTCTAGACCTGTCAACTCACTGTCCTTATCTCTCTCTAGACCTGTCAACTCACTGTGATTTTCTCTCTAGACCTGTCAACTCACTGTACTTCTCTCTCTAGACCTGTCAACTCACTGTCCTTCTCTCTATAGACCAGTCAACTCACTGTCCTTCTCTCTATAGACCAGTCAACTCACTGTTCTTCTATCTCTAGACCTGTCAACTCACTGTGTCTCTGTCTAGACCTGTCAACTCACTGTGTCTCTGTCTAGACCTGTCAACTCACTGTGTCTCTCTCTAGACCTGTCAACTCACTGCGCTTCTCTTACTAGACATGTCAACTCACTGTGTCTCTGTCTAGACCTGCCAACTTACTATGCTTCTCTCTCTAGACCTACCAACTTACTGTGCTTCTCAATTTTAATTAAATTCAATTTAAAGGCTTTATTGGCATGGGAAACATATGTTAACATTGCCAAAGCAAGTGAAGTAGATAATAAACAAAAGTTAAATAAACAATAAAAATGAACAGTAAATATTACACTCACAGAAGTTCCAAAAGAATAAAGACATTTCAAATATCATATTATGTCTTTATACAGTGTTGTAACAATGTGTAAATATGGAAAATAAATAAATGTAGGTTGTATTTACAATGGTGTTTGTTCTTCACTGGTTGCCCTTCTGGCAACAGGTCACAAATCTTACTGCTGTGATGGCAGACTGCAGTATTTCACCCAGTAGATATGGGAGTTGATCAAAATTGGGTTTGTTTTTGAAATCTTTGTGGATCTGTGTAATCTGAGGGAAATATGTGTCTCTAATATGGTCATACGTTTAGCAGGAGGTTATGAAGTGCAGCTCAGTTTCCACCTCATTTTGTGGGCAGTGTGTGCATAGCCTGTTTTCTCTAAAGAGCCAGGTCTGCTTATGGCAGCCTTTCTCAATAGCAATGCTTACTGAGAATGTACATAGTCAAAGCTTTCCTTAAGTTTGGGTCAGTCACAGTGGTCAGGTATTCTGCCACTGTGTACTCTCTGTTTAGGGCCAAATAGGATTCTAGTTTGCTCCGTTTTTTCGTTAATTCTTTACAATATGTTCAGTAATTATCTTTTTGTTTTCTCATGATTTGGTTGGATCTAATTGTGTTGCTGTCCTGGAGCTCTGTGGGGTCTGTTTGTGTTTGCTAACAGACACCTCAGCCTAAACATCAGCGCCACAGGTAACTTCCACAAAGCTGTGAATGAGCTGAGAGACAAGGCAAGAAGGGCATTCTATGCCATCGAAAGGAACATAACATTTGACATACCAATTAGGATTTTGCTAAAAATACTTGAATCAGTTATTGAACCCATTGCCTTTTATGGTTGTGAGGTCTGGGGTCCGCTCACCAACCAAGAATTGATAAAATGGGACAAACACCAAATTGAGACTCTGCATTCAGAATTCTGCAAAAATATCCTCAGTGTACAACATAAAACTCCAAATAATGCATGCAGAGCAGAATTAAGCCAATACCCGCTAATTATTAAAATCCTGAAAAGAGCCGTTAAATTCTACAACCACCTAAAAAGAAGCGATTCCCAAACCTTCCATAACAAAGCCATCACCTATAGAGAAATGAACCTGGAGAAGAGTCCCCTAACCAAGCTGTTCTTGGGGCTGTGCTTCTCTCTCTTTCTCTAGACCTGCCAACCAAATTATTTTCCAATAGTTTTGTTCTAAACAATCATTATTATTTCCGTTCCATTCCATTGTTTTGACCAGCAAAATAAAGTTCTGAACCGGTTTGAACCCCCAAAAAGTAACAGTTTATAGTGATCCTTTCTGTTCCTTTTTAAACGTCTGAAATCCTTTTTATATATATATATTTAGCTCGACATTAAATTACTTCACCAATCTGTGCAGATATAGCAGCTTGATATGAAGAGGGCAAGCCATAGTAGTTTACATGTATTAGACAGACAATTGTAGAGCGTGAGATGCAATTGAAATTTTGCGGGTTGGGAGAGAGTGAGAAAGGGTGGAGGAGGTGGCGGCTTGCCTTGAAGCATTGGGCATCTTGTTATAACATGAATGATCTGAATTAGGAGCAGATTCTGATGCTGGTTTTCGGTTCTGTTTCTGAACCGGTTCCAACCCCTGGCTTACACACAGCAAGCTGAAAATTCAGGCGGTACTTAAAGCAGCTGCCATGACACCTCTGTTCTGACATACACTCACATACATGTATGGATTATTTATGGTTAACGATCGCTTTAAAAAGTCTGTGTGCTGTCTAATGTTGGTAAGAGATCCAGAACCTAATTACACTTGATCTATAGTGCTCAGGCCAGGAATTGTACTTTAACTAGGTAATTATTTCACTATCAACACATTAACATATTAACTGAAACGAGGCCATTTCTTTACCAAAATAAATAGCCATGAAAATGTCCAAATATGGGGTGCTGTTGGCACTTTGTAATAATTTTGTTCCCAAATTAAACTGCCTCGTACTCAATTCTTGCTTGTACAATATGCATATTATTATTACTATTGGATAGAAAACACTCTCTAGTTTCTAAAACCGTTTGAATTATATCTGTGAGTAAAACAGAACTGGAGTTGGAGCAATTTTCCTATGAGGATGTGAGAATGCTGAAATCTGCAGGCTGTTCTGAGGTCCCTTTATTAATTTGCCTGTCTTCTATTGGTTGAGATGCACTGCATACGCCTTCCCCTGGATGTCAGCGAATAGTGAGAATTGAAATGGTGTTGCTAGGCAGATCTGAGAGCTTATAAATGGGCTGGCAACGTGGGGTCCTTACTTTCTTCTCTTCGCCATGACGCAAAAAGGACCTCTGGATGTCGTTCTAGAAAGCTCCCGTTATAGCCCTTAGATATATCCGGCTCTGTTTTTATTCGATATAGGTGTTAAAGACATCATAATGTTCTTATTTTAAACCAAGTTATATCAGTTTATATCAGTATATTGCGATTTTCGGATATTTATTAGTGCTGCGTTATAGTGAGTTGGACACGTCTTTGCCACATGGCTAATGTTTACTGCTAATTCCAACGTTGAAGACTACATTCTACAACCGAGCAACGATTATTTTGGACAAAGGACAACTTGCCCAAGATTCTGATGGGAGCTCATCAAAAAGTAAGAACGATTTATGATGTTAATTCGTTGTTCTGTTGAAAAATGTTAAACTCATATTCCGCCATTAATTTCAGTGCGGTCTCGCTTTAACGCACGCTGTATGTCGTAGTAACGTTAATTTTAAAAATATAACACAGCGATTGCATTAAGAACTAATGTATCTTTCATTTGCTGTCCAACCTGTATTTTTTAGTCAAGTTTAGGATTAGTTATTGATTAGATTAGGTGCCTCTCCCAAGATTTCTCCCGACATATTGTTGGCAGCTTGGCTACTTTTCTCATTGTATAACCACGATTTGTGCCGCTAAATATGCACATTTTCGAACAAACTCTATGTATTGTGTAATATGATGTTATAGGACTGTCATCTGAAGAAGTTTGAGAAGGTTAGTGAAAAAATTAATATCTTTTGCTGGTTTATTCGTTATCGCTATTGTTGGCCTGAACCAATGCTGTTGTGTGGTTGGCTATTGTAGTAAGCTAATATAATGCTATATTGTGTTTTCGCTGTAAAACACTTAAAAAATCTGAAATATTGGCTGGATTCACAAGATCTTTGTCTTTCATTTGCTGTACGCTGTGTATTTTTCATAAATGTGTTATGATGAGTATTTAGGTAATACACGATGGTCTCTGTAGTTATTCTAGTTGCTTTGGTGAGAGTTGTGATGGTGGCTGCAATGGTAAACTATGATTTATACCTGGAATATGCACATTTTTTCTAACAAAACATATGCTATACAATAAATATGTTATCAGACTGTCATCTGATGAAGTTGTTTCTTGGTTAGTGGCTATTTATATCTTTATTTGGTTGAAATTGTGATAGCTACCTATGCAGGAAAAAAATGGTGGGAAAAAAAGTTGTGTCTTTTGCTATCGTGGTTAGCTAATAGATTTACATATTGTGTCTTCCCTGTAAAACATTTTAAAAATCAGAAACGATGGCTGGATTCACAAGATGTGTATCTTTCATCTGGTGTCTTGGACTTGTGATTTAATGATATTTAGATGCTAGTATTTACTTGTGACGCTATGCTAGGCTATGCTAGTCAGCTTTTTTACTGATGGGGGTGCTCCCAGATCCGGGATTGTGATGAAGTAGAAGTTAATAGCTTTCCCAATACACAACACATTCCATAGTCCATTAAATGAGGACTTTTCTTGAACTGGCACACTGGCATAACAGTCATGGACAAAAATATATTCCATCAACCAATCTGTATGGTATAGCAGAATGCCTGGATAGCTTCTAGCTCCCTTCTCTGGTCCTCTGTAAAGTGTATAATATATTATATCTCCAGCAGCACCAAGAACTGGAGAGTAGCTCAACGCTAGATAGTTAGATAGATGACTGGGCAGGGACGGGACGCAGCCATGGGTGGGCCTGGGAGGGCATAGGCCCACCCACATGGGAGACTGGCCCACCCACTGGGGAGCAAGGCCCAGACAATCAGAATGAGTTTTTCCCCACAAAAGAGCTTTATTACAGACAGAAATACTTCTCAGTTTCATCAGCTGGTCTTCACCCGCAGGTGAAGAAGCGTTATGTGTAGGTCCTGGGCTGGCGTGCTTACATGTGGTCTGCGGCTGTGAGGCCGGTTGAACGTACTGCCAAATTCTCTAAAATGACATTGGAGGCATCTTATTGTAGAGAAATGAACATTCAATTATCTGGCAACAGCTCTGGTGGACATTTCTGCAGTCAGCATGCCAATTGCACGCTCCATCAACTTGAGCCATCTGTGGCATTGTGTTGTGTGACAGAACTGCACATTTAGGAGTGGCCTTTTATTGTCCCCAGCACAAGGTATGCCTGTGTAATGATCATGCTGTTTAATCAGCTTCTTGATATGCCACGCCTGTCAGGTGGATGGATTATATTGGCAAAGGAGAAATGCTCACTAATAGGGATGTAAACAAATTTGGCAACAACATTTTAGAGAAATAAGCTTTTTATGCATATAGAAAATTTCTGTGATCTTTTATTTCAGCTCATGAAACATGGGACCAACACTTTACATGTGGCGTTTATATGTTTGTTCAGTGTACATACATTATGTCTTCACATTACACATTATTGAATGTTCTGAATCTGAGATTACATCGTTTCACTTGGAAGTGTTTTTCTACAGAATTAACTAAACAAGTTGTAATGAATTGGATGCTATATCACTTCACTGAAATAGATAACTGACTGGATGCATACATTTTCAAAATGAATAATAAATGTTTTTTAATTTATATAGTGCTTTTCAAGGACACAAAGTCATTATTATTATCATTATTATTTTTCAAAATGTATGTTTAATCACAGAAATACTTAAGACGCCCTATTCAGGGTGTATGAGGTCCCGTCAAGTTAAATGGAAGATTTTGATCTGTTGGTTTATATAGTTGTTGTGTTAGCAGGTTGGTTGCCCTGCAGTACTCATCTCCCAACACCAGGGGACTTCAGCGGATGAGTAGTCAGTGTTTGCTGAAAAAAGGCTTAACTACTGTATGTCTGTGTGGTGTCTTAGAAAAGATAAGACGATACAGATTCTCTGCCTTAGTAACCTCTCAGGGCCAGAGCAGAACCCATCCAGAATACACCTTTAACCTTGACCCTAACCTCTAACCTTTAACCCTAACCCCACCCTAACTGATTTCTGTGTATGGCTCTGACCCCAATGAATCTTAGAGTTAACTGACAATGTAGCCGGAATGGCAAATCAATGTTTAAGTAATTGGCAGGCATCTTGACAGACTGTCATGAATACAGGGTCATGGGCTAGTGTTAGTAGAGGAATGCGTGCCCCCTGTCCTTCCTCGTTCTCTTTCCATCCTCTTCTCCCCTCTCTCTTCCTTCGGGGTCTAGAAGTCTAGAAGGGGGAGGTGGGGGAGCGGACGGTGTCAGCGGAGCTAGGGGAGGTGGGGGAGGGGCTGGGGGAATAATCTTCTGACTCTGAAGTGAAATCAGCGGGAGAAAGGGCAGGGTTGTTGGAGCTTTGGCTGGTGCTAGTGGGGAAGCCAGTTGGTTGGGGATGGGGCTGGAGGCGGGGGTGGGACTTCAACCTCACACCCTGCTGGTGTCTTAGTCTGAAAATCTGCCGCTCCTTATCAAGAGGGGTGGTCTGAAAGGGATAGAGGAGAGAGGGAGAGATGAGAGAGGGAGGAGAGAAGAGAGGGGGAGAGAGAAGGGGGAGAAAGAAAACAAAGAGAGAAAGAGATAGGGGAGAGAGGGGCAAAGAGAGAGAATCAGGAGCGAGGAGAGAGAAGAGGGAGAGAGGTAGAGAGAGGGAGATGAGGTAGAAGAGAGAGAATCAGGAGCGAGGAGAGAGAAGAGGGAGAGAGGTAGAGAGAGGGAGATGAGGTAGAAGAGAGAGAATCAGGAGCGAGGAGAGAGAAGAGGGAGAGAGGTAGAGAGAGGGAGATGAGGTAGAAGAGGACATGCATTAGATGTCAGAGTTACATGTGAAGAACCTGTTTTAGGCTGTACACATTCTAAACAGTCCTAAACACCTACACAGCCTTGAGTAAGAATGACTAAGAGGGATCCTTACTGTGATAACAGACACTCCAGCAGTGGTGCTGCAGGCTTTAGGACCAGTGTTGAAGTGTTTCTTAATCTTCCCAGCCACAGACAGCTGCTGGTCGTTCACTAATCGCCCATCATCCTGGAACACAAACAGAACCTGGTCAACCAACACACACACACACACACACACACACACACACACACACACACACACACACACACACACACACACACACACACACACACACACACACACACACACACACACACACACACACACACACACACACACACACACACACACACACACACACACACACACACACACACACACCTACACCTACACCTACCATATGTACTGTATGTTCTATGTACTAAGTTCTAGTTACTCACATTGACCCAGGGGTGATCCAGAACCTGCAGAGCTGTGTATCTCTGTTCCACTTTCACCTGCAGCATCCCTGTGATCAGCTCCTACAGTAAATCAATCAAACAGCTTGTTTATTTATTTATTTGAATTAAAATGTTTTGTCACTAAGTGAAGGGATTAAACCATAGACTAACCTTAGCAGTGACAGACACGTTGTCCCAGGACGGTGAAGGGAAGTCTAGTTGTCCCGTTAGAATCTGGTCCAACAGAATCTCCTGGTCCTCACTGCTCCTTGACAAAAACAACAGCAAGTCTCATGTCATTATCATCATCAGTATTATAATGTTATCGTCTATCTGGGTATGCTGAAATACTATGGCCAGGATTCAATGCAAGGCGCGTCATAGCGCAACAGACTAAAACTGACTTTAAAAGGTCATTTACGCTTCAGCCAACATGAGAAGCTTTTACTATGAATGTGATCTCCACAAATGTCTGGGAAAATGCCTTTAGACAGCTTATTGTCGGTAGTCTAGTGCATTGAGCTAGAGAGTAAGACATAGAGCAGCACAGACCCACTGAAGGGTTATAATGGTATTGTCTAGCTAGGTATCATAGAGCAGTACTGACCCACTGAAGGGTTATAATGGTATTGTCTAGCTAGGTATCATAGAGCAGTACTGACCCACTGAAGGGTTATAATGGTATTGTCTAGCTGGGTATCATAGAGCAGTACTGACCCACTGAAGGGTTATAATGGTATTGTCTAGCTAGGTATCATAGAGCAGTACTGACCCACTGAAGGGTTATAATGGTATTGTCTAGCTAGGTATCATAGAGCAGCACAGACCCACTGAAGGGTTATAATGGTATTGTCTAGCTAGGTATCATAGAGCAGCACAGACCCACTGAAGGGTTATAATGTTATTGTCTAGCTAGGTATCATAGAGCAGCACAGACCCACTGAAGGGTTATAATGGTATTGTCTAGCTAGGTATCATAGAGCAGCACAGACCCACTGAAGGGTTATAATGGTATTGTCTAGCTAGGTATCATAGAGCAGTACTGACCCACTGAAGGGAGGGAAGCCACACAGCAGGATGTATGTGATCACTCCAGCTGCCCAGATATCAACCTTCAGCCCGTACCTGTCAGGGACAACACACACACACACCTGTCAGATGAGAATACACACTCCTGTCAGGGGACAACACATACACCTGTCAGGGGACAACACACACACACACACACACACACCTGTCAGATGAGAATACACACTCCTGTCAGAGGACAACACACACACACACACACCTGTCAGATGATAATACACACTCTTGTCAGAGGACAACACACAAACCCTTGTCACACACCTGTCACACATAGACATACCCTGTCTCAGCGATGATCTCAGGTGCTACATAGGTGGGGGTGCCACAGACCAGGTAGAGGAGTCCATCCACCAGGCTAGCCAATCCAAAGTCTCCCAACTTCAGAGACTTACTACCATCCTGGTGCTCATACACCTGGGACACACAGTGACTCGTTACAGACTTTTAAAAGTAATTCATGGTTGAGTCGACATGTGTAGCGTTTATCATAAATGCGATTTTCCTGAACTTCAGCCGTTTAAAAGGTGCATTGAGTGGTGTGCCACATTATATCACACCTTGCATTGAATCCCGGCTATATTTAGTTTTACTCATTCAAGGGTTTTTCTTTATTTTTACTATGTTCTACATTGTAGAATAATAGTGAAGACATCAAAACCATGAAATAACACATATGGAATCATGTAGTAACCAAAAAAGTGTTAAACAAATTAAAATATATTTTATATTTGAGTTTCTTCAAATAGCCACCCTTTGCCTTGATGACAGCTTTGCACACTCTTGGCAGAAGAGTGTCCCAACCAGCTTCATGAGGTAGTCACCTTGAATGCAATTCAATTAACAAGTGTGCCTTTTTAAAAGTTAGTTTGTGGAATTTCTTTCCTTCTTAATGCGTTTCAGCCAATCAGTTGTGTTGTGACAAGGTGTGGGGGGGGGGGGGGGGGTGGGGGGGGGTATACAGAAGATAGCCTATTTGGTATGTTTCTTCAAGTGCGGTCGCAAAACCCATCAAGCGCTATGATGAAACTGGCTCTCATGAGGACCGCCCAGGAAAGGAAGACCCAGTGTTACCTCTGCTGCAGAGTATAAGTTCATTAGAGTTACGATTCTGCTTCACAGAGTTCAAATAACTGTTCAGAGGAGATTGTGTAAGTCAGGCCTTCATGGTCGAATTACAGCAAAGAAACCACTACTAAAGGACAACATTAAGAAGAAGAGACTTGCTTGGGCCAAGAAACACAAGCAATGGACATTAGACCGGTGGAAATTTGTCCTTTGGTCTGGAGTCCAAATTGGAGATTTTTTGTTCATGTCTTTGTGAGACATGGTGTGGGAGAGCGGATGATCTCCGCATGTGTATTTCCCACCGTAAAGCATGGAGGAGGAGGTGTTATGGTGTGGGGGTGCTTTGCTGGTGACACTGTCTGTGATTTATTTAGAATTCAAGGCACACTTAACCAATATGGCTACACAGCATTCTGCAGCGATATGCCATCCTATCTGGTTTGGGCATAGTGGGACTATCATTTGTTTTTCAACAGGACAATGACCCAAAGCTGTCATCAAGGCAAAGGGTGACTACTTTGAAGAATCTCAAATATAAAATAACAAAAATATTTGTTTAACACTTTTTTGGTTACTACATCATTACATATGTGTTATTTCATAGTTTTGATGTCTTCACTATTATTCTACAATGTAAAAATAAAGAAAAACCCTTGAATGAGTAAGTGTTCTAAAACGTTTGACCGGTAGTGTATAAACATAAATTAACAAACACTCCAAAACATCATGTACACACACTCACCAGCAGGTTCTCAGGTTTGATGTCTCTGTGTACGATGTTGAGGCTGTGCAGGTACTTGATGGCACTGGCCAGGTTATATATCATTCCACTTGCATCTCTCTCTGTGTATTTATTAGAGGAGGTGATGGAATCAAATAGGTCACTCCCCTGTGGACCATACACACATTACACCTCACAACACGAAGAGTTGTAATGAACAGTGTTGACCTGCATGACTCTATCCATAACAGGGTGTAATCTATGAAACACCTGACCAGGTACAGCTCATCTTGACCAGCTGGTCTAAGCTCCAGACCACTCAGCTGACTGTCTGTGCCCTTTCCTCTGTTTCCCTCTCTAAACCTGTCTCCAAATCTATTCTGTTCATCTAACTGTTCTGTCAACTCACCTTGACCAGCTCCATGACCAGGTAAAGCTCGCTGTAGGTGTCCCTTTCCTCGATCAGCAGGACAATGTTGGGATGTTTGACACGACGGAGGATGGACACCTCGTTCTGGATCATGTGTTCCTGGGGAATAACATCAAGTAGCGGTCAGGTTACAGATGTTAATAGTAGCTTAATTGTAGTGCAGATAAAAAATAGTATAATAATACTACTACTACTATCAAACTACTGGAGACCATGCAGTCCTTTTCAATAGGGGGAGAAGACATGAGGAAACATTCAGTGACTTATCGGTCAGCTACTATGAGCTGAGCTCGATAACCGATCAGAAGAGGTAGGGTCTCACTAGCTAGCTTTGACATCCTGCTGGATAGGCTATTAGCGAATGTGACATATCAAATCAATCAAATCAAATCAAATTCTATTAGTCACATACACATGGTTAGCAGATGTTAATGCGAGTGTAGCGAAATGCTTGTGCTTCTAGTTCCGACAATGCAGTAATAACAACAAGTAATCTAACCTAACAATTCCGCAACTACTACCTTATACACGCAAGTGTAAAGGGATAAAGAATATGTACATAGAGATATATGAATGAGTGATGGTACAGAACGGCATAGGCAATGGTGCAGTACATGGTATAGAGTACGGTATATACCTATGAGATGAGTACTGTAGGGTATGTAAACATAAAGTGGCATAGTTTAAAGTGGCTAGTGGTCCATGTATTACATAAGATGGCAAGATGCAGTAGATGATATAGAGTACAGTATATACATATACATAAGAGATGTGTAATGTAGGGTATGTAAACATTATATTAGGTGGCATTGTTTAAAGTGGCTGGTGGTACATTTTTACATCATTTCCATCAATTCCCATTTTTAAAGTGGCTGGAGTTGAGTCAGTATGTTGGCAGCGGCCGCTAAATGTTAGTGGTGGCTGTTTAACAGTCTGATGGCCTTGAGATAGAAGCTGTTTTTCAGTCTCTCGGTCCCTACATATGTCGAAGATACACCCACAAAAAGAGAGCTCTGCAATTCCCTACTACTCTGTAGCTTTCGGTATAACTGGGCCGAAACAGGAGTAGTTCTTACCTTTCCCCTACATTTGACTTTGTTGATGATCTTCAGGGCGTATTCTCTGCCCGTACATCTCTCCACACACTCTCTGACAACAGCAAAGGTACCGTCACCTAAAGTCCTCCCCACCTTGTACCTCTCAGCGATGGACGGAGGGACGGAGGGACATTCATCACTCAGCAGGTTCAGCTCCGCTGTCAAACCAGGCAAGCAGGAGAGTTCGGTTATGTCTGTTACTGCACTCTCCACTCCACAGTCCCCAGATTAATAAGAGCTAGATTCAATCTGTATCGCGGAAGATCAGCACTATAGCCCAATATAAATGTAAAAGTAATTTCCAATTGAGCCTACAAATGCAGCGTTTATCGTAAATTCAGTCTCCTCGAACATTGCCTTTAAATGTCAGTCACGCTATAGCCCTGAACTTCCGCGATACGGATTGCACCTAGGCCTAAGTCTCTGTACAACAGGCACCCTATCCCCTATACAGTGTACTACTTTTACTTACTTTGTTTACTGACTTTTTCTGTATTGGTCAAAACAGTTCACTATAAAGGGAATAGGCTGCAATTTGGGACACATCCAATGCCTTCTAGAGCATGCTCAATGGAAAGCTGCCCGTAAACATGTATACAGCACGTCCTGTCTACTACCTTCACTTCCTGCTCCGTCTCCCTCATCCATGGAGCTACACACCTTGGTGGAGGCTAGAGACAGGGATGTGCCACTGTGTTGGGACCCCTGAGGCACGGAGAGATCATAAATGCTTTTTGAACACATGAATGTTGACAGTTTGGGCATCTATAGACTATCTATAGGGGACTATCTAAAGGGGACTATATATAGGGGGCCATCTACAGGGGACTATATATAGGGGACTATCAACAGGGGACTACATATAGGGGACTATCAACAGGGGACTATATATAGGGGACTATCAATAGGGGACTATCTAAAGGGGACTATAAATAAGGGACTATCTAAAGGGGACTATCTAAAGGGGGATATACACTGCTCAAAAAAATAAAGGGAACACTTAAACAACACAATGTAACTCCAAGTCAATCACACTTTAGTGAAATCAAACTGTCCAATTAAGAAGCATTTGTGGCCTGCTGGAGGTCATTTTGCAGGGCTCTGGCAGTGCACCTCCTTGCACAAAGGCGGAGGTAGCGGTCCTGCTGCTGGGTTGTTGCCCTCCTACGGCCTCCTCCACGTCTCCTGATGTACTGGCCTGTCTCCTGGTAGCGCCTCCATTCTCTGGACACTACGCTGACAGACACAGCAAACCTTTTTGCCACAGCTCGCATTGATGTGCCATCCTGGATGAACTGCACTACCTGAGCCACTTGTGTGGGTTGTAGACTCCGTCTCATGCTACCACTAGAGTGAGAGCACCGCCAGCATTCAAAAGTGACCAAAACATCAGCCAGGAAGCATAGGAACTGAGAAGTGGTCTGTGGTCACCACCTGCAGAATCACTCCTTTTTTGGGGGTGTCTTGCTAATTGCCTATAATTTCCACCTTTTGTCTATTCCATTTGCACAACAGCATGTGAAATGTATTGTCAATCAGTGCTGCTTCTTAAGTGGACAGTTTGATTTCATAGAAGTGTGATTGACTTGGAGTTACATTGTGTTGTTTAAGTGTTCCCTTTATTTTTTTGAGCAGTGTATATAGGGGCTATCAATAGGGGACTATATATAGGGGGTTATCAATAGGGGCTTATCTATAGGGGCCTATATATAGGATACTATCTATAGGGGGACTATATATAGGGGACTATCAACAGGGGACTATCTAAAGGGGACTATATATAGGGGACTATCTAAAGGGGACTATCAATAGGGGACTATCTAAAGGGGGATATATATAGGGGACTATATATAGGAGACTATCTATAGCAGGCCATCTATGGGGGACTATATATAGGGGGCAGCAGGTAGCCTAGTGGTTAGAGCGTTGGGCCAGTAACCGAAAGGTTGCGAGATCAAATCCCCGAGCTGACAAGTAAAACATCTGTCGTTCTGCCCCTGAACAAGGCAGTTAACCCACCCCCCACTGTTCCTAGGCTGTCATTGTAAATAAAAAATGTGTTCTTAACTGACTTGCCTAGTTGAATAAAGGTAAAATAAAAAATATAGGGGACTAAATATAAATATAGGTGACTATCTATAGGAGGCTATGGGCTCTGTTCAATCAGATTCATTTTAGCCGACATCCACATAGCGTTGATTTGGCGGTGTCAGAGGTGGAACTGCTTTAGAGTTGTGAAATCCACAAGCTTCTGGAATTATATCTAAAGCGAACATTGCCATTGGCTGCACAGAGTCGCATTAAGTTAAGAGAAATCCCATGCAGCCTTGTTTACAAGTTCAAACACTGGAATGTGACGTGTAATCTATACCTTGTATAGATATAGGCTGATAGAAATCCTAATTCATTTTTAATCATGATTTTAATGATTTTCAAATTGTAACCTAAAGACTACACTTTCTCGTTCTGAACTTCTAATGGGAGTGGGACGGGTGTGGCTTTGTAACAATGATCAAGAGCAGCATCTCACCGATTTGACAGCTCCAATGCAGTTATACCTCCGACACCGCACAAAACATTAGCTATGTGGGTGCCGGCTATCACCGGTTAACGCTTGATCTGATTGAATCTAGGCCTATGTTAAAGCGTTGTGATTAGATTTGTAAAGCATTGTGTGGTCCTACCCTGTGTCGTCGGAGGCTGGCAGGACTGGTAGGAGAGGGGCTGGAGGACTTCCCAGATCGAGGAGTCGACAGCTGACTGCCTACTGTCCCATTGGCTACAGTACAGACACAAGAGGTTAGAGGTTATAGAAAAACACTCCTCTCTGTAACGCTTGTCGTCTGGAGGAGAAGAAGAGGACCAAGGTGCAGCGTGGTAAGTGTTCATATCATTTAATAAAATATGCAACACTAAACAAAACAACAAACACGACAAACGCACAGTACTGAAAGGTGACACAAACACTAAACCGGAAACAACCACCCACAAACACAGGTGGGAACAGGCTACCTAAATATGATTCTCAATCAGAGACAATGATAGACAGCTGCAAGGACAACATAGAACACCAGACATAGAATGCCCACCCAAACTAACGCCCTGACCAACCAAAACAGAGACAAAAAGTATCTCTAAGGTCAGGACGTGACACTCACTCAGTTGGTTGCTGATAAGAAGGACAAATACATTGCTAAAAAAGTTGTTGATTCTGCAGCTTAATTACTTCTGCATGCACGCACAAAAACACATATACACACTCACAGGGCCATACCTGAGCCTGAGCTTCGGCGTGAGCCTCCTCCTCTGGGTGAGCCTCCTCCTCTGGGTGAGTAGCGTCCCAGCAGAGAGGAGATCCGACCGTATGACGTCGACTTCACCACCCTACACTCTGGAGGGAAAGGACACTGTCAGATACCACACACACACATAAACATCTACAGTACACACACACACTAATTACTCCAATGAAATTCTAATTTAAATGTTATGGTACTGTTATTATAACTATCTCACCACTCTCATCTAAGAGGAAGTCATCTTGGTAGCGAAACTTCTCTGGACCACAGGCCATAAAGATGTCGTCATCACCAAAGAAGTCCTGAAGGCATGTCACCTGGAACAGACAGACAGCTAGACACTGTCAGTCACCTGGAACAAGGATACCACAAACAACTAGTCTTCACCCCCTCTCCTCACCAACTCTCCCCCTTCCTGCTATCACCCTCCCAGCCTCACCCTCTCCTCTCTCTCCACTCCCCACTTCTCCCACCTCCTCACCCCTCCCCCATATCCCTTCTCCTCTCTCCCTGATCCCCCCTCCCCACCTCCTTTCTTGCTCCCCGTCTACACCCTCCCCAACCTTCTCCTCCTTCCTCCTCCCATACAGTCATATAGACCTAGAGCCTTAATGCATGTGCAAGAAAAATACTGATTCATAGCTACAACATTACTTCTGGAATTAAATGCCTCCCACTCAAAGACATGCTTTTCCAGAGACAGGTGGTTTCAGAGACATACCTTTTCAGAGACAAGCTACTGACAGGCTGTACAAGAAACAAGCTACTGAGAGGCTATAGGGTGGATAACAGCGTTTGGCCATTAACCAAAAGGTTTCTGGTTCGAATCCCGGAGCAGACTAGCTGAAAAATCAGTTGATGTGCCCTTAAGCAAGTCACTTAAACCCAATTAAGAGTGTCTGCTAAATTACTTAAATGTAATGTCTTAAGAAAGGCTATTGGCAGGCTGTTTCAGGCTACTGACAAGCTTTTTCAGAGAGAGGCTAGTATCTGTCTTAGATCTGTTCATTCATTATTGAGAGACATTAGACAGACTGCTACAGTATGTCAAGCAGGAATGTCCATTATCAGAGATGCGTGTGGAGGGGAGAGGGAATGTATTCATATCAATACCATGTACAAGTAGTCGTCAGGTTGAATATGATTACAGTAGCAATCAGTAACAAAATGTCAATGTAACTCTGCAGTAACACTAATCAATGTCTGAAATGAGCTTATAACCCGTATGTAAATCACACTGGGTGTTTATGAAGCGCTGAGAAGTTCCCGCTGGCTGCTATATTACTACAACTGCATCCCAAATGGAAAGTAGTGCACTATATTGGGAATAGGGTATCATTTGAGACACAGCCTGCAGCTGCAGTGGAGGAGATGAATTATGAATGGCTTCAGACGGGAAGTCAGCACAACTGTACGTCGCTCAATTACTGTTCTGTAGCAGCTCCCTAACACACAGTTACTGTGGAGTCAGACACTTAGCTACACTACATGAAGCAAAGCTCCATTACGGTTCTGTAGCAGCTCCCTAACACACAGTTACTGTGGAGTCAGACACTTAGCTACACTACATGAAGCAAAGCTCCATTACTGTTCTGTAGCAGCTCCCTAACACACAGTTACTGTGGAGTCAGACACTTAGCTACACTACATGAAGCAAAGCTCCATTACGGTTCTGTAGCAGCTCCCTAACACACAGTTACTGTGGAGTCAGACACTTAGCTACACTACATGAAGCAAAGCTCCATTACTGTTCTGTAGCAGCTCCCTAACACACAGTTACTGTGGAGTCAGACACTTAGCTACACTACATGAAGCAAAGCTCCATTACTGTTCTGTAGCAGCTCCCTAACACACAGTTACTGTGGAGTCAGACACTTAGCTAAACTACATGAAGCAAAGCTCCATTACTGTTCTGTAGAAACTCCCTAACACACAGTTACTGTGGAGTCAGACACTTAGCTACACTACATGAAGCAAAGCTCCATTACTGTTCTGTAGCAGCTCCCTAACACACAGTTACTGTGGAGTCAGACACTTAGCTAAACTACATGAAGCAAAGCTCCATTACTGTTCTGTAGAAACTCCCTAACACACAGTTACTGTGGAGTCAGACACTTAGCTACACTACATGAAGCAAAGCTCCATTACTGTTCTATAGCAGCTCCCTAACACACAGTTACTGTGGAGTCAGACACTTAGCTACACTACATGAAGCAAAGCTCCATTACTGTTCTGTAGCAACTCCCTAACACACAGTTACTGTGGAGTCAGACACTTAGCTACACTACATGAAGCAAAGCTCCATTACGGTTCTGCAGCAGCTCCCTAACACACAGTTACTGTGGAGTCAGACACTTAGCTAAACTACATGAAGCAAAGCTCCATTACTGTTCTGTAGAAACTCCCTAACACACAGTTACTGTGGAGTCAGACACTTAGCTACACTACATGAAGCAAAGCTCCATTACTGTTCTATAGCAGCTCCCTAACACACAGTTACTGTGGAGTCAGACACTTAGCTACACTACATGAAGCAAAGCTCCATTACTGTTCTGTAGCAGCTCCCTAACACACAGTTACTGTGGAGTCAGACACTTAGCTACACTACATGAAGCAAAGCTCCATTACGGTTCTGTAGCAGCTCCCTAACACACAGTTACTGTGGAGTCAGACACTTAGCTACACTACATGAAGCAAAGCTCCATTCACCACTCTGCTGACAGTACTCAAGTTAGTCCAGGATTCTCAGCTGTAAATTGTTGTATTTTCACCTCAGACAGATCACGTCAACAGGTCAACTTCACAGCTGATGTTCAGAAAACAAATTAGTGCAAGGCTGAGATTCAATCTGTATAACACTGTCAACAATTAGGTTTTTAAATGCTACATCACCATGTTTGCAGATATTGCATTTGTGGAAAACAATGTAGATGTCGGCTCAATTAGAAATTGCCTTTAAATAGCACATTGTCAACAGGTGTTGCTTTACTGTGCAGTAATAGCACAGTAATAAGACAGCAATAACACGTTTCTAACAGTAATTACACAACAGCATTATCTGACCTTAGGAGATGAGCGCTGCTGAAGCCAAACATCAACAGACAATAAGCCTCAGGCAACAGTGACATTTCTACCACAGCTGTGAGGCGCACGCGCATGTGCGTGTGTATAGGTCCGTGAGTTTGTGTATGTCTGTGAATTGACTGCACAATCACCAATGAGAGGCCAAGTCAAGGTCAACAGGCACACAAACATATGCCAAACAGTGAAACACGAGTCAGATAGTTGCAGAGCACATAGTTGCCAAGCCCAAACCTGATACCCACTGTATAGAACTGTACTGTATGGTCCAACCCTGAAACCCACTGTATAGAACTGTACTGTATGGTCCAACCCTGAAACCCACTGTATATAACAGTACTGTATAGGCCAAACCTGATACCCACTGTATAGAACTGTACTGTATAGTCCATCCCTGTCACCCACTGTATAGAACTATACATTATAGACCAACCCTGATAAACACTGTATATAACTGTACTCTATGGTTCAACCCTGATACCCACTGTATAGAACTGTACTCTGTAGCCCAACCCTGTTACCCACTGTATATAAATTTACTCTATAGCCCAACACTATAACCAACTGCAGAGTACTGTAATGTGTAGACCAACCCTGATATCCACCGTAAAGAACTGTCCTCTATAGCCCAACCCTGTAACCCACTGTATAGAACTGTACTGTAGAGCCCAACCCTGATACCCACTGTACTCTATAGCCCAACCCTGATACCCACTGTTTAGAACTGTAGTCTATAGCCCAACACTGTAACCCACTGTAGAGTACTGTACTGTGCAGCCCAACCCTGATATCCACTGTATAGAATCGTACTCTATAGGCCAACCCTGTAACCCACTGTTTAGAACTGTACTCTATAGCCCAACACTGTAACCCACTGTAGAGTACTGTACTGTGTAGCCCAACCCTGATACCCACTGTTTAGAACTGTACTCTATAGCCCAACACTGTAACCCACTGTAGAGTACTCTACTGTGTAGCCCAACCCTGATATCCACTGTATAGACAAGTACTCTATAGCTCAACCCTGTTACGCACTGTTTAGAACTGTACTGTATAGCCCAAACCTGTTACCTACCGTAAAGAACTGTATTGTATGGCCCATCCCTGATACCCGCTGTGTAGAACTGTACTGTATAGCCCAAACCTGTTACCTACCGTATAGAACTGTACTGTATGGCCCATCCCTGATACCCGCTGTGTAGAACTGTACTCTATAGCCCAACTGTTAGTGGAATTAAATAATTCCTCTAATGTACTCATTAATTAAATTCAATCTGTCTATTTATAAGAATTTGTAAGATACTTATTAACATAAAATAGACAGGATACAGTCTTATTAAAATTAGATAATAGTGTTTATTCTCGGAGCACGCTGCCATTTGATCATAAACACAGGTTTATATACAAGATATGACGTCATAGGTTACAGAATAAGTCTCATTGTCCTAAAATATAGAAAACAGGTTCAAAAGTTCATTCCAACTTCACAGCACACACACATGACACATAATATAATCAATTATCCTGAAGGCTCACTATAATTTATTACCACTTTAGCAGACAACTCAAGATAATGGAAGACCTAAAAAGTTACCCACAGCCTTATCTAAACACCTCAGGGCCAAGTTGGGTCAGTTCAACCATAGTTTAACGACCCTTTCTGCTTATTTTATGACCCACAACACAAATCTCTTTTCACCAGGCACGCAGAGTTCAATTAGTTATAGTTTTATCTAAAGCTAGAATTTGTTTTAACTATTTATTAACAAAATTCCTAACACCAACCCTGACACCCACTGTATAGAACTGTACTGTACGGTCCACCCCTGACACCCACTGTATAGAACTGTACTCTATAGGCCAACCCTGATACCCACTGTATAGAACTGTACTGTATAGGCCAACCCTGATACCCACTGTATAGAACTGTACTGTATGGTCCAACCCTGATACCCACTGTATAGAACTATACTGTGTAGCCCAACCCTGATACCCACTGTATAGACCTGTACTGTGTAGCCCAACCCTGATACCCACTGTATAGAACTGTACTGTATGGTCCAACCCTGATACCCACTGTATAGAACTGTACTGTGTAGCCCAACCCTGATACCCACTGTATAGAACTGTACTGTGTAGCCCAACCCTGATACCCACTGTATAGAACTGTACTGTATAGCCCAACCCTGACACCCACTGTATAGAACTGTACTGTATGGTCCAACCCTGATACCCACTGTATAGAACTGTACTGTGTAGCCCAACCCTGATACCCACTGTATAGGACTGTACTGTGTAGCCCAACCCTGATACCCACTGTATAGAACTGTACTGTATGGTCCAACCCTGATACCCACTGTATAGAACTATACTGTGTAGCCCAACCCTGATACCCACTGTATAGAACTGTACTGTATGGTCCAACCCTGATACCCACTGTATAGAACTGTACTGTGTAGCCCAACCCTGATACCCACTGTATAGAACTGTACTGTGTAGCCCAACCCTGATACCCACTGTATAGAACTGTACTGTATAGCCCAACCCTGACACCCACTGTATAGAACTGTACTGTGTAGCCCAACCCTGATACCCACTGTATAGAACTGTACTGTACGGTCCACCCCTGATACCCACTGTATAGAGCTGTACTGTACGGTCCACCCCTGATACCCACTGTATAGAGCTGTACTGTATAGCCCAACCCTGACACCCACTGTATAGAACTGTACTGTATAGCCCAACCCTGACACCCACTGTATAGAACTGTACTGTATAGCCCAACCCTGACACCCACTGTATAGAACTGTACTGTGTAGCCCAACCCTGATACCCACTGTATAGAACTGTACTGTGTAGCCCAACCCTGATACCCACTGTATAGAACTGTACTGTACGGTCCACCCCTGATACCCACTGTATAGAACTGTACTGTATAGCCCAACCCTGTTACACAGTATGGAACTCTACTGTATAGCCTAACCCTGATACCCACTGTATAGAACTGTACTGTACGGTCCACCCCTGATACCCACTGTATAGAACTGTACTGTATAGCCCAACCCTGTTACACAGTATGGAACTCTACTGTATAGCCTAAAATCTGATACCCACTGTATTGAACTGTACTCTGTAACCCAACCCTGTTACCCACTTTATAGAACTGTACTCTATAGCCCAACACTATAACCAACTGTAGAGTACTCTACTGTGTAGCCCAACACTGATACCCACTGTATAGAACTGTACTCTGTAGCCCATCCCGGTTACCCACTGTATAGAACTGTACTCTATAGCCCAACCCTGATACCCACTGTATAGAACTGTAATGTATAGCCCAAACCTGAAATCCATTTGTCTCACTTAGTAGCACAGAGAGCATATTAGCCTCATAAATCATCAACTGGAGAAACAATGATATTGAACCAAAAGTGTGTGACTGGAGAACTCTTGTCAATACTTTCTAATTCTACCATCATTATTTAATGAGACAGTGAAGTTAAACTGAACCGGATGAACAGGGTGAACCGCAGACATTACAGATGAATCCCTGAATGTATTTCATCTGCATAATACTGATGATGGAATATACAGCTACTATCTCCGGTCATGTCTGGGCCATACGAGTACCTTGCACCATTCTCTAGCCTTCCTCGATAGCACTAACATACACACTGTTCTGCAACACTGAGCCACACACAGACAACATTCCCACTGCACCACTCTGCCGCAGAGGCTGTTCCTTAGCAACCAGCATAGGCAACCAGATCACCATAGAAACCGTCCAGGAGAGAAAAAAGAAAAACTACATCGGAGTTTATTTGATAGAACCAATATAAAAGAGGATAGACTGACTATTAATAGGCCTATCACAACTTAACATCATGATTCCCAACTCTACTTGCCTCTCTGAATCACTTCTCCTTTTTACTCTCTCTAGAGTGTGTTAAAGGTGTTAAAGGTCTGTGTTCATGGGATTTAAACCATATAGTCATCTGGTCATAAAGGCTATACTTCAGAAATATTTAAAGATCATTCATTGTGAAAATGTCTCAGTGAAACTGTGCTCTTGAAACGCCTACTGACTGGGTTAATAACGGATGATAACACAGCAGACTGAGTCCCAGAAACCTACTTCTAACTCTAATTGTCTTATAGCCATTCCCTCTGAGTCTGTGGGGGAAGCTAAGCCTGAGAACCAGGCAGTAAATTCACTAGTACAACCGTAATTCATAACCTACCAGCTTCCCGTCCACGGTGTACAGACTCTTGACAACCCCAGAGTCCAGCTTGATGGCGTCTGTGATGTCAGAGAGAACCTGTTCAAAGGAGTGGGCAGTCTTCTTGTTGAGGAGGATGCGGATGGCCTTACGAGGCTTCACCCCGCTGCGGATGATGGTGACCAGTTTGGGCCGAATGAAGTTCTTACTCTCCCTGGTCTCCGGGGCCCCAGCCTTGGCACTGCCCAGGGATGGGGGGCCACGTGCAGAGGCAGCCGCAGCTGTCTTCACCCCAACTGACCAGTTGGGGTTGACATTCTTAGTGTAGTCCAGCTTCTTGTATGACTCTATGGAGCCACACACATAGCTCTCTCCTGCAGGTAGGCAACACACAGAGATAGGCCGACATGGTCACAGCAACCATAGACTCACATCACTGAATGCACCACATAATGACACAGCTTTGACATTTAGATTATAGAGTTTACAGACCTATTGGAAATATACTATATGACTACTATATAGGCCTACTGGAGCAGGTCACTCATTGTACAGTGGGAAACCTAGAACAATGCCCAACTTATTTTGTTCTCAGACTTCTACTGTCCCAACCCTTAGGCTTAGCTGCTCAATAGTGTCTCATCCCATCCCTTAGGGTTAGCTGCTCAATATTGTCCCCTCTCTTAGGGTTAGCTGCTCAATACTGTCCCATCCCTTAGGGTTAGCTGCTCAATACTGTCCCCTCACTTAGGGTTAGCTGCTCAATACAGTCCCTTCCCTTAGGGTTAGCTGCTCAATACTGTCCCATCCCTTAGGCTTAGCTGCTCAATAGTGTCTCATCCCATCCCTTAGGGTTAGCTGCTCAATATTGTCCCCTCTCTTAGGGTTAGCTGCTCAATACTGTACCATCCCTTAGGCTTAGCTGCTCAATAGTGTCTCATCCCATCCCTTAGGGTTAGCTGCTCAATATTGTCGCCTCTCTTAGGGTTAGCTGCTCAATACTGTCTCATCCCCTCCCTTAGGGTTAGCTGCTCAATACTGTCCCATCCCTTAGGGTTAGCTGCTCAATACTGTCCCATCCCTTAGGGTTAGCTGCTCAATACTGTCCCCTCCCTTAGGGTTAGCTGCTCAATACTGTCCCTTCCCTTAGGGTTAGCTGCTCAATACTGTCTCATCCCATCCTTTAGGGTTAGCTGCTCAATACTGTTTCATCCCAACCCTTAGGGTTAGCTGCTCAATACTGTCCCCTCCCTTAGGGTTAGCTGCTCAATACTGTCTCATTCCATCCCTTAGGCTTAGCTGCTCAATACTGTCCCATCCCTTAGGGTTAGCTGCTCAATACTGTCCCATCCCTTAGGGTTAGCTGCTCAATACTGTCCCATCCCTTAGGCTTAGCTGCTCAATACTGTCCCATCCCTTAGGCTTAGCTGCTCAATACTGTCCCATCCCTTAGGGTTAGCTGCTAAATGCTGTCTCATCCCTTAGGGTTAGCTGCTCAATACTCTCCCATCCCTTAGGGTTAGCTGCTCATTACTGTCCCATCCCTTAGGGTTAGCTGCTCAATACTGTCTTATCCCATCCCTTAGGGTTAGCTGCTCAATACTGTCTCATCCCAACCCTTAGGGTAGGGTTAAGGTTAAGGGTTAGCTTACCTTCCTCCAGCTGCTCCATGCCGGATATTCTCTTGGTCCCGTCAATAGAGTAGATGGTCCGGACCCCCTGGGGCAGGTTCACATTATCTGACAGGGAGCGGGTCAGATCAGCCAAAAGGGCATCTATAGACCGGAACCTGTCCTGGGAAATAGCGTAGACAATCCCTTTGAAGTAGCGGTCTCCATTGCGATAAAAGCGGACCTTCTTGGCCTTCTTCTCCGAGGCTAGAGACTGCAGGGTCCGGTTCCTGTACAGACTACAGTGGGCGCTGTGAGTGGGGCTCGGCAGCCCGTTGTTCCTGGAGCCTCTGCGGGTATTTCTCTGGGCTTTCTCCCGCTCGTCAAAGTGCTCCAGCTCCATGACTGTAGTGATGTTACACAGAAAGAGACAAATCAGGGAGGGGAACATTATAAATGAGAACGTTTAAACCTCAAGAAACTTATTTTCCTTTGCAGAATAAATAAGTCATCCTTTAGTTTTAGTTGAATGTCATATAGGCCTAATGGAGAGAGTAGAATCAATTGGATTTCTGCATGAACTCTGAGGTCGTGTCAGACATTCAGTGGTGCTGAATGGACAGCGCCGCAGGTGCGATCTCCTAGCGATCTCTGACAGGTAGTCTATAGTGGTGGCAGTAGTCAGATTGAACTCCGTGGTGCTGAACGGACGGCGCTGCTGGCTAGCCAGATATAATTATCCTGCTTGTGGGCAGTTAGTCACATACTGAAAATTAGCTCTTTCTGAGGCACATAAAAATCTGATTGGAGGCTATAGCACGCTCACACGTCATGCTCTTTAGTTTCGTCTACCACCCAATTGGCACTGTGATTCTAATCAAATGTAACATTTGCTTTGATCATATTAATTTCTGACAACATAACCCCAGCTGTTGTTAAATGACACGGCAAATAACTACTTACCTTTATTTGAAGGCGGATGCAGTCAACCGTGTCAGTGTTTAGCAATTGCATATATCAGCTTTCCAATCGGCTGTGTCAGTGCTGATATGTGTAGTATGATGGCCCGCCTGAGCGGCAGAAGAAGCATCCGCCCCTTTGTTGCTCTGTGATTGAGCAAGTGTGAGCAGCACGAGCTGCAGCTGGTTTTTGTCTCTAGCAGTGATTTCCATTTGGCCGTCACTCATTGACATGCAGGTCTTCCAAGGGAAGCACCAAGCATCTCACCTAACACGCTCCCTTCTCTCTCATCTTCTCTCCACCGCTCTAGATGCGCTGAAACAAGGGCGCAGGCGGTCATTACTCTACTAGTCTCTCAGTGCACGAACTGCACTGACAGACACGAGGCTTTTCAGCAACATGCTTGTTCATAACGCAGATAGACAAAATTTGTGCACTAGGGAATAGTTTGCCATTTGGTAAGCAGGCATGAGACAGCATGGGCATCTGTATGCTGGTGCTGAGGAGGATGTCTAGCAGTGTCTGCAGTAGTGTACTATACTGCATGCACAAACACAGGATGACCAAACCCAAACATGTCTGTAACAACCTAATAATGATTAAGCTGTACACACACACAGATATACAGTTGAAGTCGGAAGTTTACATACACCTCAGCCAAATACATTTGTACTCAGTTTTTCACAATTCCTGACATTTAATCCTAGTAAAAATTCCCTGTTTAAGGTCAGTTAGGATCACCACTTTATTTTAAGAATGTCAAATGTCAGAAAAATAGTAGAGAGGTTGATTTATTTCAGCTTTCACTTCTTTCATCACATTCCCAGTGGGTCAGAAGTTTACAAACACTCAATTAGTGTTTGTGGCCTGCTGGAGGTCATTTTGCAGGGCTCTGGCAGTGCACCTCCTTGCACAAAGGCGGAGGTAGCGGTCCTGCTGCTGGGTTGTTGCCCTCCTACGGCCTCCTCCACGTCTCCTGATGTACTGGCCTGTCTCCTGGTAGCGCCTCCATGCTCTGGACACTACGCTGACAGACACAGCAAACCTTTTTGCCACAGCTCGCATTGATGTGCCATCCTGGATGAACTGCACTACCTGAGCCACTTGTGTGGGTTGTAGACTCCGTCTCATGCTACCACTAGAGTGAAAGCACCACCAGCATTCAAAAGTGACCAAAACATCAGCCAGGAACCATAGGAACTGAGAAGTGGTGTGTGGTCACCACCTGCAGAACCATTCCTTTTTTGGGGGTGTCTTACTAATTGCCTATAATTTCCACCTTTTGTCTATTCCATTTGCACAACAGCATGTGACATTTATTGTCAATCAGTGTTGCTTCCTAAGTGGACAGTTTGATTTCACAGAAGTGTGATTGACTTGGAGTTACATTGTGTTGTTTAAGTGTTCCCTTTATTTTTTTGAGCAGTGTATATATATATTCATATATATATTGAGAGAGAGAATTGACAGAGCTGATTGTCAGATCATTAACAACACCCTCAGGTTATGTACAGTACAATTATTGTCACGCCCTGGCCTTAGTATTCTTTGTTTTTCTTTATTATTTTAGTTAGGTCAGGGTGTGACATGGGGAATGTTTGTGTTTTGTTGGTTTTGGGTGATTATATGGTAAAGGGGGTGTTGGGTGTAGTGTATGGGATTGTGTTGAGTGCATGTGTCTAGCGTTGTCTATGTTATACGTTTGTAGCCTGTGTGTGCACTACGTTTGATTAGCTTCACGATCGTTTATTGTTTTGTTTAGTGTGTAAGTGGTTTTGTTTCGTTTTGCCTTCGTCATCAATAAAAGAGATGGCGTATTTTCCAAATGCTGCGTTTTGGTCCGTCAATCCTCCACACGATCGTGACAGAATTACCCACCAATACAGGACCAAGCGGCATGTAAAGCGGCAACAGGACCCATCTACACAGGATTCTTGGACATGGGAGGAGATACTGGATGGTAAGGGGCCGTGGGCACAACCGGGAGAATATCGCCTCCCTCGTGAAGAGCTGGAGGCAGCGAAAGCCGAGAGGAGGCGATATGAGGAGGCAGCACGGAAGCAAGGCTGGAGACCCGTGAGTAATACCCAAAAATGTATTGGGGAGGGGCTCATGGGGAGTGTGGCGAGTCCAGATGGGAGAACTGCGTCAACTTCCCGTGCTACCCGTGAGGACTCTAAGAGGGAACCTGAGCCAGTCGGGCTGATATTGGAGGTGAGCAATGGGAATGATGCAGAGACTGTTAAGGATTTATTGGGGAGGTTGGAAGAGAGTGAAATGAGGGAGCTGCTGTGTTGGTGCGTGAGGCACAACATCCACCCGACAGAGCGTGTGCGGGATGTGAGGTTACCTGAGTCAGCTCTCCATGCTCGTCCTGATGTGCGTGCTAACCGTCTGGGAATGACAGTCCCACGAACCAGGCCTCCTGTACGCCTCCCTAGTCCTGCACCTCCTATATTAGCCCCATGTACTAACTCTCCTGTGACAGTCCCCAGCCCAGTACAACCAGTGCCTCCTCCACGCACTAGCCCTATGGTGCGTGTCTCCAGCCCTTTACCACCAGTGCCTAAATCACGCACCAAGCCTCCTGTGTGTACCCAGAGTCCTGTGCGTCCTGTTGCTGCTCCCCGCACTAGCCCTGAGATGCGTGTCCCCAGCCCGGTACCACCAGTTCCGGTACCACGCACTAAGCCACCTGTGCGTCTCCAGAGCCCTGTACACACTGTTTCTTCTCCTCCTACTAATCCTGATGTGCTTGCCCTCAGCCCGGTGCCACCAGTGCCGGTACCACGCACCAGGTATAGAGTGGGCTTTGAGAGTCCAGTGTGCCCTGTCCCTGCTCCCCGCACTAGCATGAAGGTGCGTGTCCTTAGCCCGGTGCCTCCAGTTCCGGCACCACGCACCAGGTCTACAGTGCGCCTTATCCGGCCAGAGCCATCCGTCTCCCCAGCGCCATCTGAGCCATCCGTCTCCCCAGCGCCATCTGAGCCATCCGTCTCCCCAGCGCCGTCTGAGCCATCCATCTGCCATGAGCCTGCAAAGCCGCCCGTCTGCCATGAGCCTGCAAAGCCGCCCGTCTGCCATAAGCCTACAGAGCTGTCCGCCAGACAGGAGCCGCTAGAGCCGTCCGCCAGACAGGAGCCGGTAGAGCCGCCCGCCAAACAGGAGCCGCCAACCAGACAGGATCCGCCAGAGCCGCCAACCAGACAGGATCCGCCAGAGCCGCCAACCAGACAGGATCCGCCAGAGCCGCCAACCAGACAGGATCCGCCAGAGCCGCCAACCAGACAGGATCCGCCAGAGCCGCCAACCAGACAGGATCCGCCAGAGCCGCCAACCAGACAGGACCTGCCAGAGCCGCCAACCAGACAGGAACTGCCAGAGCCGCCAACCAGACAGGATCTGCCAGAGCCGCCAACCAGACAGGATCTGCCAGAGCCGCCAACCAGACAGGATCTGCCAGAGCCGCCAGCGAGCCATGAGCGTCGAGAGCCGCCAGCCTGCCATGAGCGTCGAGAGCCGCCAGCCTGCCATGAGCGTCGAGAGCCGTCAGCCAGCCATGAGCGTCCAGAGCCGTCAGCCAGCCATGAGCGTCGAGAGCCGTCAGCCAGCCATGAGCGTCGAGAGCCGTCAGCCAGCCATGAGCGTCGAGAGCCGTCAGCCAGCCATGAGCGTCGAGAGCCGTCAGCCAGCCATGAGCGTCGAGAGCCGTCAGCCAGCCATGAGCGTCGAGAGCCGTCAGCCAGCCATGAGCGTCGAGAGCCGTCAGCCTGCCATGAGCGTCGAGAGCCGTCAGCCTGCCATGAGCGTCCAGATTCGTCAGTCAGCCATGAGCTGCCCTTCAGCCAGAAACGGCTATATACCCAGAACTGCCCCTCAGTCCAGAGCTGTCTCTCTGTCCGGAGCTGCCCCTTATCCTGGTGCTGCCCCTTATCCTGGTGCTCTCCCTTATCCTGGTACTGCCCCTTAGTCCGGAGCTGCCCCTTAGTCCGGAGCTGCCCCTTATTCCGGAGCTGCCCCTTAGTCCGGAGCTGCCCCTTAGTCCGGAACTGCCCCTTAATTCAGTGGGGTTAATGTGGAGGGGGGTCATTTGGAGGAAGCTACGGAGGCGGTTAGTGACTGTGGTGGGGTGGGGACCACGACCAGTGCCGGAGCCGCCACCGTGGAAGGAAGCCCACCCAGACCCTCCCCTAGACTGTGTGCTGGTGCGCTCGGAGTTCGCACCTTAAGGGGGGGGGTTATGTCACGCCCTGGCCTTAGTATTCTTTGTTTTTCTTTATTATTTTAGTTAGGTCAGGGTGTGACATGGGGAATGTTTGTGTTTTGTTGGTTTTGGGTGATTATATGGTAAAGGGGGTGTTGGGTGTAGTGTATGGGATTGTGTTGAGTGCATGTGTCTAGCGTTGTCTATGTTATACGTTTGTAGCCTGTGTGTGCACTACGTTTGATTAGCTTCACGATCGTTTATTGTTTTGTTTAGTGTGTAAGTGGTTTTGTTTCGTTTTGCCTTCGTCATCAATAAAAGAGATGGCGTATTTTCCAAATGCTGCGTTTTGGTCCGTCAATCCTCCACACGATCGTGACAATTATTGATGATTGGGCAGACAGATGAAAAATACAGTGGTGACCTGATGGTTGTCTAACTCAGGAATGGTTTAGGGAGACAGAGAGCTGTAATGTTGTCCAACCCGGGGGGTAGTTGTGTAGGGAGACAGAGAGCTGTAATGTTGTCCAAACCGGGGGTAGTTGTGTAGGGAGACAGAGAGCTGTAATGTTGTCCAACCCGGGGGGTAGTTGTGTAGGAAGACAGAGAGCTGTAATGTTGTCTAACTCAGTAGGTAATGGTGTAGGGAGACAGAGAGATGTAATGTTGTCTAACTCAGTAGGTAATGGTGTAGGGAGACAGAGAGCTGTAATGTCTAACTCTGGAGGTAGTGGTGTAGGGAGACAGAGAGCTGTAATGTTGTCTAACTCAGTAGGTAATGGTGTAGGGAGACAGAGAGATGTAATGTTGTCTAACTCAGTAGGTAATGGTGTAGGGAGACAGAGAGCTGTAATGTCTAACTCTGGAGGTAGTGGTGTAGGGAGACAGAGAGCTGTAATGTTGTCTAATTCAGGGGGTAGTGGTGTAGGGAGACAGAGAGCTGTAATATTGTCTAACTCAGTAGGTAATGGTGTAGGGAGACAGAGAGATGTAATGTTGTCTAACTCAGTAGGTAATGGTGTAGGGAGACAGAGAGATGTAATGTTGTCTAACTCAGTAGGTAATGGTGTAGGGAGACAGAGAGCTGTAATGTCTAACTGGAGGTAGTGGTGTAGGGAGACAGAGAGCTGTAATGTCTAACTCTGGAGGTAGTGGTGTAGGGAGACAGAGAGCTGTAATGTTGTCTAATTCAGGGGGTAGTGGTGTAGGGAGACAGAGAGCTGTAATGTTGTCTAATTCAGGGGGTAGTGGTGTAGGGAGACAGAGAGCTGTAATATTGTCTAACTCAGTAGGTAATGGTGTAGGGAGACAGAGAGATGTAATGTTGTCTAACTCAGTAGGTAATGGTGTAGGGAGACAGAGAGCTGTAATGTCTAACTCTGGAGGTAGTGGTGTAGGGCGACAGAAAGCTGTAATGTCTAACTCGGGGGGTAGTGGTGTAGGGAGACAGAGAGCTGGAATGTCTAACTCAGGGGGTAGTGGTGTAGGGAGACAGAGAGATGTAATGTCTAACTCAGGGGGTAGTGGTGTAGGGAGAAAGAGAGATTTAATGTCTAACTCAGGGGGTAGTGGTGTAGGGTGACAGAGAGATGTAATGTCTAACTCAGGGGGTAGTGGTGTAGGGAGACAGAGAGCTGTAATGTCTAACTCAGGGGGTAGTGGTGTAGGGAGACAGAGAGCTGTAATGTCTAACTCAGGGGGTAGTGGTGTAGGGAGACAGAGAGATGTAATGTCTAACTCAGGGGGTAGTGGTGTAGGGTGACAGAGAGATGTAATGTCTAACTCAGGGGGTAGTGGTGTAGGGAGACAGAGAGATGTAATGTCTAACTCAGGGGGTAGTGGTGTAGGGAGACAGAGAGCTGTAATGTCTAACTCAGGGGGTAGAGGTGTAGGGAGAAAGAGAGATGTAATGTTGTCTAACTCAGTAGGTAATGGTGTAGGGAGACAGAGAGCTGTAATGTCTAACTCAGGGGGTAGTGGTGTAGGGAGACAGAGAGCTGTAATGTCTAACACTGGAGGTAGTGGTGTAGGGAGACAGAGAGCTGTAATGTTGTCTAACTCAGTAGGTAATGGTGTAGGGAGACAGAGAGCTGTAATGTCTAACTCTGGAGGTAGTGGTGTAGGGCGACAGAAAGCTGTAATGTCTAACTCGGGGGGTAGTGGTGTAGGGAGACAGAGAGCTGGAATGTCTAACTCAGGGGGTAGTGGTGTAGGGAGACAGAGAGATGTAATGTCTAACTCGGGGGGTAGTGGTGTAGGGAGACAGAGAGCTGGAATGTCTAACTCAGGGGGTAGTGGTGTAGGGAGACAGAGAGATGTAATGTCTAACTCAGGGGGTAGTGGTGTAGGGAGAAAGAGAGATGTAATGTCTAACTCAGGGGGTAGTGGTGTAGGGTGACAGAGAGATGTAATGTCTAACTCAGGGGGTAGTGGTGTAGGGAGACAGAGAGCTGTAATGTCTAACTCAGGGGGTAGTGGTGTAGGGAGACAGAGAGCTGTAATGTCTAACTCAGGGGGTAGTGGTGTAGGGAGACAGAGAGATGTAATGTCTAACTCAGGGGGTAGTGGTGTAGGGAGACAGAGAGATGTAATGTCTAACTCAGGGGGTAGTGGTGTAGGGTGACAGAGAGATGTAATGTCTAACTCAGGGGGTAGTGGTGTAGGGAGACAGAGAGATGTAATGTCTAACTCAGGGGGTAGTGGTGTAGGGAGACAGAGAGCTGTAATGTCTAACTCAGGGGGTAGAGGTGTAGGGAGACAGAGAGATGTAATGTCTAACTCAGGGGGTAGTGGTGTAGGGAGACAGAGATATGTAATGTCTAACTCAGGGGGTAGAGGTGTAGGGAGACAGAGAGATGTAATGTCTAACTCAGGGGCTAATGGTGTATGGAGACAGAGAGCTGAAATGTGAACTAATGCTGGAGGAATACGGTTTTGACGTGTCAGTCCTATATCTAGGACATATAAGAAAGCTTAGGAAATATACTATATATATATTTTTGGGAGACCCATATTTAATCCCTTATTTTTGTTGGCACAAAACCATCTCCATACTTCAATTCATTTGTATGGGTTACCTTCAGACGAGTCCCATGTCACTTGTGGGGGACGTAGAGAAAAACAGAGAACATCCTCGTGTTCCTAAGAGTCTCATCTTTCAATAGAGTGGTCACAGGCCAAACTTTTTGTAGGCCAAACTGTTCGGACGGTACAGATGGTTTCGTGAGAATTTTTGGGATGTCTCATGGTCTGACAAACACACCTGTAGCTCGGTCACCTTCCACCGCAGATGCGGAAGGCCGACATAGGCGAATGTGGGGATTGAGACGCAGCCCATTCAATTTTGATTGACGCACGGGTGGGTCACTAGACTCTTAAGGATTAATAACTAATAAAACATGAAAACAACAATAAATTATAAAATGTCTCGAGACGTTTTAAGACATTGTATTTCAGAGGTGTTCATAGACTGTCTTAAACGAGTCATCATCTCAAGACATCTTCATTTATAAGCCTTAAGATGTCTCAAGACATGGATTAAGATGTCTCAAAACAGAGAGCTGACAGAGATTTTTCACCGAGTTGGGCCTCTCTCTTCGTCTTCCTTTCTGTAATGGCTGGGTATATAGGTTACTCGTGGGCGTAGTTTTGCGCCAAGGTTGGTATGGATAAAAAGGATGCCTGCCAGGCAGGCCGAAACTCCATCCCACCAAAACAGGCTGAAATTTCAGGTAGTCTTTTCAAACAGCTCTTACAATAAAAGGGCATTATTGTAATAATTTTCACAATTTCACATTATTATTCCAACCCTGTGGAGATATATATAAAACAAAGGAAAATCCAGTTTTTGACTGCACTGGGCCTTTAAATTCTGTGAACAAAAATCATATCCAACGCAGTCTCATTTCAAGAATGAATTTTGACTTGTTTGATTCGGTGTTAAACTCAAATATGAGATTATAGCATCTATGGACACTCTCAACCTTTTCAGTCATAAGTGGTGGACCACTGGTGTGTGACGTGTAGCCTATAGTTTAATTTTGAGCAGAAGGAAATTCACTCTGCTCTTTATTGAGAACCTGAAAGATACAGGGTACCTTTCAGCGCTCCAACTCACTGTAGCTAGCCATCTCTGTCTTGATTACAAATTTATAAAACACGCAACTCAAATATGTAAATCGTGAACATAATATAGAGGTAGGGCTTGAACCTCAAACAATTCTAATACAGTGATATGACATTATGTGATTGAGGAGTAATACAGCCTAATAATAATAATAGTAGCCTAATCATCACCATTATGCATAAATAATAAAAAGTACATTTTGATTGAATGTGATTCAACTAATTCAAATGTGAATGAGCTCCTTTGGATTCAGGATAAATCACTTGGAAAACGTGCTGCAAAATGCTTGAAAATTCTGCTATTTCACTAACTTGATTTCCAGGTCATTTGAGTGGCATCTGCATGAAAATTCTCCTTTATGCTAGGTAAACACAAATGCAATTCTGAAAATGATATATTATGCTTAAGCCAAATACCTTTGGCCCATATTTAATCTAATGCGATAGCCGAGTCCGGCCTGGTTGCCAGTCTGTTCAGCTATTACATGCCACTCCTTGCATTCCGTGTCATTTGTCAAGACAGAGAGTAGGAGAGGATTGTTATAGAGACTGGTACCCAGACTAAGTCAGGTCTATTCTGAAGTAGAAATGCCCAGACAGACAGATGACATGTTCTATCCAAACTGATGATATACAACACATTCTTGTATAGCTTTTTATTACATATCAGATATTTGGTTAATCATCAGGCCATGTGACTATTTGTTCACATAGGGCCACAGAAGCACAGAGTCATTATTTGGAGAATCACAACCACTTTGTGAGAATGCTGATGTGTATTTAATGTCTGCATGAGATTTCAAGTTCACACAAAAAGACAGTCTGCCTTCACTTAACACAGATATATTACTAAAGACAATTCCCATTGAATAAACATCAGCCCAAGGTAAATAATGAATGGTAGACAGCATTACAAGTTAAATACAGTATGTTGACAACATAACACATATACGGCAACACTAATCATAAACACACACTCAAATTGTGCAGAAACTGTTAATGTATTTATATCTGTAATTTTTCCATAATTATTTGTTTCAGATGTCATAGTTAAAAACAATTGTCCAAATGTTATGGAATTTAATATAATTATCTTTACATCACATGAAAAAAAAAAAAAATGTTTGTCCTTTCATAGAAAATTAATATCACAGCTTTAAAAAGTAATAATCAGATACCAAGTTGAAAGGATAGGTTATAGCTTCTCAAAGATAATGAAATGGACCACAGGACGATACAGATAGCAAGCCCACACTACTGTAAGGTGGCAGTATTGGCCTATGGTTACAGTAGCATACAGCCTATAGTAACTGGTTATTAAGGCATACTAAGCAAACCATGGACCATTCTAAAACCAGTTCAACCCTCCACTGCTTCTACATTTGGATTGACTCTTTCCTCTGCATTACAAAGTCATGACAAGAGTATACCTTAGAGACCCATGTTCCATCTTATATAGTACCCTCAACAGCTATTTAACTATTCCTGTGCATGCTTGGGTTTCGTCTTGTTTCACACATTAACATTATTTCATTGATTAAATGAACCCAAACATGTATTCTTATAGTCAGCATGCTGCTGGGTTTCTTCCCCCCCATACACCTTGACTTTCAGATAAGGGTTGCACATTTCTAGCAACTTTTGCAAAATTCCCAGGTTTTCCAGAAATCCTGGTTGGAACTTCCAGGAATCAGGAGTGAATTAATCTTGAAACCCAGAACCCAATACTGACCTCGGGTTACGGGTGGGGAAAGAGACTAGGTGGGGATAAGCAGAACATCCAGATTCCTCCAACCCGAATTTCTGGAAAAGCTGGGGATTTTGGGACAGTCAGCAGAATTGTGCAACTCTACCTCAGTTACACCTTTACTTCCAGATACATTGAACTGTGGACAGTGTTACTACAGTACTACTGCAGTAATATAACTGTTACTACAATAGGTCAACAGCAGTAGTCTTGAAACAAACAGTTCCATCTGAAATTTAAACAAGAATCCTGCTTTCAGTTTATATTTATATCACCTACGTGACTTTTTAAATTCCGGTGTCCTCTTCTCACCAACATTGAACACAAATAACTGAGCGATTATACATCAGCCTACCTACATACAACGTCCATCTTAGTTATTATAATATTTGACATTATTATAATGTCATTATACCATTCATTATGAAGATTAAAGTGCTTAACACTTTAATGGGGCGGCAGCGTAGCCTAGTGGTTAGAGTGTTGGACTAGTAAGGTAACCGGAAGGTTGCAAGTTCAAATCCCCGAGCTGACAAGGTACAAATCTGTCGTTCTGCCCCTGAACAGGCAGTTAACCCACTGTTCCTAGGCCGTCATTGAAAATAAGAATTTGTTCTTAACTGACTTGCCTAGTTAAATAAAGGTAAAAAAAAAAAAAAAAAAAAAAAAAAAAACAGTTGTATCAAACCCTAGTAACATTTCTAGAGGCTATTAGTCAACTAAAGCATTTATGTATAGATAGATGTCTTTATAGAAGAATACAAATCATGTTTTAATTAAAGCTCAAAAGGAAAGAGGAAGAGGACATGGTGTGCGTCCCAAATGGCACATAATTCCCTTTGTAGTGCACTATAAATCGGGAATAGGGTGCCATTTTGGAAGCAAACCTATCCTCTACTCTCTAGGCACTTGGGTAGATCTGAAAGAATAGGATATGTTTAATCAATATGGTAGTACCTCAGCCTTTCCCTATGACAGACTAAGCAGGTAGAAGTTGACATTTTGCTCACACCTATCCAGTCCTCTTATATCTACACCAGTGCTCTGTGGGTAAGGGCTATGGTAAGTGTCATGGGTTAGGGGTTGACTGTCCCAAATTGCACCCTATTCTCTATATTTTGTCTGGTCAAAAGTAGTGACAATATGGAATAGGGTGCCACTTGGGACGTAGACTTGTTCCCGGATGGAGCCTATTTGTCCCGTTTCTCTACTTGTTTCTGGTTAGTATTAGGGTCCCGTAGCTGGTAGTCCTCCAGGATGGCCACGGCCGTCTGTTTGCCAGTCTTCTTCACCGCAGCTTTAATGCCCAGGTTGTCAATGTTGAAGGCGGTGACGCCCATGTTAATGGCTGAGTTCACAGCATGGTCTGTGGCCTGGCCGGCTGCCGCCCCATACCTTATAATCACACACAACCAACTGTTGAGAGGGGGAGGGCTGGAGGAAGGAGGGCAATTACAGGGAACAGCAAGGACAGCAACAACATGCAACTAGGATTAAAGCCAGCACCCATGCAGAGCATGATTTCAACAGAATTATTCAAGTTGTCTGACTATTCATAAATATACAACTGATTATATTGTGGGGCTGGTGACTGCACTTATTTCTACAGATAATACACAAATTCAATAAGTGCATCAATTCATACTATTTATTATGTATTAGGAATAGTTATATTGTTTTCAATGAAGTCAGGAAAAAGAGTTGGTTAGTTAGAAACCAGAGGAATCAGTGTCAGCCACATGTTGAATTACAGGTGCATAGCCCAGTAGGATAGAAGAGTAGCCTGTTTAGAGAGTAGAGGTGAATCTAGCAGCTTTACATTCAGACCACCTAGAAATAGAGGCTAAGCCTTGACCATGCTTCTCGTTATTAAGGAGGGTTCATTAAAGGCTGGCTTTAAATACATGTCTTCTTGTCATTAGGAGGGTCTAAGATGTTTTGTAGACCCCTAAATCTGAAAAATAAGTGGAAGAGGGAAATGTACAGTAAGTGCTTGCTTGTTTTTGCTTATAAAACACAAGTGAGTGTTCGCAAGATACACTGCAAAAACCTGGTCTAGCAAAACCTGGTCCAGAAAGCAAAGAACAGACATACACATCCGAGCTGGGTGGACAGGAGCAAATGTAAAGTTAAGCAAGTAGTACTGCCAATCAGACATGGTGAATGAGCTGAGCACAGAACACATTCGGCTGGTAGCCTAGCGGTTATAGCGTTGGGCCAGTAACCGAAAGGTCCCTGGTTCGATTACCCAAGCAGACAAGGTGAAAAATATGTCCATGTGCCCTTGAACAAGGCATTTAACCCTAATTTACTCCATGAGCACTGCACTACTATGTCTGACCTTTTAAAATAACACATTTCACTTCACCTATCCGGTGTATGTGACAATACAACATCTTTACTTATTTTGACATGGCTTATTTTGACATGGCTGCGTCTCAAATGGCACCCCATTCCCTATTTAGTGCACTACTTTTGACCAGGACCCATAGGCTCATCGAGTGCCATTTGAGACGTAGCCATGTTGAATGAGAAGAGCACAGACAACACATGTTGGTTGAAATGTACAGAGAAAAACTTACTTATGCTTGACAGTGTTGACGGTTTCTGAGGCAACGGAGACAGTGATGTTCTTTGCTGCTACTTCCAAGCCAGTCCACATGGTAGCGAAGCCTTCAGGTAGAAACACAGGAACCACAACAATGACTAGACACTTGGTAGAATAGGGGGCACATCATCCATGTGAACCATCCTTAAGGACAAGACAGACAAATACGAACCACGGCCATGAGTAGCGGATGGCCGTCCTATAGCCTCTGGCCATAAAACATCGGCCGCCATTATCTATTCATTCCCCCTGAATCTCCACTGTTCGTTGACACCCAGCAGGTGATCTGCGCACGGCCAACGTACGTGTTGTTCTGTCTTGTCCTATACAATGAGTAGTCTAGTGACTATAACAACCACAACAGTGACCACGTGTACCTTGAACTCCGCTGGCAGCCACCACCATGGCTCCATCAATGTTAGATCGTCCATCTTTGTCTTTCTTCATGGACTCCGGAACCAACTTGCCTCCATGTTTCTTCACGTGGGGAGCTATCTCTCTACCCACACACCCTGCCACCATACACACACCGTCCACTACAAACACACCCCGTCATAACACAACACGCACCCCGTCATAACATAATACACACCACCACACACACACAGTCCACTACACACACACACATACCCCCCATCATAGCACAAAACAAATCCCATCATAACACAACCAGTCATAACACAACACACATCCGTCATAACACAACACACACCACCATACAAATCATCCACTACTAACACACCCATCCACAGTCAACTCCTTCCAACACCACAACCAACCAGACAGTCAACTCCTTCCAACACCAGAACTAATCAGACACTCAGCTGCTTCTCACCAAGGAACTGGCTGACGCGGACAGCGCCCCCGGTGGCCTGTTTGGCTACATGCAATCCCTTGGAGACAGAGGGGCTGACGTGGGCTGGCTTGTCCTCGGGGGTGATGTGCTCCCGCAGTTTGGACGCGCCCTTCTGGATGGCTATGCCAGTGAACTCAGCCCCCTTCACCAGGCCCCAGCTCAGCCACGATGCCCCTGGATGGAAAAAATACAGTAGGTGTGAGTGAAACACAGCATACATTCCCTAACCTTAACCCCTACAGCCTCGGGTTAGGATGCCATTGGTTAAGGTTAGCGTTGTTGGGGTTAGGGCCCTTGGTCTGACCTGTGAGGATGCCGCTGGCCACTTTCTCGCTCCACTCTGGCAGGTTCTTCTCATCCTCCTCCTCTGCTGCTGGGGCCTCCTCTTCCTCGAGGGGAGCGATGGACACCTTCTGGCTCAGGTTGATGCTGTCTGCTGCCTCATTTGGAGCCTGCAGCAGCAGGACATGTATTAATATGGTGCTTTGAAACAGCGGTTTTATGACACCTGGTGGTGTACATGTACAGCATTGGCAGAAGAACATTGAAGTTTGATTAACTATGCTTCGTTGTCATGGTCCTCTTACAACGAATACAAGACTGGATAGCCTAGCTGGAGCCTAGCAGACCCTGCCTCATGGTACCCTCCTGGTAACTTCAAGTACCTTACCCTAACTCTCCTAGTCACATCATAATAACCTCCTAGCAGTAGCCTCCTGCTACCCTAGGGTGCCTCTTCTCCCTCTATCCCCATCCTGATCACAACGTCTCATTCTTCTCTAAACAAAGAAATGGTCACCAGACACATTTCAGAAGTCTCCTTGCTTGAGGAAAACAGACAGAGGGGCATTGTTCTAACACCATCATTGCTATTCTCAACAAGACACAACCTCCTAAATGTACATATATTCCATATGTGATCATGAAAAGCCTACTTGTTTATTGCATTCCATCCCAGAAACAGCTGTCCATGTGAGAGGTAGTTTATCAACAACATGCCCTCAGTTAAAACCTGGCTGAATACTGTTGCTCGGAGACAGAACCCCCATCTGACTCCATTACTGTAGTGACTACTGAGGCTGTGTTGTGTTCTAGCCAGATAAGAGCATTAGCACACATTAATGCTCTTCATCTGCCTGACGTTCTAAATTCCCTAACTGCTGAGGCCAGGCGTATTCAGGGAGCAAGCAGTGCAGTAGAGCCTTTAGTGTATGTATCCCAAATGGCACCCAATTTCCTACATCGTGCACTACTTGGGACCAGGTCCCATAGAGCTCTGGTTAAAAGTAGTATACTATGTAGGGAATAGGGTTCCATTTGGGACGCATCGACATTTCTTCCCTCGACCCACAGTATCTGCCCTAGACGTTGAGAAGGCCCAAGACCCACAGATGAAGTAGAGCGCCTTATAGCAGCAAGCAGTCATTTTCACACCAGAATAGAGCAGCATTTACATCATTAGTAACATCAGAAATATGGACCAATCAAATATTGACCAATCAGACTGAATGGTTATTGAGGCTAGAGAGAGCAGAATAGCTCATGTTAATCTACTACTGCATTAAATCTAGGCTGTCCGAAATGGAACACTATTCCGTATGCTGTCCACTATTTTGACCAGGCTCTGTTCAAAGGTAGGGCACTATGCAGAAAATCGGATTCCATTTTGGGATAAATCCCTAATTTGAATCTTACATTCCACTGGGATCATTGGCTGGGAAATAAGAAAACACAGAACAACGCTTGGGAATGACGTCAAACTGTCGCTGTTTCTGAACTGCTGATTTAGAATGGATGTAGGCAACCCTGTCATTCTTTCCATCCAGGGTCCATAACCTTCTGCAAAAGGACACTTGTCATGGTGTGGTGTGACAATGACTCAAATACACCTGAAATCAGCAAAAATGCATCAGGCAGAGAGACACATTTATAATTCTATTACTATTATTCTATTACTTGGACCACCAGACACCTTCATATGGGCCAGTCAGAGAGCAGGACCCTATGGGCCATGGTGAAATGTAGTGCACTATATAGGAAATAGAGCACCATTTGAGACACAGCCGCTGCTCACCTGCACCCTGAGGTCTGTCATCTGGGACAGCAGGTCCTGGAACAGCTGTCTGTCTTCTATAGGCAGTTCAGAGGACAGCACAACGCCCACGTAGGACCCCGGGGCGGACGCCATCATGTCCGGGAACATGAACACCCCTGTGTTACACAGCAGGACGGGGGAGTCAGTGGCCATCAGAGGGTACAGCCAATCACACACCTGGAATACATGAACAGTATAACCCATCACACACCTGGAACACATCAACAGTACAGCCAATCACACACCTGGAATACATGAACAGTATAACCCATCACACACCTGGAACACATCAACAGTACAGCCAATCACAAGACAGTACAGGGAGTTTATACGGAACGACTAACCTAACCCCCCCCAGACCAGGCTTACTGGGATATTCCACAATGACAAGTCGACCCCAACCCACCCCAACTCCATGGTACAGTACTGTTAACTCACTGTGAAGACAAACACATCAAGTGGGCTGTTACTATCTCTGACAGTCCCACATAGCCATACAGCTGTTGATTACATTCAGGCCTTGGTGAAACATTAGAGTTGTATTATTTCCATTTCCTTATCTTATCACCAGTCTCAGTACATGTTTACACACTTCAGGTGCATGTGTGCTAAATACTACGGTCTGACATAAACGTTCTGTCATTTAATTCTACAGTGCATCAACGGGCCATTCAGTCACATTAGTCCTTTAGTCTGAGCCGGTCCAGTGCTGGGGTGTGGAAAGCATGGGGACAGTATTACTGAGGAGGGGACAACCATCTCCACTGTCCTACTCACTGCAGACACACAGCGTGGTGTGTGTGTGTGTGTGATTGTGTTATCTATCTCCGGCTCTGTTCAAAGACTAGCGGTGCTGGTGTAATATTCTGTCCATGTGGCAGGCAGCAGACAGACAGCAGCAGCATAGAGCCAGAGGTTATCTTGTCATGACACCACAGGGACGGGGAAACCAAAGAGGGAACCCATCCACCTATAAGCTGTCTCAACTAGGCCTACATTCCTACATACAGGAAAACACAGGGAAGATTCAACACCCTGTCTGTCTCTTTGCTGTAAGTAGTTGTGACACAGGTATCTGTAAACCTGACAAAGTGGCCACTGGGGTTTCCCATCATGACATCATAGAGAACTCCTGCCTGGGATTAGGGCCACTGAGTCACTAATCACATGATGTAGGACACAGATCATTAGATAGCCTATCCCACATATACACGAGCCCAACCCTATTTTAAACACCAACCACACACACACAAACACCTCTGTATGACAGGGAGTTTATGAGCAGAGGCAGAGCAAATCACTCATGATGAAATCGTGTTAAAGTGCACAACGGATACAGAGAGAGATCAAAGAAACAGATACCAAGAACCCTGTGATTTCATCATACACTGAAATGCTGAGATACAATAAGTGTTGACGCTATATTAAGGGCACTGTAAATGGCAACACCCACAGTAGACAGTGACTAGAATTCATCACCCCATCCCCCCACATCCCTCTTACCTGCAGGAAGGCTGGGGGCCGGTTGGGCACACTCTCTGACTGCTGGCTGGTGAACTTGACCATCCGCAGGTACCCTGGGTAGGAGGGAGCGCTGACCTGGCCGTCAGGTGTGACAAAGAATATCTGCACCCCGTGAGGCAGGAAGAAGAGTTCCTCTCCATCCTCCCCCAGGCTCTGAGGAGAGGGGTGAGAGGGGGACATGTGGCTGTAGAACTCCTCTCCCATCAGCGACATTTCTCCAGACTCTGTCCCGTAGGAGATAGTCAGGTGGCCGTCAGCCGCTTGGGAAGAGTAGGCTGGGGGCAGCTCGCCAGGCACCACAGACTGTCTAGTGGGAGAAAGAGGCAAGGAGGGAAACACACTGCCGCCCACAGCTCCACCCTGGCGGTTAGTCATCAGCAGCTTGGGTGGAGAAGGCCGCTCTGGTTTCTCCTTCTCCAGTTTGGGGTAGAGGTTTGAGTTAGAGGCTGTCCCTGGGACTCCAATAGAGGCATGTAGAGGTGGTGGGAACTCAGGGTCTGGGCTGGTCTCTAGGGCCGCCAATCGAGTGGTGATGTTGTTCAGAGTCTCCTGCATCTTGAGCTGCATCTGGCGGGCTGACTCCCAGGAGCTGCCAAAACACTCGTCCCCCTGTGAGGGCACGCTGATGGCCCTGAGGAGGTGCTGGCGACCCTGTGTGTACTGGGCCAGGGCCTGGGCCTTGTGGCCAGCTTCATCCTCTGTCAGGCCTCTGTTGATGCACTCAAAGGCCTTCTCATAGCCATCTTTGATCACCTGCAGCCTCGCTCTGTCAAAGGCATTTTGATTGGCTTCCTCCATGCCTGCAAAGACAAGACAAGACAAGATAATACATCCATCTGATGAGATATCTCTACAAGGATCTGTTAACACCACAAGTAGCAATCTAACTGGCAAAGGTTAAATGATACGAATGAATTACCAATAGCTAGCTAAATAACTAAATTCAAGGAAGCAACAGTTGAGAATCTCAACTATTTAGCTAGCATAGCTCTTTACATTAATTTTGCATAAGGTGGCTGGCAGTCAAAGGCAACCATTACTGTAACTAGCTAGCTAGGTTTGTAACAAGAGTATTTTATTAGTTATCAGGTAATAACATCTAAATCATCTGTTTGGATAGCAAGCAAGCCAATTAGTTAGCTAGTTGTGTGTACTTTACCCTTGGGGTGTCGGTAGCTAGCTAGCTATCATGAAAACAAACAGAAACTTGAGACATTTTGTCAATCAAAAGCCATCTAATCTGATAAATCATTACCCGCTAACGTTAGACGAGAAGCTCCTGTCAAGTGAATGAGGTGATCAACGTCTGACGTCTGTCTTTTTAGCAGTCTGAGCTAGATTTCAAGCTTTTCTATCAAGGGAAGGCTCTGTGTCATGCGCCTCCAACAACCATGTTTGGCTAATCAACAAAAGACAATGTAGCGAAAACGAGATTCCCGACCCTCAAAGAGTTGAACTGGTGGAATTCTGGAACAGTTTTGCAATCTTCTGTGTTTACACGTCTTTTCTACGGCGAAGTATAAGAGACAAACAGTCCAAAGTCATAAAGTAAGTCACGATAAGATTGATGAGAGGGGGGGGGGGGGGGGGGGGGGGGGGCGCTGTTGCTCTTCTGTGACAGAAGGGCTACAGAGTTTTCCACTTTGCCCCAGCCTGACAAAGTGAGAGCAAAGAGAATCTGATGGGGGCATAGCTGCGGGAAGGAGTGCCCCCAGAAAAAAAACAAGTATTTTTCTCTGCTCATACAGGAGTAATAAAGGCCTAGTGCACTAATTTAGTGAGTTTTTTAAAATTCTACATTTGACATTAAACATGTATTCTTTAATTGTTATTTATCATGAGATGCTGCAGCACCCTCAGCACCCTTCCTTCTAGCGGCTATGCATGAATTATTGAGTCAAGTGTTAGTTTTACACCTAAGACACAACTGTAAAAAAATAGAATTTTGTCTCTTGTATAATAAATTATATACATTAGTTTATACTGGATTAAGCTTACATTTTTGTTAACTGTAATTTAGGTTCCAACTCTCCATCTTGTGCCAATCTCAGTTCTTGGTTTCAATAGTTTCTTTTTTCTAAGAGATTGTCAATTGGATAGGCTTTCTGCAAGGTTTTGTATATCTTACCTATCATATGAGTATCATTTTCTGACTCAGATAGGATTCCCTCAACATTGCTCTGATGTCCAAAAGATTTCAGGTCGAAATTTGGTGATATAAAACTTTCAAGTTGTATGTATTTGAAAATGTCTACAATGGTCAGTCCAAAATGGCTTTTTTATTCTGTCATGTAAGTAATTGTATTTCCTGTTACCAAGTCATTTACAATTTCTATGCCTTTAGTCTACTATGTGGGCCAATTTACTGTTGAACTCTGACAGTTACTTTACATTAGTGGCAGGGCTCTAGACTCCCCCCCCCCCCCCCCCCCCCCCCCCCCCCCCCCCCAGTGCTAAGTAAGACAACTGATATGGTAGTTTATAAGTCAAAAAGTAAGCTATTTCATATAACATATTCATGGAATGCATGATTTATATTTTGATGTGCAACCTGTCAAAATAAGATCCAGAATTATCAGAATTATTATCTTTGTGCATATTGGCCTAGGCTATAAACTATTGTTCACCATGGGCCCAATTCCAACCCGAGTTAAGCGCGCATAAATGGAACATAATTCCCTTTTTATGCACTTTTGTCTATATGCATATTCTGACCTTAAACTTAAGCATGAGAATAGCAAGCTTTTCACCTGCTATTCATTTTGGGTGGAGATGGAATAAATTAAGGTGTGGCTGAGGGGTGTCGACAGATATGCTGTATTCTGACCTTTACTTAATTCCCTCATAATTCCACCACCTTTACGTGCAAGGAAAACATGAATAAGGTCTAGCGAACCTAGCGGTTCCAAGTACTTTGTATTTTTACGTTAGAAATAACACCATTCTCTATTTACTGTCATTTATAACTTGATAAGAGCTTTGTAAATGAGTCATTTGTTTGGATAAGAGAATTGTAAATATAAATGAGAGTCATATGGCTGCAAACTGAAACATATCAACATATTTCCCACAGTAAAGTTTATGAAATGCTGTGCCATTATGCAAAATGTAAATTGTACAGCCTTTTAACTTACAGGGATGGTCACTCTTGAATATCTTAATTCTAGGATACCCAACTTTCTGCTTCCTATTTCCTATTACTTGGCTGTATCATCACACAGTTCCATGGTTAGTGCAGGCAATAGACGAGGGTATAGCCCAGACCCGGCGCCAGGATAAAATGATTAAGGGGGCAGTTGGGGGTTCTTGCATTGGAATTATATTGAATTATACTTATATATAATCACGCCATACCACAATAAACATAAAGTTCAAATGCAGAGCCTCCGAGTTCATTGAGTGCTTTTGAAATCTGTAGCCTCTATATCAGCACAGTGGACAGCTAGGCTGTTCTGGTATTCAATATAGGCTGCAAGATAGATAGGGCAATTCACCTATTACAAACAGCCTAAGTGAATGCAGCCTTACACACAGCTGTCTTACCAAAATAATGCAAACTGAATGCAGAAAGTAGTAGCATAGTTATCCATGCATGGAAACAAAAATACTGAATAGCAGTTTGGCTTAGAATCCCGACACAACTGCGAATGCTAACGAATGCAAACAGATCAAAACAGCGGTACCAAGGAATAGGCCTACTAAACAAAATATCAGATCGATAAAGGCATGAGACAATCTATATTTAGGTTAGTTACATTAACAGTTAACAAAAAGGCGAATGAGGATCCAAATAACCAAAACAGCCTACAGCCTACTACAGTGAGATGCAGCCCTGCACAGCTGTCTTGTCAAATAAATAGGCCAATACAGACCCGCTTCAAACATGGAAATCATCCCACTCGCTCATGAGTTCAGCAAGAAGTTGTGATATGGCACAATACCCTACTCTGAATCAAATTCAACCCACATAATCAATTAAGCAATGCCAGCCTACCATAAACATGTTTCCAACACGAACAGTTCCATTCACAGCAACGAAAACCAATAGGCTACCAAGAAAACTCTAATAGAATGTAGCCTATCTACAATGCCTTCTGAAAGTATTCAGACCTGTTGACAGACCCTTTACTCAGTACTTTGTTGAAGCACCTTAGCACCTTTTGGCAAGTCTACGGCCTCAAGTCTTCTTGGGTATGACGCTACACGCTTGGCACACATGTATTTGGGGAGTTTCTCCCATTCTTCTCTGCAGATCCTCTCCAGCTCTGTCAGGTTGGATGGGGAGTATCGCAGCACAGCTATTTTCAGGTCTCTCCAGAGATGTTCAATCGGGTTCAAATCCGGACTCTGGCTGGGCCACTCAAGGACATTCAGAGACTTGTCCCGAAGCCACTCCTGCATTGTCTTGGCTGTGTGCTTAGGGTCGTTGTCCTGTTGGAAGGTGAACCATTCCCCCAGTCTGAGGTCCTGAGCGCTCTGGAGCAGGTTTTCATCTAGGATCTTGCTGTACTTTGCTCTGTTTATCTTTCCCTCGATCCTGACTAGTATCCTAGTCTCTGCTGCCACTACCATGCTTCACCGTAAGGATGGTGCCAGGTTTCCTCTAGACGTGACGCTTGGCATTCAGGCCAAAGAGTTCAATCTTGGTTTCATCAGACCAGAGAATCTTGTTTCTTGTTGAGTCTTTAGGTGCCTTTTGGCAAACTCCAAGCGGGCTGTCATGGGTCTTTTACTGAGGAGTTGCCTCCGTCTGGCTACTCTACCATAAAGGCCTGATTGGTGGAGTGCTGCAGAGATGGTTGTCCTTCTGGAAAGTTCTCCCATCTCCACAGAGGAACTCTAGAGCTCTGTCAGAGTGACCATCGGGTTGTTGGTCACATCCCTGACCAAGGCCCTTCTCCCCTGATTGCTCAGTTTGGCCGGGTGGCCAGCTCTAGGAAGAGTCTTGGTGGTTCCAAACTTCTTCCATTTAAGAATGATGGAGGCCACTGTGTTCTTGGGGACCTTCAATGCTCTAGAAATGTTTTGGTACCATTCCCCAGATCTTTGCCTCGACACAATCCTGTCTCTGAGCTCTACGGACAATTCCTTCAACCTCATGGCTTGGTTTTTGTTCTGACATGCATTGTCAACTGTGGGACCTTATACAGACAGGTTTGTGCCTTTCCAAATCATGTCCAATCAATTAATTTACCACGGGTGGACTCTAATCACATTGTAAAATCATCTCAAGGATAATCAATGGAAACAGGATGCACCTGAGCAGAATTTCAAGTCTCATAGCAAAGGGTCTGAATACTTATGTAAATAAGGTATTTATGTTTTTTATTTGCAAAAATGCCTAAAAAGCTGTTTTCGTTTTGCCATTATGGGGCATTATGTGTAGATTGCTGAGTTGTTGTTTTATTAATCTATTTTAGAATCAGCCTGTAACGTAACAAAATGTGGAAAAAGTCAAGAGGTCTGAATACTTTCTGAAGGCATTGTATAAAGACGAGAGGGCCTGAGAGTAGGTGGCAGTATAGAGAGGGGCAGAGGGACGAGGGGCCTGAGTGATGAGGTCTGCAGATGGAGGGCAGTCAGTGTCTGGACCTCTCTCTCTCTCCCTTGTTAGGATTTATGTTTATGCACTATAGGCTGTTAGCATATTGGTTGAAGGTGAATGATGTTTTGTTGCACACACACACACAATACAGAGGGGGGTAGGTGTGTAAGAACTGACCACCACAGGCCATAAAAGCTGTGGACAGTCTGGAGAGGGGAGGGGTGCATCTCTCTAGACCAACCAGGAGTTTAGAATACTGGACAATACCATATTAGGAACTGTTTCAGTGAATGGTCGAGGGGGACACAAGATGGAGCTGCTCTACCCAACAACCAGATGTGGAGAAGGAAAACGCCAAGGGGCTTGGACAAGTTTGGGGGCCCACAAAGGAGGAGCAAGAGTATGAACCATGCTAAACCTCTACTATGATAGGCCAACTGGACAAGTTGAGAATAAACTTGTCATAGTATAAAACTACTATTTTGAGTACATTCCCCAGTTCTCTGATCTACCCTGCGCGGAGATCCAGTGAACCCGTATATACGAAAATTGCATTTATCGTTTGAGTTTAATTAAAATACTTAAAATATATTCGGTGACTATGAATCAAATTTTGTCCTAATGCCAGATTTGAACAGACGCAAATCTCTTTCACCCTCAGACCTCAGGGAAGAGCAACAGCTCTCATCAGACATAGTAAAAACATGCAGCTACAGTGCATAAAGAGAGGATGGAAAAAAACGGGTTCTTTCATGCAAGCCCGTGTAAGTGCAGTGTCCTGTAGACGTTTTGCGAGTGGAGAAGGTAACACAGGGAAAGACATTGGGGGGGGGGGGGGGGGGGGGATGAAAGAATAAAGCAAGCAAGGGGCTCTCGAGTGGCGCAGTAGTCGAAGGCACTGCATCTCAGTGCTAGAGGCGTCACTACAGACCCTGGTTTGATTCCAGGCTGTATCACAATCGGCCGTGAATGGGAGTCCCATAGGGTAGCGCACAATTGGCCCAGCGTCGTTGGGGTTAGGGTTTGGCCGGGGTAGGCCGTCATTATAAATAATAATTTGTTCTTAACTGACTTGCCTAGTTGAATAAAGGTTAAATAAAACAATTAAAAAAGGAAGTATGGAAAGATCACAGAGCTTGGAAACACAAAAAATGGAAGGATCTGAAAGGGTCCTTGCTATCTGGGCTCCTACCTCCCAATGAAGTTAACATTTTAAATGGTTAAGGAAACGGTAAGGGTTAAGTTTACGGTAAGGGTTAAGTTTAGGGTAGGGAGATCCCAAGAAACCGAGTTTGCTCTACCCGAGTTTGAGACACACCGGAAGAGACATCAAAGCATTTTAATTGGTTAACAGCATTTGCCTTGTTGTGCACCGCCAAACCAGATACTTTATTTAGCTAGCTAAATTCATTGCATTGCTTGATTGATTTATATAGTTGGGTCAAGCGTACACGTGAGACACTAGTTACATTAACTTACCGGTAGCTTAGCTTGCTAGCTAGGTGTTGTCAACTTTTCTATGGTGCGTCTTTCCGTTTCAACTTTAGCGTTGTCATTTCGAGCTCACGAGAGCGAGGGTAAACAAGTTTAGAAACGAAACGGTGGGTCGATCTGCTAAGACAACAGAGTCAGAGATGGATATCGCCCACGTCGCTACAGAGTATGTGTTTAGTGATTTCCTCCTGAAGGAGCCGGGTCAGGGAAGGTACCGCGCCGTGCGCACTGAGCTAGCCGTGGACAAGATGGTGACGTGCGTGGCGGTGGGACTCCCTCTCCTCCTCATCTCTCTAGCCTTCGCTCAGGAGGTCTCTGTGGGTGAGTAGGTCACAGGTATGTGTGTGTGTGTGTGTGTGTGGTGGTTACGTGTTTGCGATTAATTAATTATTAAATCATAAATGATGATATAATTTAGGGAATTATCTGTGTGTGTGTGTGTGTGTGTGTGTGTGTGTGTGTGTGTGTGTGTGTGTTTCTGTCTGTCTTCCAGGTGTTCAGATCAGCTGTTTCCCTCCAGCTAACTTTTCCAGGCGTCAGGCCATGTACGTGGACTCCTACTGCTGGGCAGCCCTACACACTCGAACACTACAGTTATGGCAACACAAGGTAACGTACACTTGCAGACTATCCGTAGGGCTACACAAGGACAAACACAGAGAACTAATACTTAACCTTTCTCTTGCTATCTCTCTTCTCTTTCCTCTCGCCCTTTGTCCACCTTCCTCTCTCCCTTTCCCACTCTCTCAGTTCTTCCCCTATATCCTGCTGTTGGTAGCAGTAATTATGTATAGTCCAGCTGTTTTCTGGGGTTTCTCTGCTTCTCCTCTGCTTCAGTCAGACCTCAGCTTCATCATAGAAGAGCTCGACCGCTGCTACAACCGTGCTGTCACTCTGGCTAAATGCATGGCCACTGCTGGGGAATACACAGACAGGTAGGCTGACTGGGTTGGATTCAATGGGCATCAAACAGACTGAAAGGCTGGAATGGAATTAATAGAACGTCATCAAATCAAGTGTTATGTCACATGCGCCGAATACAATAATACAACCTTACAGTGAAATGCTTACTTACAAGCCCTTAACCAACAATGCAGTTAAAAAAATAGAGTTAAGAAAATATTTACTAAATAAAAAAGTAACACAAATAACAATAACGAGTCTATATACAGGGGGTACCGGTACCAGGTCAATGTCTGGGGGTACAAGTTAGTCAAGGTAATTTGTTTATGTAGGCAGGGGTAAATATTTGCTCCCAAGTTGCGAAGCGGTCTAAGGTACTGCATCTCAGTCCAAGAGGAGTCACTACAGTCACTGGTTCGAATCCAGGCTGAATCACTTCCGGCCGTGATTGGGAATCCCATAATAAATTAAAGTGACCATGCATAGATGATAAACAGTGTGTAACAGCAGTGTAAAAACAAAGGTGGGAGGGTGGGTGTCAATGTAAATAGTCTGGGTGGCCATTTGATTAATTATGTTGTTGGAGTCGTGCTTGGCCACGCAGTCGTGGGTGAACAAGGAGTACAGGAGAGGACTAAGCACACACCCCTGAGGATCAGCGTGGCAAATGTGTTGTTGCCTATCCTTACCACCTGGGTGCGGCCCGTCAGGAATACCAGGATCCAGTTGCAGAGGGAGGTGTTTAGTCCCAGGATCCTGAGCTTAGTGATTAGCTTTGTGGGCACTATGGTGTTGAACGCTGCGCTGTAGTCAATAAACAGAATTCTCACATAGGTGTTCCTTTTGTCCAGTTGGGAAAGGGCAGTGTGGCGTGCGATTGAGATTGCATCATTTGTGGATCTGTTGGGACGGTATGCAAATTGAAGTGCGTCTAGGGTTTCCGGGAAGGTGGTGTTGATGTGAGCCATGACCAGCCTTTCAAAGCACTTCACGGCTACTGACGTGAGTGCTACGGGGCGGTAGTCATTTAGGCAGGTTACCTTCGCTTTCTTGGGCATAGGGACTATGGTGGTCTGCTTGAAACATGTAGGTATTACAGACTCGGTCAGGGAGAGGTTGAAAATGTAGGTGAAGACACTTGCCATTTGGTCTGTGCATGCTCTGAGTACACGTCCTGGTAATCCCTCCGTGAATGTTGACCTGTTTTAAAGGTCTTGCTCACATCGGCTACGGAGAGCGTGATCACACAGTCGTCTGGAACAGCTGTTGCTCTTATGCATGCTTCAGTGTTGCTTGCCTCGAAGCGAGCATAAAAGGCATTTAGCTCATCTGGTAGGCTCACGTTACTGGGCAGCTCAGGGCTGGTTTTCCCTTTGTAGTCCGTAATAGTTTGCAAGCCCTGCCACATCCGAGGAGCAAACAGAGCCGGTGTAATAAACATGGAGACCGTTTGAAGTGTTTGATACTGTTCCATTAATTCCATTCCAGGCAATACTATGGGCCTGACCTCCACCACTGCTCTCTCACTCTGTCTCTCACTCCCTACAGTGGTGCGTCCGACCCTACTGAGGGGTGTTTCATGTACCCGGTGGTGGAGCAGTATCTGCTGACCAAGAGGAGGAGTGTTGTGTTGTTGTGGCGCTACCTGCTGTGTCGAGGCCTCAACCTGCTCACCTTGCTTTTGGCCTGTTTCTACCTGGGCTACTACCTCTGCCTCGCCTCCCTCACTGACCAGGTAACTAACCCTGACCCACTGACCAAGTGGGTCTAGTTATAACTGACCCTAATTTATGTTGTGAGTTATCTGGCTAACTAATTGGTCCTAAATTGTGATCCTCCCCACAGTTCGGCTGTTCCCTACGCACCGGAATCCTGGCCAATGACACCTCGATCCCCGACCAATTACAGTGCAAGCTAGTCGCCGTGGGCGTTTTCACTTTGCTAAGGTTTGTATGCCACCTTTTTAGCAAGTAATTGTTGTTCCCTTTTTAAATGAAGTTGACTGGATTGTGATTTCAGCTTTGTTAACCTGCTGGTGTACGCCATGCTGGTTCCCGTGGTGATATACTCCGCTCTGCGCCCTTTCTTCCAATCACACACCCATTTCCTGAAGTCCTACCAATCACTGCCTACCACCGGTGTTCTGCCGCGCCCCCAGGGGCAATGGGATGACCTGACACTCTACTTACTTTTCCTGGAAGAAAACCTCAGCGAGCTCAAGTCCTACCAGTACGTGAAGGTACGTGTGTGGGTATAGCTCTGTGTTATAGGTGTTGGATTTAAGTTGTTATTGTCACATGCACAAGTACAGTGAATCTTGCTTGCACTTCCCTAACAATGCAGTAATGAGTATCAGTAGTACTATAGAGAATAGTCAAGTAGATCAAAAACATAAGAAATAAGAAGAACGAAAGTAAGTAAGCTATATACAGTCAGTTGCAGGGTCAGTGCCAATACCACATTTACAATGTGCAGGGATTCTGGAGTGGTGGGGGTAGATATGTATAGGGTTAATGTGACTAGGCATCAGGACATGCAGTACCAGTCAAAAGTTTGGACACCAACTTATTCCAGGGATTTTTCTTTATTTTTACTATTTTCTACATTGTAGAATACAAGTCAAGATATCAAAACTATGAAATAACACATATGGAATCATGTAGCAACCAAAAAATATATTTTACATTTGAGATTCTTCAAAGTAGCCACCCTTTGCCTTGATGACAGCTTTGCACACTCTTGGCATTCTCTCAACCAGCTTCATGAAGTAGTCACCTGGAATGCATTTCAATTAACAGGTGTGCCTTGTCAAAAGTTTATTTGGGGAATTTCTGTCCTTAATGCGTTTGAGCCAATCAGTTGTGTTGTGACAAGACAGGGGTGGTATTCAGAAGATAGCCCTATTTGGTAAAAGACCAAGTCCATATTATGGAAAGAACAGCTCAAACAATTACCCTTCATCACTGTCAAATGCTCCCTAAAACACTTCAGCAAGCAGACCTTTCTAACTGACCTGGCCCGGGTATCCTGGAAGGATATTGACCTCATCCCGTCAGAGGATGCCAGGTTGCTCTTCAAAAGTGCTTTCCTCACCATCTTAAATAAGTATGCCCCATTTAAAAAATGTAGAACTAAGAACAGATATAGCCCTTGGTTCACCCCAGACTTGACTGCACTCGACCAGCACAGAAACATCCCGTGGCGTTTTGCATTAGCATCGAATAGCCCCCGCGATATGCAACTCTTCAGGGAAGTCAGGAACCAATATACTCAGTCAGTTAGGAAAGCTAAGACTAGCTTTTTCAAACAGAAATTTGCTTCCTGTAGCACTAATTCCAAAAAGTTTTGGGACACTGTAAAGTCCATGGAGAATAAGAGCACCTCCTCCCAGCTGCCCACTGCACTGAGGATAGGACCACCGATAAATCTACGATAATCGATCATTTCAATAAGCATTTTTCCATGGCTGGCCATGCTTTCCACCTGGCTACCCCTACACCGGGCAACACCTCCGCACCCCCTGCAGCAAATTGCCCAAACCTACCCCGCTTCTCCACCCAAAATCAAACAGCTAATGTTCTGAAAGAGCTGCAAAATCTGGATCCCTACAAATCAGCTGAGCTAGACACTCTGGACCCTCTCTTGCTAAAATTTTCCTCCGAAATTGTTGCAACCCCTATTACTAGCCTGTTCAACCTCTCGTGTCGTCTGAGATTCCCAAAGATTGGAAAGCTGCTGCGGTCATCCCCCTCTTCAAAGGGGGGGATACTCTTGACCCAAACTGCTACAGATCTATAGCCATCCTGCCCTGCCTTTCTAAGGTCTTCGAAAGCCAAGTCAACAAACAGATTACCGACCATTTTGAATCCCACCATACCTTCTCCGCTATGCAATCTGGTTTCAGAGCTGGTCATGGGTGCACCTCAGCCACGCTCAAGGTCCTAAATGATATCTTAACCGCCATCGATAAGAAACAATACTGGGCAGCCGTATTCATTGACCTGGCCAAGGCTTTCGACTCTGTCAGTCACCACATCCTCATCGGCAGACTCGACAGCCTTGGTTTCTCAAATGATTGCCTTGCCTGGTTCACCAACTAGCAGCACCCACCTGTAGCACGTGCTCCAGCAGCTGTATCTCTCTGGTCACCCCCAAAACCAATTCTTCCTTTGGCCGCCTCTCCTTCCAGTTCTCTGCTGCCAATGACTGGAACGAACTACAAAAATCTCTGAAACTGGAAACACATCTCCCTCACTAGCTTTAAGCACCAGCTGTCAAAGCAACTCACAGATTACTGCACCTGTACATAGCCCATCTATAATTTAGCCCAAACAACTACCTCTTTCCCTACTGTATTTATTTATTTATTTATTTATTTATTTTGCTCCTTTGCACCCCATTATTTCTTATTTCTTTCAGTGTTTTACTTGCTATATTGTATTTACTTTGCCACCGTGGCCTTTTTTTTGCCTTCACCTCCCTTATCTCACTTCACTTGCTCACATTGTATATAGACTTAATTTTCTACTGTATTATTGACTGTATGTTTGTTTTACTCCATGTGTAACTCTGTGTTGTTGTTTGTGTCGAACTGCTTTGCTTTACAGTGGCCAGGTCGCAATTGTAAATGAGAACTTGTTCTCAACTTGCCTACCTGGTTAAATAAAGGTGTAATAAAAAAAAAATAAAAAAAACTGACAATCCTACTGATCCTTGACTTCGGCCATGTCATTTACAAAATAGCCCCCAACACTCTACTCAGACTACATCCAGTTTGTTATTACAGCGTCGTCCGTTTTATCACCAAAGCCCCATATACTACTCGCCACAGCGACCTCTATGCTCTCGTTGGCTGGCCCTCACTGCATATCTGTCGCCAAACCCACTGGCTCCAGGTCATCTATAAGTCTTTGCTAGGTAAAGCCCCGCCTTATCTCAGCTCACTGGTCACCAAAGCAACACCCACCCGCAACACGCGCTCCAGCAGGTATATTGCACTGGTCATCCCCAAAGCCAACACTTCCTTTGGCCGCCTTTTGTCCCAGTTCTCTGCTGCCAATGACTGGAATGAATTGCAAAAATCTCTGAAGCTGGAGTCTTATCTCCCTCACTAACTTTAAGCATCAGCTGTCAGAGCAGCTTACCGAAGGCTGTGTACAGGTACAGTGAATATGTAAATAGCACACACAACTACCTCATCCCCATATTATTAATTACCCTCTTGATCTTTTGCACCCCAGTATCTCTACTTGCACATATATCACTCCAGTATTAATGCTAAGTTGTAATTATTTTTTGCCTCTATGGCCTATTTATTGCCCACCTCCCCACTGTACATAGATCTTTCTATTTTTATTTTCCTTTGTGTTATTAACTGTATGTTTGTTTGCAACTCTGTTTGTGTCGCACTGCTATGCTTTATCTTGGCCAGGTCGCAGTTGTAAATGAGAACTTGTTCTCAACTGGCCTACCTGGTTAAATAAAGGTGAAATGTATATATTTTTTTAAATAAATAAAAAACATGCAAAGAGAAACGATAGTCCAACATTACTTTAACACAAAGGTCAGTAGATCTGGAAAATTTCAAGAACTTTGAAAGTTTCTTCAAGTGCAGTCGCAAAAACCATCAAGCGCTATGATGAAACTGGCTCTCAGGAGGACCGCCACAGGAAAGGAAGACCCAGAGTTACAGAGGATCTGTAACTGCTGCAGAGGATAAGTTAATTACAGTTAACTACAGCCCAGATAAATGATTCAGGGTTCAAGTAACAGACACATCTCAACATCAACTGTTCAGAGGAGACTGAATTGGACCTTCATGGTCGAATTTCTGCAAAGAACCCACTACTAAAGGACACCATTAAGAAGAAGAGACTTGCTTGGGCCAAGAAACACGAGCATTGGACATTAGACTGGTGGAAATCTGTCCTTTGGTCTGATGAGTCCAAATTTGAGGATTTTGGTTCCAACCGCTGTGTCTTTGTGAGACGCAGAGTAGGTGAACGGATGATCTCCGCATGTGTGGTTCCCACTGAAGCATGGAGGAAGAGGTGTGTTGGTGCTTTGCTGGTGACACTGTCAGTAATTATTTTGAATTCAAGGCACACTTAACCAGCATGGCTACCACATCATTCTGCAGCAATACGCCATCCCATCTGGATTGCGCTTAGTGGGATTTTCATTTGTTTTTCAACAGGACAATGACCAAACACACCTCCAGGCTGTGTAAGGGCTATTTGACCAAGAAGGAGAGTGATGGAGTGCTGCATCAGATGACCTTGCCTCCACAATCATCTAACCTCAACCCAATTGAGATGGTTTGAGATGAGTTGGACCACAGAGTGAAGGAAAAGCAGCCAACAAGTGGAACTCCTTCAAGACTGTTGGAAAAGCATTCCAGGTGAAGCTGGTTGAGAGAATACCAAGAGTATGCACAGCTGTCATTAAGGCAAAGGGTGGCTACTTTTGAAGAATCTAAAATATGAAATATATTTTGATTTGTTAAACACCTTTTTTTGATTACAACATGATTATTTAATAGTTTTGACGTCTTCACTATTATTCTACAATGTAGAAAATAGTAAATAAAGGCCCTTGACTGAGTAGGTGTACAAACTGTTGACTGGTATTGTACATGTTAAACAGAGTAGCAGCAGTGCATATGATTGTATGTGAGTGCCTGTGTGTAGAGTCCATATGAATGTGTGTGCAGGCACGTTTAAGTGTGTAGTGTGCAAAATAGAAGGGTCAATGCAGATAGTCCTTGCAGACATTTTTTTTTGCTATTTAGCAGTCTCGTTGCCTGGGTATAGAAGATGTTCAGGAGCCTGTTGATGTCAGATTTTTTGCTCCGGTACTTGTTGCTGTGTGGAAGCAGAAAGAACAGTCTATGGCTTGGGTGGCAGGAGTCTAACAATTCTCCGGGCCTTCCTTTCACACCGCCGGATATAGAGGTCCTGGATGGCAGGGAGCTTGGCCCCAGTGCAGTTGTCATACTAAGCAGTGGTGCAGCCAGTCAAGATGCTCCCAATGGTGCAGCTGTGTTAACTTTTTGAGGATTTGAGGGCCCTGACAAATCTTTTCAACCTCCTGAAGGGGACGAGGCAATGTCATACCTTCGTCACGACATTTGCGTGTCTGTGTGTATAACTGTATAGCTCTGTGTTGTAGGTGTTGGAGTTGCTGAGGAGGAGGAGGGGGGTGTGTGACGGCGAGGACTTTGATGCCATGAGACTGCTTCAGATGCTGTGTCTGGTGAAGGCTGATGTCACAGACGGAAAGAGGCGCAACGCAGCTACCTCCAATGCTAGTGACAAAACACCCAATGATAATGCTGGCCTTAATGCTAAAGCTAATGACAACCCTATTGCTAAAGCTAGCCAAATTGCTAATGCTAACCCTGCCACTGGGGAGGCCAGCAGCAAGGCCCAAGTCCCCAGTCCAGCAGCAAGGCCCAAGTCCCCAGTCCAGCTTCTCCAGACCTAGGCCGAAGCCAGACCAGTGCCACTGAGATGACAGGTGAGTCTGAATCAAATTTTATTGGTCACATACACATGGTTAGCAGATGTTAATGCGAGTGTAGCAAAATGCTTGTGCTTCTAGTGCCGACCGTGCAGTAATATCTAACAAGAAATCTAACAATTTCACAACAACTACCTTATACACAAGTGTAAAGGAATGATTTAAGAATATGTACATATAAATATATGGATGAGCGATGGCCGAACGGCATAGGTAAGATGCAGTAGATGGTATAGAGTACAGTATATACATATGAGATGAGTAATGTAGGGTATGTAAACATTATATGAAGTGGCATTGTTTAAGTGACTGGTGATACATTTGTTACATCCAATTATTAATTATTAAAGTGGTTAGAGATTGAGTCTGTATGTTGGCAGCAGCCACTCAATGTTAGTGATGGCTGTTTAACAGTCTGATGGCCTTGAGATAGCTGTTTTTCAGTCTCTCAGTCCCAGCTTTGATGCACCTGTACTGACCTCGCCTTCTGGATGATAGCTGGGTGAACAGGCAGTGGCTCGGGTGGTTGTTGTCCTTGATGATCTTTTTGGCCCTCCTGTGACATTGGGTGGTATAGGTGTCCTGGAGGGCAGGTAGTTTTCCCCCGGTGATGCGTCGTGCAGACTTCACTACCCTCTGGAGAGCCTTACGTTTGTGGGCGGAGCAGTTGCCGTACCAGGCGGTGATACAGCCTGACAGGATGCTCTCGATTGTGCATCTGTAAAAGTTTGTCAGTGTTTTAGGTGACAAGCCACATTTCTTCAGCCTCCTGAGGTTGAAGAGGCGCTGTTGCGCCTTCTTCACCACGCTGTCTGTGTGGGTACCATTTCAGTTTGTCTGTGATGTGTACGCAGAGGAACTTAAAACTTTCCAGCTTCTTCACTGCTGTCCCGTCGATGTGGATAGGGGGTGCTCCCTTTGCTGTCTCCTGAAGTCCACGATCATCTCCTTTTGTTTTGTGGACGTTGCGTGTGAGGTTATTTTCCTGACACCACACTTTGAGGGCCCTCACCTCCTCCCTGTAGGCCGTCTCGTCGTTGTTGGTAATCAAGCCTACCACTGTAGTGTCATCTGCAAACTTGATGATTGAGTTGGAGGCGTGCATGGCCACGCAGTCATGGGTGAACAGGGAGTACAGGCGAGGGCTCAGAACGCACCCTTGTGGGGCACAGGGCGGTGTCGAGACCCAGGGTCTCGAGCTTAATGACGAGATTGGAGAGTAGTATGGTGTTATACTGAGCTGTAGTCGATGAACAGCATTTTTACATAGGTATTCCTTTTGTCAAGATGGGTTAGGGCAGTGTGATTGCGATTGTGTCGTCTGTGGACCTATTGGGGCGGTAAGCAAATTGGAGTGGGTCTAGGGTGTCAGGTAGGCTGGAGGTGATATGATCCTTGACTAGTCTCAAAGCACTTCATGATGACGGAAGTGAGTGCTATGGGGCGATAGTCGTTTAGCTCAGTTACCTTAGCTTTCTTGGGAACAGGAACAATGGTGGCCCTCTTAAAGCATGTGGGAACAGCAGACTGGGATAGGGATTGATTGAATATGTCCGTAAACACACCAGCCAGCTGGTCTGCGCATGCTCTTAGGACACGGCTAGGGATGCCGTCTGGGCCGGCAGCCTTGCGAGGGTTAACACGTTTAAATGTTTTACTCACATTGGCCGCGGTGAAGGAGAGCCCGCAGGTTTTAGTAGCGTGTCGTGTCAGTGGCACTGTATTGTCCTCAAAGCGAGCAAAGAAGTTTAGTTTTTCTGGGAGCAAGACATTGGTGTCCGCGACGGGGCTGGTTTTCTTTTTGTAATCCGTGATTGACTGTAGACCCTGCCACATACTTCTCGTGTCTGAGCCGTTGAATTGCGACTCTACTTTGTCTCTATACTGACGCTTAGCTTGTTTGATTGCCTTGTGGAGGGAATAGCCACACTGTTTGTATTCGGTCATGTTTCCGGTCGCCTTGCCATGATTAAAAGCAGTGGTTCGCATTTTCGGTTTTGCGCGAATGCTGCCATCAATCCACGGTTTCTCGTCGGGGAAGGTTTTAATAGTTCCCGTGGGTACAACATCACCGATGCACTTGCTAATAAACTCACTCACCGAATCAGCGTATACATCAATGTTGTTGTCTGAGGCTATCCGGAACATCTCAGTCCACGTGATCAGATTGGTCGGACGACCGTTGAACAGACCTGAGCACGGGCGTTTCCTGTTTTAGTTTCTGTCTATAGGCTGGGAGCAACAAAATGGAGTCGTGGTCATATTTTCCGAAAGGAGGGCGAAGGAGGGCTTTGTATGCGTCGCGGAAATTAGAGTTACAATGATCCAGAATTTTGCCAGCCCGGGTTGCAAATTCGATATGCTGATAAAATTTAGGGAGCCTTGTTTTCAGATTAGCCTTGTTAAAATCCCAAGCTACAATAAATGCACCCTCAGGATATGTGGTTTACATGGAGTCCAACAAAGTTCTTTCAGGGCCGTCAATGTGTCTGATTGGGGCGGGATATACACGGCTGTGATTATAATCGAAGAGAATTCTCTTGGTAGATAATGCGGTCTGCATTTGATTGTAAGGAATTATAGGTCAGGGAAAGAAAAGACAGGGAGGAGAGGAAGGAAGGGGAGAGGAAGATAATTTGAATTATATGAAATTACAAACTATTCTACAAATAAAACAAATATCGGAATTTCAATTTGTAATGTTCTATTTGACCCACAGAATTTTCTGCTCTCTTGCCAGGCAACAGTGGAATGGAAGGCGGAGTGACGAGGGGGCGGTCTGACAGCGAATTATCTGATCGTTGTCATGAAGGAACAGCCCCAGTGGGTTGTGGGACACTAGGAACCAGAGCGGTTCTAAGACCCAGACACTCAACAAGCCATTATCTAAACAACTCAGACCAAAGATTAGCAGAGATGTCAATGGGACACTTAACTAACGCCAGTGGTACTAGCCAACAATGCCATGAAGTCGCTTTGATGTGATCGGGAATTTGAATCGGACAAGCAGTTTCTGGGTATCTTCCTATATTCAAAGCCCTACTGCCCAAGGTGTATTTGTGTGTGGTGGTGGCGGCATACTGTCTGCAGAGGGGTCGATCTATAAACTATGGTACCACTGAGGATTTCCTACACAGGACAACTTGATACAGCTGTTGATAATACATTGATAATATTCTGGCTTTTTTAAAAATGTAATTACATGAAGAAATAAGGGGAGATCGTGGCTATATTCAATACAATTCACAAGTTGATGTGGGGTTGCTGAGGAGTTTACCTGTCTAATAAAGCCCTTTTGAGGGGAAAAACTCTGATTGGCTGGGCCTGACCCATGGCTGCACCCCAGCCCAGTCATGTGAAATCCATAGATTAGGGCCTAATCAATTTAAATTTACTAATTTCCTTATAAGAACTGTAACTCAGTAAAATCTTTGAAATTGTTGCGTTTATATTTTTGTTTGGTACATATTGAGCCCTATATGTACAATTTGGAGGTCCCTTGAAAATTACAATTAATCGCTTGAAAAAGTCCCTGAAAGTCCTTGAATTTGACTTGCCACTGTCTTGATGAACCCTGCTTAAAGGATGTATAGTCCAATGTTGTTGTATAGGTGGAGTTATGGGCCAATTTGCATATATTCACTTTTATTACTCTAAATACATGTGGAACTGCATGAAAATCATTTTTATTTTAGTTTCAAACCATTTTGATATTTTGATCCAAATGTCACACATTGGCCCCATTATTTATATAAAGATGCAGAACTGTTATTTTTATAACAGTTATTTTTAGTCCAGAAATAGGCTTTCTGAGCCCGGAAGCCAGATTGTGATGCATATGTTAATGTGGATAAACAAAATTAAATATTTGGTATTATCAAATGCTATTGTAGCATCATTATTCCCATTTGGACAGGTTACACATTGGCTGACAGTGACAACAGGAGGAATGGGAACCTAAAGACAGTATAATAGCCTTTTAGAAAACGGGAGGGACTCACACACAACATAAAAGTCCATGTATTAAAAAAAGTGTATACAATAAGTGGTTATTGGATGAACTCGGTGGGACAAACAGCTCTTACTTCTAACGTTGAGTTAATACATTTATCAATTAGCCAGTCCACATTTAACATTGTTCTCGCTACCAAATATGGTAGCGAGAGGAAGCCCAATGGCGGGGAGTGGGAGAAGATGGATTTTGGCCGACATTCTGCAAATGTTCTCATCGATGAAACATTTGATCTCAATACGGTTTTATGAACAGAGTGGACTAAGGTTTGTAAACTTTACCCTTTGAAAAAAGTTTAAAAAAAATCGCGTTTAGAAGGAGTGCAAATGCTTATTGAGTTATTGCACACGCGCACTTCAGAGTAGGCGTTCCCTAACGGAAATATGCAGATGATGCTAGAACGCGCCAATAGGATCTCGCTAGCTCGTGCTTGGCTCTGCCCCCCTCCTTGCTTGTTCTTCCCACTATGGCTCATTTGTTCCCATTGGAAACGACATGCTTTGGTTAAGGAATAAAACTCTTTAGTCAGGTTGGGAGGGAACGAACTAGTAAGGAAAAGTAGCACGACTGACAGACATAAAATTATTACCGACAGAAACCTGTAGTAAATGATAAAGTGACATTTGAGCGATACGTTCGTCTATTTGTTAGGGTTTTTAAACTTGTTTTCGTGTACTTGCTACAGTTCACCAGTTTGTTTACATGGTCACGTGAACAGAAATACGATCTAATAGTTCATAGGGATTCAACTTTAGAAATGTTTCTCACTAGATATGCTTATGTTTTATTATTATTAGAATAATTTATATATCCATATTCCTTGCAGCATTGCTCTCAAGTTGACAACCCCTCTGAAAGACACACCAACACACAGATTGGAGAGCTTTGAGCAAGGCAGCCCCTGATGAGCAATGAATAGTACCCTCCGGTTCCTGGCTTATTCCCCAGCAGATGTTTCTGTTGGGATTCAAAACCGGCAAGCCTCCTGTTGCTAGGGCACCTTTTAGATTAAAAACGCAGCATTTGTTGCCTGCAGCAGCCGAGACACACATGCCCTATGCCGTCACCAGAGATCGCTTCCCTTCCCTGGGAGACACATGAAGGTGAAGGGCTGCTCCTCTTCCTATAAGGACTATAAGGTGTGGCCCGGGGGAAGCCGCGCCTGGGACTGGAGAGACTGAGACGGACGTAAGTTATGATGATAATAGGACGGATAGCACATAGATATGGACATGGGCTGCACCTTATATGATGATAATGTCACTCACTTTGTGTGTAGCATCACCCTGGAGTGCAGCCTGCAAATCTGGAGGAGGTACTTCAGAAGGGGGTGGAGACGCTGGTCATCGGCCAGGGCATGAGTGAGGCACTGCAGGTATGTCCCTAGGCCTGGACCCATACACACAGACTTTCCCTAGCCATACACATGTACCCCAAATATTGTTTATTATATTGACAAGATATTAGAATGACCAATCTAACAATGGAAATAAATGTCCTCAAAGATGGAAGGTAGGTGGGAGGAGGTGAGATCAGGTGGGACTATTCTAACCAATGAGAGGGCAGATACGTGTGAACAATAGGCCATAGAGATATATAGAGGACTCATCTTTGTATCTGTGCCAGTATAGCATCTGACAGCAATAGACATAGCCTCAATGGCAATCTCCTTTATAAAGTAGTACAATATGTTTCTTCATTGGCTGAATCCCCACCCAGTTGACTACTTTAACATGTTGGAAGCCTTCAAATGGCAAAGTCCATGCTAAAATTGATTATATCCATGATGAGTCTTCTATATATCTCTATGACAACAGGCACAACTACGGATATTGTAGTTTTTGGGTAAGTTGCCCATATGCCACAGGCGTCCACTTATCACTGCATTCGTAACAACCTAAACATTACAAAAATTCCTTACAATTAAATAAGCCTCACGTAGCAAATTAGCAATTCAATTTTTTCTTGACCAACTTCAAAACTCATTGACCTCCATACAACAATTCCTCACTTATTGGGCTTATTTGGACGACTGTACGTACATACCCCAACCAGGAGCCATGGATTACAGGCAACATAAGCACTGAGCTAAAGGCTAGAGCTGCCGCTTTCAAGGAGCGGGACTCTAATCCGGAAGCTTATAAGAAATCCCGCTATGCCCTCCGACGGACCTTCAAACAGGCAAAGCATCAATACAGGACTAAGATCGAATCGTACTACACCGGCTCCAACGCTAGTCGGATGTGGTAGGGCTTGCAAACTATTACAGACTACAAAAGGGAAGCACAGCCGAGAGCTGCCCATTGAAACGAGCCTACCAGACGAGCTAAATAACTTCTAGGCAAGTAACACTGAAACATGCATGAGAGCACCAGCTGTTCCGGACAACTGTGTGATCGCGCTCTCTGCAGCTGATGTGAGTAAGACTTTTACACAGGTCAGGGGTGTGTCTATATGGTCAACATTCACAAGGCCGCAGGGCCAGATGGATTACCAGGACCTGTACTCTGAGCATGCGCTGACCAACTGGCAATTGTCTTCACTGACATTTTCAACCTCTCCCTGTCTGTAATACCAACATGTTTCAAGCAGACCACCATAGTCCCTGTGCCCAAGAACACTAAAGTAACCTGCCTAAATGACTACTGACACTCACGTTGGTAGCCATGAAATGCTTTGAAAAGGCTGGTCATGGCTCACCTCACCACCATTATCCCAGAAACCCTAGACCCACTCCAATTTGCTTATCGCACCAACAGATCCACAGATGATGCAATCTCTATTGCACTCCACACTGCCCTTTCACACCTGGACAAAAGGAACACCTATGTGAGAATGCTATTCATTGACTACAACTCAGCGTTCAACACCATAGTGCCCTCAAAGCTCATCACTAAGCTAAGGACCCTGGGACTAAACACCTCACTCTGCAACTGGATCCTGATTGCATGGCCAGGCACGACTCCAACATCATCATTAAGTTTGCCAATGACACAACAGTGGTAGGCCTGATCACCAACAATGATGAGACAGCCTATAGGGAGGAGGTCAGAGACCTGACCTTGAGGTGCAAGGATAACAACCTCTCCCTCAACGTGATCAAGACAAAGAAGATGATCGTGGACTACAGGAAAAGAAGGACCGAGCACACCCCCATTCTTATCGACGGGGCTGTAGTGGAGCAGGTGGAGAGCTTCAAGTTCCTTGGTGTCCACATCACCAGAAAACTAACATGGTCCAAGCACACTAAGACAGTCATGAAGAGGGCACAACAAAAACTATTCCCCCTCAGGAGACTGAAAAGATTTTGCATGGGTCCTCAGATCCTCCAAAGGTTTTACAGCTGCACCATCGAGAGCATCCTGACGGGTTGAATCACTGCCTGGTATGGCAACTGCTCGGCCTCCGACCGCGGTACATCACCGGGGTCAAGCTTTCTGCCAACCAGGACCTCTATACCTGGCGGTGTCAGAGGAAGGCCCTAAAAATTGTCAGACTCCAGCCACCCTAGTCATAGACTGTTCTCTCTGCTACCGCACGGCAAGCGGTACCGGAGTGCCAAGTCTAGGTCCAAGAGGCTTCTAAATAGCTTCTACCCCCAAGCCATAAGACTCCTGAACAGCTAGTCAAATGGCAACCCAGACTATTTGAATTGCCCTTCCCCCACCCTCTTCTACGCTGCTTCTACTCTCTGTTATTATCTATGCATAGTCACTTTAACTCTACCTACATGTGCACATTACCTCAATTACCTCGACACCAGTGCCCCCGCACCGGTACCCCATGTATATAGCCCCGCTATTGTTATTTGCTGCTGCTCTTTAATTATTTGTTATTCTTATCTCTTTCTTTTTGGGTGGGGGCATTTTCTTAAAACTGCATTGTTGGTTAAGGGCTTGTAAGCATTTCACTGTAAGGTGTAACCTGTTGTATTCGGTGAATGTGACAATTGTTTTTATTTGATTTAACTTTCAAAATACAGAAATCATCCCCGCAGCAAAATATGATACAAATTGCGTGATTTATGTATTTGGAAAGTTACGTATCTTGAATTTTTTTTTTTCTTGTCAGCAATCAAGTTGAGACTATGTCAACAATGGACTAATGAAACAAAAACAAAATGATAGCGTTCGGGTGGAATTGGTCTTTTAAAGTCAGCTGCAATGTTGAACATGCTCTCTTTAAAAGGTCCCTTCCTCAACTGTGGACTTTGTGTGACAGAGAGGAGTGGAACTGAGGGTGCTGCAGACCGTGAAGGCTGTCAGAATGACAGAATACTGACAGAATACAACAACCTGGTTGGCCAGGGAGCCAAGGTGGGTGGCGTCTTCCACTCTACCTTCTGATGAAATCATACCATATGGTTTCATTTATTGTCATTCAAAAAAAGTTTGTCCTTAACTATAGCAACACACAGATCAGACAGGTGACCTCAGTGATACTCTGGCTTAGTCTCGGGCGGAATTCCAAATGGCACCCTATTCCCTTTACAGTGGTCAAAAGTAGTGCACTATATAGGGAATAGGGACCTATTTGGGACAAATTCTCATTCTAGTTGAGCATAAAGGCCAGTCAGCTAGTCAGCCAGCCACTAACAAATATATTGTTTGGAAAAATTAACACAGTAAGGAAGGACCAGCTTTGAGGTCTGCACCAATGACTGAGGAGAAGCAGGTCAGGGGTGGGAGAGGGAGAAGACAACAGACAAAATAGAAAAGACTAGAGGATAGGGAAAGGGAGATGGATGTTTAAAGAGGTGTGTTTGGTGTCAGCGGCGGGCAGGTTTGGGCATGATGAAGACCATGACAGGTTTGCTGAAGGGAATGGTTCCCTCAGTGGCACCCTCTGCTGGCTGGAGGCCTTCAATGCTGCTGTAGCTTTACGCTGTCTTACAGAGACGAGATGAGCTGTAGGCCAGCAGCAGCCTCACCTCGATCTGACACGCCTCTGAGAGAAAGACAGAGAGAAAGGGGCCGGGGTGAGTTTGTGGCCTCACCTGTCCATGCGGAGTGAGACAGGTAGAATGTGTGTGGGTGTGCCCCCACTAGTCCATGTGCTGTGAGACAGGTAGTGTGTGTCCTCACCAGTCCATGCGCAGTGAGACAAGTAGACCTGTGTGATGTGGCGGTGTGGTCCAGGACTCCTGAAGTCTCCAGGTTTAGGCTGAATCACATGAGACTCGCCGTCTGGATACAGCACCTGGAGAGAGACCGTGTGTGTAAAAGACAAAGCAAACTATTACAACTGGGACCAACACTTCATCCATGAGCAGGAGAGAGGAGATGGCACAGCTTATATACCGCTAGGGTCCTGAACAAAGGCTCCATTCTGATTCTCTACCCTTCACCCAGAAATGTGCATGTATGTCCACCTTATGCATCTACATTGGATTGGTGCAAGCATGGGAGTTAACACCATATTCCAGTTAATTCCTTTTAAATCCATGAGGGTGAGTGTATGAGTGCACATTTTTGGAGAAGTTTGGAGAATCGGAATGCAGCCAAGGGTTGTGTACCAGAGACCTTATAACAGGGTGTGTACCTGTACTTTGACAGTGTTGTGGGGGTCTTGTACGTGCTCCAGCGTAGCGTCAATGTCTAGCGCCACCACCAGGCCAGAGGTGAAATGCAGCGGGTTGTCAGACTCTCCTGTCGGCTCGATGATGGTCGCTGATGCACGCTGGACCTGCCAACCAATACAAACCACACCTGGGTCAAATACCTGTGTGTGTGTGTGTGTGTGTTCTGTGTACCTGTTTAGGTAATTGAAGGTTTAAGAAGACACTCTGTCTCAGTGTGGTCTGAAGAATCTTGACCAGTTCTCCAGGCTTGCAGGCAGACAGCCTGGGACTCACGTCCAACAGCTTCCCCACAAAACTTTCCTGGAGGTGGGGCAGCTCCACCACAAACATCTTGGAGGCATAGAGGTTAGGATTCATCAGAATACCAAAATAAAATGGAGTGCTTTCTGCAAGGTCACTGTTGCCACCATGTGGCGATAAATTAAAACAACAATTCAGTTGCCCAATTAAATACAAATGCATCAGTTTCTGCTTATTTTCTTTTATAGGATAAATATTCTGTCTTTTTTGTTTTCAATGATATCAAACATTTATGAAATAAAATAGATTAAATGATTGGTAGATTAAATGATAGTTAAAATAAATAGATAATATACCTCTGAAAGGATTCTACCTCCTGAAGGAATTTCTCACAGACACTGATGAGAGTTTCAACTGAGCAGTAGTTGGCGGTGGAGGTAGGTGGCAGAAAAGTCAGCAGCCCCTGCCAGCTCTGTCTGTAGCTTCCCCAGTCTCTGTAGGTCTCTGAGACACACACACACAAAATAGTCACAGTACAATATCTAGCTGGTCTTCTCTCAGGGTGATGTTAGTAGAGATCTGTCTGAGGACGTGGATGTACTGCAGCCTGACCGCCTCAATCTCATCATTAAACATGTCAACCAGGAAGTCCAGGCACTTCTCAGCCAAGCTGGCAGATGATTGGGCGAGAGCAGAGAGTGCCTCCACAACAGCAATACGCACCTCTACAGATAACACACAGGCACATTATCATTTACACACACACACAATACTCACACAAACACACTCTCTCCCTCTCACAGCCTTTACAGGGGAGAAAAATAAATAACACACCACACACAGAGCAAACAAATACTGACACACACACACACCCTTGCCGGTACACACGCACTTACCGTACATCTCGTCCTCCAGTCCGTGAACAAAGGCTCCGCAGGCCTCCCGAGGCGATCAGGTTGACAGCTGAGGTGTCCATCTTCTCCTTGGACTCACCAGACGCATAGAGCTCCCTGGCCCGCTCATGAGCAGTACGTTTCCTCTGAGGTATAGATAACACACACGTACATATATATTATAAACGCAGCAAAAAAAGAAACGTCCTTTCACTGTCAACTGCATTTATTTTCAGAAAACATAACATGTGTAAATATTTGAATGAACATAACAAGATTCAACAACTGAACAAGTTCCACAGACATGTGATTAACAGAAATTGAATAATGTGTCCATGAACAAAGGGGAGGGTGTCAAAATATCAAAAGTAAGTCAGTATCTGGTGTGGCCACCAGCTGCATTATGTACTGCAGTGCATCTCCTCATGGACTGCACCAGATTTGCCAGTTCTTGCTGTGGGATGTTACCCCACTCTTCCACCAAGGCACCTGCAAGTTCCCGGACATTTCTGGGGGGGGGGGGGGGGGGGGTTGGCCCTAGCCCTCACCCGCCGATCCAACAGGTCCCAGACGTGCTCAATGGGATTGAGGTCCGGGCTCTTCGCTGGCCATGGCAGAACACTGACATTCCTGTCTTGCAGGAAATCACGCACAGAATGAGCAGCATGGCTGGTGGCATTGTCATGCTGGAGGGTCATGTCAGGATGAGCCTGCAGGAAGGGTACCACATGAGGGAGGATGTCTTCCCTGTAATGCACAGCGTTGAGATTGCTTGCAATGACAACAAGCTCAGTCCGATGATGCTGTGACACACCGCCCCAGACACTCCACCTCCAAATTGATCCCGCTCCAGAGTACAGGCCTCGGTGTAACGCTCATCCCTTCGACGATAACCGCGAATCCGACCATCACCCCTGGTGAGACAAAACCGCGACTCATCAGTGAAGAGCACTTTTTGCCAGTCCTGTCTGGTCCAGCAACAGTGGGTTTGTGCCCATAGGCGACGTTGTTGCCGGTGATGTCTGGTGAGGACCTGCCTTACAACAGGCCTACAAACCCTCAGTCCAGCCTCTCTCGGCCTATTGCGGACAGTCTGAGAACTGATGGAGGGATTGTGCGTTCCTGGTGTAACTCGGGCAGTTGTTGTTGCCATCCTGTACCTGTCACGCAGGTGTGATGTTCGGATGTACCGATCCTGTATCGCAGGATACGATCCTGTATCCTGCGAGGACAATCAGCTGCCCGTACTGTCTCCCTGTAGCGCTGTCTTAGGCTTCTCACAGTATGGACATTGCAATTTATTCCCCTGGCCACATCTGCAGTCCTCATGCCTCCTTGCAGCATGCCTAAGGCACGTTCACACAGATGAGCAGGGACCCTGGGCATCTTTCTAGAAAGGCCTCTTTAGTGTCCTAAGTTTTCATAATTGTGACCTTAATTGCCTACAGTCTGTGAGCTGTTAGTGTCTTAACAACCGTTCCACAGGTGCATGTTCATTAATTGTTTATGGCTCATTGAACAAGCATGGGAAACAGTGTTTAAACCCTCTACAATGAAGATCTGTGAAGTTATTTGGATTTTTACGAATCATCTTTGAAAGAGAGAGGAGGATGAGCAAGAGGGATGAGAGAGATCGATGAGTGAGAGAGGGATGAGCAAGGGGGACGAGTGGGGGGGGGGGTGAGCGAGATCGATGAGCAAGGGGGACGAGTGAGAGAGGGATGAAAAAGAGGTATGAGAGAGATTCAACTTGCAGACCACATCTGTGTTTTACCTTGCAGCCCACCTCTATGAGTCTGTGTCTAACAGTAGGGCTTTCTGGGAGCTGAGTGCCGATGACCAACAGAGTGTCAAGCAGCTGAGCCAGGACCTGGTGGAACTCTGGACACACACACAGAGAAGAAAACAGAGACATGGACTAGGTCAGAGAAGTTATGGGATAGAGTGTTACGATGTACGAAGTGTGTGTATCAGAATGTAACTTACTCTCTGTGTTGAGGGTGTCATCTAGGATACTCTCAGGGCTGAAGTTCTGGGTCTTACTAAGCAGGCCGATCAGAGAGGCAATCTTCAGCCGGACCGAGTTATCCTGCTCCTACAGAGACATACATACATACACACACACGTACAAGTTATCACTCTCCTACAGGAAGACAGGAGCAAGGTGAGGGAAAGAAGGGATGGAAGAAGGAGAGGCAGAAAGGATAAAAGTAGGAGGGGAGAAAGGAGGGACCATGGAAGGAGGGGAGAGGATAGCTGCTCTTAGCAACGCGGGCCTATTTCCATACACTAGCGTTGCTTTCAATTGTATTGGGTTGCACAAAAACAGTTTGCGGGAAGCCAGAAGTTAAATACAATTCCATTTCTACTTACTGTGCCGGTGGGCAGGAAGGTTGGTCATTATGACAGGGGGAATTTGACAAAATATCTAAAAGATTGTATTATTAAACAGACTTTCCAAACGTGGGTCTGTTGGAGACCCACTTCTAATCTGCATATATCATGTCAAAATAAAAGTCCCCCATAAGTTATTCCTTTTTGGTCCACTTATGGCGCATGTGCAAGACTTTTATTTTGGCATAAGGTAAGCAGAGAGTACGTTGACACAGTACGTTGACATCATATTTTATTGAACTTCTGGCTTTCCGCTGACTGTTTTTGTGCAACCCAATACAACTGAAAGCAACGCTAGTGTATGTAAATACACCCGCATTGCTAAGATCAGCTAGGGATAGGAGGGCTGCTTTACTTTGTAATAGTGTTCCAGGAGGAAGAGAAGGGAGAGAGATGAAGGATAGATAGAAAGAGAAGAGAAAGGACGGAAGGAGAAGATGGAGGGATGGAAGGATGAAAGGATTAAAGCCAGGACACCATACCTTGTAGTAGTGTTCCAGCAGTATGCACACCACCCCCTCTGCCTCCATGGAGCTGCGGGCAAAGTGCAGCAGGTACTGCAAGGCATTAGTGGGGTTGGAGGCCTTACACAGGTCAATGTGCAGCGCTGCAGACTTACTTGGTTTGGTCAGACGGAGCTTCTTGGCTGGAGCCTCCTCTTGGGGAAGCTGTTGATCAACAGAGACAATGGATTACCTTTTCTTTTTCATTTTGTGATATGAGATGATACGGATCTGGATAGCTAAACGGCATATCTAAAGCTGTAGGGATCGAACTATAGCTAGGATCTAGACAAAGCTAGCCCAGATCAGTTTGTGCTCTTCCCCACTATATTGCTGTCCTTTGCATGATCATACCAGAAACAGACTGCCACTCAGGCTAGAACAAGATTGCAATTGTACACCAGCCAGCATAACTAGGTACCACTGGCCATTTGCTCAGATCCCTGTGACCCAGCTTTTCTATGAGGCCAAGTTAATAAAATAGGATGCATGATGTTATCAACAACTCGGTGTTGTTATTGTTAGCTAGCTACGAAACACTCAGACGCAGTCTAACGTTAGCTAGCTGGCTTGCTATTATTGAAAGAACAACGTTGGTTAAAGGTGAATGTTTCGTTTTTTTACGTAATCATGATATACCAACCTGGACAACTTTTGAGAATTCTTCGTAAACTCGCTTTTTGAGATGTGCTGCCATTTCCAACGAAGTTAACGTTCGTTGTTTAGCTAACGGTAGCTACCAGTATTTTTTTTTTTAAAGCGCCCAACACATCGTCATCAAGTGTCGACGGAACACGCAATTCTGGGTATAAATATACTTCCGGTTCCTTAACAATTTCTTTCCTGTCAGCGGCCTCCAGTAAGATGGCTGTGCAAATCTCAAAGAAGAGGAAGGTCAGTTCACATTTCGTCCCAAAATGCTCTTTATAGCGGATGCTTTTGTAGCAAATTCGGATGGCATGTGTTAGCAGTATGAATACAGAGTTGGTTGTAATATTGTTCGGCGTCCTCGTCCCCTAGTCTAAAGAGGATTACCACAGATGCTAGCTACCGGTACAGGAATCCTCACTCCGCTAGTGAACGTGTCACGGGTTGCCTTTTATATCGTACTAGTGAGTAAGCATAACCATAATAGCACCATTAAAATAATTTAGTTGCAACTCTGATTCTCGAATGGATGTCTGTAGATTAGTGTTCAGTGTCTAGTTGGCTAATGTTAAAGTCACACAGGTGGCAGGATACTTTATTTTAACTTTGGCCCTAACGTCAACGTTACAGTTCACCAGCTCTGTAACTTGCTGACCAATGATGCTACCGACAGTAGCACGTTCACTAGTGGCTATGTAACTACAAGCATGTTCCCTACAACCTTCTGTTATCCTTTGTTAGTTTGTCGCGGACGGAATCTTCAAAGCCGAGCTGAACGAGTTCTTGACGCGCGAGCTTGCCGAGGATGGGTATTCCGGTGTGGAGGTGCGTGTGACCCCGACCAGGACCGAGATCATAATCCTGGCCACAAGGTAACGTTACTGGTATGTTGGTAGCTAGTGGTGTTATTCCGGCTTTAAAAGGTTTATTGTTGGTAGTATAATTAATTGTGTAAGGGGTAGGATTGGGCGGTATCAGGATTTTTATACCGTGCCATGCCGGGATATACTGTATTACCGGTAGTGCACACAAGGGGGCATTTTTTTCCCAAACGTAAGCCGAAAGTATGTCACATTATGATAACAAAATGCTAACAAGTACTAAGGAATACAGGTGCTAAAATAGAACTTGGTTGTATTTCAAAATCAAATTGTATTAGTCACATGCGCCGAATACAACAGGTGTAGACCTTACAGTGAAATGCTTACTTATGAGCCAACAATGCAGTAATAAAAATATGGATAAGAATAAGAAATAAAAGTAAGAAGTAATTAAAGAGCAGCAGTAAAATAACAATAGTAGGACAATATACAGGGGGTACCGGTACAGAGTCAATGTGAGGTGGCACATTGATGATAACAACAGTAGGAGCGGTGTGGGGGGCAATGCAAATAGTCTGGGTAGCTGTCTGATTAGGTGTTCAGGAGTCTTATGGATTGGAGATAGAAGCTGTTTAGAAGCCTCTTGAACCTAGACATGGCACTCTGGTACCGCTTGCCGTGCGGTAACAGAGAGAAGAGTCTATGACTAGGGTGTCTGGAGTCTATGACAATTTTTAGGGCCTTCCTCTGACACTGGTATAGAGGTCCTGGATGGCAGGAAGCTTGGTCCCAGTGATGTACTGGGCTGTTCACACCACCCTCTGTAGTGCCTTGCGGACGGAGTCCAAGCAGTTGTCATACCAGGCAGTGATGAAACCTGTCAGGATGCTCTGTATGGTGCAGCTGTAGAACCCTTTGAGGATCTGAGGACCCTTGCTAAATCTCCAATTTTCTTGATCATGTCGAGGAAGAGATTGTTGTCCTGGCACCACACGGCCAGGTCTCTGACCTCCTCCCTATAGGCTGTCTCTTTGTTGTTGGTGATCAGTGTTGTGTCATCAGAAAACATAATGATGGTGTTGGAGTTGTGCCTGGTCTTACAGTCATGAGTGAACAGGGAGTACAGAATGGGATGTGTTGTCCTACCCTTACCACCTGGGGGTGGCCCTTCAGGAAGTCCAGGATCTGCTTGCAGAGGGAGGTGTTTAGGCCCAGGGTCCCTAGCTTATTGATGAGCTTTGAGGGCACTATGGTGTTGGGCGCTGAGCTGTAGTCAGTAAATGGCATTCTCACATAGGTGTTCCTTTTGTCCAGGTGGGAAATGGCAGTGTGGAGTGCAATATAGATCGTGGTATGCAAATTGGAGTGTTTCTGGGATGATGGTGTTGATGTGAGCCATGACCGGCCTTTCAAAGCACTTCATGGCTACATATGTGAGTGCTACAGGTCAGTAGTCAATTAGGCAGGTTACCTTAGTGTTCTTGGGCAGAGGGACTATGGTGGTCTGCTTGAAACATGTTGGTATTCAACTCGGACAGGGAAAGGTTGAAAATGTCAGTGAAGACACTTGCTAGTTGGTCAGCGCATGCTCGCAGTACACATCTTGGTAATCTGTCAGGCTCTGCGGCCTTGTGAATGTTGACCATATAGACACACTACATGTCTTTTAATAAAATCAACTATCTCCTGAGCTTGTCTGATGCTTTAAGCATGCTGTTTGATTAAATAATTAAGATACGCATTACTCGGGGGAGCCAGAGAGCATGATGGCCTTACCAGAAAACCCTGTTCCCGACCATCCTCCTGCTGCCGGCCTTCGCAGATTCTGCCATTATGCTCCTGACGTTGCCGGTAATAGGTCGGCTTCCATTTTGAACGCGAGTTACGATTTTCGTGGAACAGTTTCATTTAGATTATTATAGTCTTTGTGTCTCAAAATCATTATCATATGGTTAATCAAAGTTCTATCTAATTGAAAATGATCCAAATCTAAAATTAACTTCTATTGCCAACTATGTAAAAATAGCCTACATAAAGCCAACAAATAAAAACATTACAGCCTGCTGGTAGAAAATATCCTTTTTTTTTTTCTTTTTTTTTAACAAATGCCCTATAAATCACATTGGCTAGTCATGGCATTTCTGCAACGAACTTGAAACATTGTATCAACTGTGTTCACCAGAAGGTGCTAGTGGACAGACACAGCTGTAGGCCATTTGTGAAAGGAATAAGAAGTAATCCAGTGGAAACGTCATAAAATACCGGATCAGAGCTTTACATTTTTCCCTTTCATGATGAGTGGTTATCAAAAACGAGAGACCTGTAAATATTTTTCTAATGCTTTGAGAATGACAATAGTTCCTCAATGGATTTGAAAAACAGATTTAGTTTAAATGGTGTTTTGAGGTGAAGAGAACATTACTTTGAGAAGCTCCACAGTTCATTAGTGGTGGTGAGTTAAGACAATCCGAAATACTATCAGACATTCGCAGATGGGCACATTTATGGCCTACATTTACGCTCAGGTCAGGTAGCCACGGCCTATGTGTAATCATGTGTGCGTCCTTACTCGACATTGACAGTAGCGCTTCAAACAAAATACAATAAATTGACAACTTGTGAATGGAATGAAATAAATCATCTTGTTTCTCACAAGTGTAGCGTGGGTTGTGAGCTCTGCAAACAACGTTTCAACTCCCACAATGAGAACGATAAACGAATAATAATAATTTAATGCATTAACAAAAATCACCATAACCAAACATTCTGGAGTGAGATGTTTCTTGTGCATCTTAGCCACACTCCCCTTCTTGGACAGTGGTATTTTATTCCACTGAGACAGGTGCAAATCGGACTGTCTCGTGTGCAACTGCTAGACACAAAAAATCTTGTTTGGATGGTGGGTTAGGGTTGGTGAAAGTGGTCTGCTTTAGAAAGGGCCATTTTGCCAAAGTGTGTTAATCGTATTGAGAACACTGACGCCTTCCAGCTGCTGTCCTGCATCATTCAAACTAATCTGCGGTTACTAACTCAAAAATATCTATCAGATTTTTAAATATTAAAAACCTGTTAAATACGGCTGGAGCTTTCAGGAAAACAAGATGACTGATAACTGATTGCATACAAAGTAATAATGGATTATTGTTGTTTCAGGACCCAGAATGTTCTGGGAGAGAAGGGCCGTCGCATCCGGGAGCTGACCGCTGTTGTTCAGAAGAGGTTTGGCTTCCCTGAAGGCAACGTGGAGGTAAATGCACACTACTGACATGCATCCACTGGACACACTACAGCTGCTTACGTGTAAACATTAGACATACTCCCTAACCCCAACATCAAGGAGCTGACAACTGTGGTTCAGAAGAGGTTTGGCTTCTGATGGCAGTGTGGAGGAGAGAGGAATATGATTGTGTGAATTTTAAATTATTTCAAGTGTGAATTCCACATTAAGGATGATTTTAAATGTGTTAATCAACTTACAACAACCAACCTCAAGTGTGTGTCTGAGGGTAGTCTATCACTGGAGAAGCTTTGCCTTTGCACCAGACTGTTAACCAGGAACCACTTTCCTTCAGTGATGATACGATGACGAGTCGGAATGGACACAGTTTGTCTCTGGGGTCGCTGAGTCAGGGTCACGTTCTGTGTCTCTGTGTTCAGTTCCCCAGAGCAGCATGTCTCTTCAGTTGAAGACATCGAGGCATTTGTCTGAGAAGGACTCAATCCAGCATAGGAAATGTGTGGATTGATGTTTTCTTGTTAAGGAGTAAGGTGGCTAGTTGGGTAAGAAGAAGGTAGTCAGCGACGTATGAAGTAGTCAGTGTTCTAGATACTATTTCCACCACAATTTTAAGAATGTGAATCGTGAGGCTACACTTCTCTGCTGTGGTGGTCCCGCGGCTATCACACTGCAGCAGCCGCACCAAGCTCTCAAGCTTTAAGCTGTGTAGCCTCCCCACCCGCTCTCTGTATGTGTAGAAGGTTAACCTCCCCACCTGCTCTCTGTATGTGTAGAAGGTTAACCTCCCCACCTGCTCTCTGTATGTGTAGAAGGTTAACCTCCCCACTCGCTCTCTGTATGTGTAGAAGGTTAACCCCCCCCACTCGCTCTCTGTATGTGTAGAAGGTTAACCCCCCCACTCGCTCTCTGTATGTGTAGAAGGTTAACCTCCCCACTCGCTCTCTGTATGTGTAGAAGGTTAACCTCCCCACTCGCTCTCTGTATGTGTAGAAGGTTAACCCCCCCCCCCCCCACTCTCTCCCTCTAGCTGTATGCTGAGAAGGTTGCAACACGTGGTCTCTGTGCCATTGCTCAGGCTGAGTCCCTGCGCTACAAGTTGCTGGGAGGACTGGCTGTACGTAGGTAAGCCTAACCCTGGCCTGTGAGCTCTAACATGTTGCACCTAGACACTGCTTCATGGTCAGTTATGCATTAACCTGTAATGGAGCAGGTTTCACTCTGTAATGGTACAGGTTAGGATTTGGGAAGGAAAGCAGGTTTTAGATCTGTTATCTTGAGCAGCCCCTGGTTAGCTTAGCATGCTAACATGAGTGTTACTGGAATCCAATGAGCAGAACATACCCCTGCTGTTACAGTCCACTTTATTGAACTTTCTCATGATATAAAGTAGAATGTCTCCCTTCGGTGATGATACGATGACGAGTCGGAATGGGACAGTCCGTCTCTGGGGTCGCTGAGTCAGGCTCACGTTCTGTGTCTCGAGGTTCAGTTCCCCAGAGCAGCGTGTCTCTTCAGTTGAAGACATCGAGGCATTTGTCTGAGAAGGGCCAGCAAAATTGCTCATAATGTCAGATGTGATCTCATAGTTGACATGCGTATTAAAACAATTTTCTTTCTCATTTACACCCTTTCATCCTCTCGCTCTCCCACCCGCTGTCTTTTCTCCACCTTCTTCACCATCCCTCTTTCCATCCCTTTCCTCTCCTTCTATCCCTCTTCCAGGGCTTGCTATGGTGTGCTGAGGTTCATCATGGAGAGTGGCTCTAAGGGTTGTGAAGTGGTAGTTTCTGGGAAACTGAGGGGTCAGAGGGCCAAGTCAATGAAATTTGTTGACGGCCTGATGATCCACAGTGGAGACCCAGTCAACTACTACGTAGACACTGCTGTACGCCACGTCCTGCTCCGACAGGGTGAGTACCAAATCAACCCCTAGACACTATACCCCTAAACGGCGAGTCCCAAGTCAACCCCTATACCCTACCTCTAGACAATACTACTAATTGTTAGACGGAGAATACCAAATCAACCCCTATACTCTACCCCTAGATTATTCTGCTCTGTAAAGGTGAGTCATCAACAGTATAATTTTTGGTCTGTTGCTTTTAAAGATGAACTGTTTTCCTTCAGTGATGATACGATGACGAGTCGGAACAGACACGGGTTGTCTCTGCGGTCACTGGGTCAGGGACACGTTCTGTGTCTCTGGGTTCAGTTCCCCAGAGCAGCGTGTCTCTTCAATTGAAGACATCGAGGCATTTGTCTGAGAAGGGCCAGGAATGACATAAGTCTAGTTATATTATGATCAACCTCTTTCTTGCTACACTACACACAGGCTAACCCTCATACTCTATTCTATATGCTTCACGGTTCTGCGTATACTCTGTTCTACGTACGCAGAATGATAACTGTTGGGTAGAGGGCACTGATGTGTTTTTGTCTGTCAGGTGTGCTGGGCATCAAGGTGAAGATCATGTTACCATGGGACCCCAGTGGTAAGATCGGCCCCAAGAAGCCTCTGCCAGACCATGTGAGCATTGTGGAGCCCAAAGACGAGACTATCCCCTCCACCCCTGTGTCTGAGCAGAAGGGGGCCAAGCCAGAGGCCCCAGCAGCCATGCCACCAACTCCTGTACCCACCGCATAGACAGGTACTATACCCTAACACTAACCCAGCCACCGCATAGTAGAAATGTACTGTAAATCAGTCTCAACTGGTTTTGCCTCAGGACCCAAATTTAACCAGTGACTCAAAATTTGCATTGTGGGGGCACACCACAAATGAAATCTGGGAGATCATTTTTAAATTTAGATTGATAATGTATTAATTGTGGAGGCTTGTGGTAGTGAAAGGACCCCCCATGATTGTCTTATTTTAAAATGCTCCACCAAAGCGTCTATCTCAGGGTGGGATACACTAGTTTGTTTAGTTTACGCTTCCCTTCAGTGATGATACGATGACGAGTCGGAATGGGACACTGCCTGTCTGGGGTCACTGGGTCAGCGTCACGTTCTGTGTCTCTGGGTTCAGTTCCCCAGAGCAGCGTGTCTCTTTAGTTGAAGACATCGAGGCATTTGTCTGAGAAGGGCTTCCTGACTTTATCAAATATGTGTGTCTCAAATGGCACCACATTCCCTTAATTTTGCTCTACATTTGACCAGGACCCATAGGGCTCTGTTAAAAAGCAGTACAGTGTATACTGGTGGCGGAATTGACCTTGAGGATGTTTCTAGACTGTTGCGCTTTTAGCTAAGCTATTGTATGTTGTGTATAATTCACAAGCTGTGATTCTGGTAGGGTTAGGGATGGTGTCCTAATGTCGGATATTCTGTCTTTTCTTCTCCAGGTGTCAAACATTTGTTCAGATGGAAGCAGGATCCTGAATTTTCTTTCTGTACAAAAATAAAACCTGGAAAATACACCTTGTGTTGTCTGTCTCGACTTTCTGTTCCAACCATGCTAATTATTTAATCAGATAATTGTTTGGTTTATGGCACTTTTACAGTTGGTGAATGGTAAGTAGCAAGGTGTCTGGGTAGCCAGGTAAGGAAGTGCCACCTCAATAACTACTTGATATATTAAACAAATCCCATTTGTTTTTGGAGAATAATATACCTTATAAAAACAGAACTATTCAGAACTTTGAGTACCAACGAAGGACCTAGAACGCAATTGTTTAATAAACCAGGCTTGTTTTAGCCCGTGGTCATGTTCTAAAACTTCTTGTCGCTGTCATGGGAAATCATTCCTTGATGTGTTGTAGGGCAACAGAACCCTCTTCTGGTAATTTACCCAGATATCAAAGAATATACTGTCCTTTCCGCACCCGTGTTTGGGTTATTTACTTGTTACTAGTAGCTTATTTTATATTGAACCAAAAATGAAAGCAACAATTTTTGGATTCCAATTCATTTGAGAAAATCTGTTAATTTAAATACATTTATTAGGCCCTTATCTATAATTTTTGCATGACTGGGAATATGTATTCATCTGTTGGTCAAACACCTTTAATAAATGGGCCTCCGGATCTTGTCACGGTATTACTGTGCGTTCGAATTGCCATCGATAAAATGCGATTGTATTTGTTGTCTGTAGCTTATGCCTGCCCGTACCATAAGCCCACCGCCACCATGGGGCTCTCTGTTCACATCGTTGACATCAGCAAAACTCACCCACGTGATGCTATACACATGGTCTGCGGTTGTGAGGCCAGTTGTCCATACTGCCACATTTTCTGAAACAGGTTTTATGGTAGAGACATGAACATTGCATGCTCAGGTGGACATTCCTGCAGTCGGCATGCCAATTGCGCGCTCCCTCGAATTGAGACATTTTGGCATTGTGTCGCGACAACTACGCATTATAGAGGCCCTTTTTTGTCCCTGGCACGAGGTGCACCTGTGTAATTATGCTATTTAATCAGCTTCTTGATATGCCACACCGGTCAGCTGGATGGATTATTTTGGCAAAGGAGAAATGCTTACTAACAGGGATGTAAACAATACATTTTTGTTCACTATTTGAGAGATAAGCTTATGGAACATTTCTCAGGTCTTTTATTGCAGCTTATGAAACATGGGACCAAAACTTTACATTTTACACTGAACAAAAATATAAATGCACTTTCCCTGAACTGAGCACAGTTGGGACAGCAAAATTGTCCTTCAGTACAAACCTGTCACGGATACCCACCTGGGGCCATGCCTGGACAGGCTGAGACCATAGAAATAGTGATACCTGAAACTCTGGACTTGACCACGCCCATAGAAACACCTCAGTACCACCGAGGTAGTCGATTACCGGGCTATGGCCCATGACCTGGCGGAGGAATGCTTGCCCTTCTCAAATTGAACAGTTTTCTGCACTGCCCAACCCTACATCATTACCCCACGTGCTTGATGTCACTGGTTTAAACTGACTTTGCCATCGGCTTTCACCGGTGTATGGTACTGATGGAGTACAGCTTCATCTCGTCAGGTAGGGGGTTAACTGTAGCACTTTAGCTAATCCTTTAAGGTAATTCTCCTAAATCAAATTGATTTATATAGCCCTTCGTACATCAGCTGATATCTCAAAGTGCTGTACAGAAACCCAGCCTAAAACCCCAAACAGCAAGCAATGCAGGTGTAGAAGCACGGTGGCTAGGAAAAACTCCCTAGAAAGGCCAAAACCTAGGAAGAAAGCTAGAGAGGATCCAGGCTATGAGGGGTGGCCAGTCCTCTTCTGCCTGTGCCGGGTGGAGATTATAACAGAACATGGCCAAATGTTCATAAATGACCAGCATGGTCAAATAATAATAATAATCACAGTAGTTGTCGAGGGTGCAGCACCTCAGGAGTAAATGTAAGTTGACTTTTCATAGCCGATCATTAAGAGTATCTCTACCGCTTCTGCGGTCTCTAGAGAGTTGAAAACAGCAGGTCTGGGACAGGTAGCACTTCCGGTGAACAGGTCAGGGTTCCATAGCCGCAGGCAGAACAGTTGAAACTGGAGCAGCAGCGCGGCCAGGTGGACTGGGGACAGCAAGGAGTCATCATGTCCTAACCTGCTACGGTTATTCTCACTTACCAGCTGCTATGTTTATTCAATTGTTTATTTGAAAGAAAGAATTGAATGTTTATTTGTGCTTCATTATGTAGTGAAAGTACACAATTGATGAAGTGGGACTTGATCTTATGCTATTCCTAACAGGTCCTAGCCCTTTACCAAACAGTTTCTAACCCAAGCTGTTCCTATCCTAACCCTAACAGTCCCTATCCCTCCTTGTCTCTGACCTATCCTAATCTTAGCAGTCTCCCTGTCCCCAGAGTTGTTCTGTAGTGCAGCTGAACATGGGTGGTCTTGTGTTCACCACATCTCTGTCTACCCTGTGTAAACACCCCGACTCAGCAACCCAAACTGCCCGCCAACGCCAAGGGATGCGACGTCATCGGCCGCGACGGGATGCGCTTCGGAGCCATTCTTCAGTTACTCTACACACCCAATGCTTGCCCACAGAGTTTTTTTGGAGGTTTGTGACACACAGACTAGCCCATATGTCAGAACCCTGAACCAATGAGCTAGCCTATCGTGCATTGATGTCACTTTCACTGAGACCTGTTGCCCCCAGTGTCTTGTTTTGCACACTTTGTACAAAATGCAGTACTACAGGATATTTCTTAACGTACCTCTTTATTAGTCAACTATAACTGGCATGTTCACGTATCGCCAACCAGGATCAAACTGACCATGACCTAACCATTTGGGTGGTCTTAACCAATCATAGCACAGTATGATATGGCAGTGAAATGCATCCAATTATAATTCAGTATGTTTACACATGAATATTACATCCCCCTTTTAAAACAAAAGAAAAATGTTTACATATTCTAAGCGTTTATTTTTGAAAACATGCTCTGCAGTGTGAACCCAAGGTAAGTGACCATTTATATTGCATACTACACCAACTGAATCAACATAGACTCTGAAACAACGATCCAACATACTGTTACTTTTTGAACAAGGGATTCTCAGCAACTCAGCTTTCACGGTAGAAATGCATCTTAACATTTCAAACAAATACAATACGAAAGCATTTCAAGTGAACTTTCAATAACAAGTTTACAGTCAAACTCTTTAAGGCAGCGATCCGCCTACACCCTTTGACATTTCACAGGTCTAGGACAGCTCTGGGCTTGACCTCTCTTCCTGACCTTGTGCGATATGATGCTGAGCATGCTTCTGTGTCAGTCAACAGCTCTTGTGGTGTTGCAGGTAAGTATGGTGTATGTTGTGCTGTGTGTGTGTTTAGTCCATCACGTTCTCTTTCAGGGGAACAGTTCATCTCATCAGTGTTTTGTTCTTTTGTGTTCAGTAGGTGACGACGATTGCGGCGGTACACCGCTCCTTCTGCGGTGTGCATGTGATCTGAACGTTCAGTGTCAGCTGGCTGGATGATGACTGCTGGCTTCCAGAGGCCATGCTCTTAGATTCTAACTGACTCTCCATCGATCAGTGGTGGCAGTGGTCTAGCTGACCTGTCGTAGTATCGCTTTTGTTGTCTCTGTGCACGTTTTCCATGCATTGCCTTGTAGCTGACGACCTCAGGTTGGAGCTGCTGGATTGAGCGAAGTCTGCGGCTCATCAACAGCTGGGCTGGTGATTTTAAGTTGTCAACTGGAGTGTTGCGGTATTCAAGGAGACTAAGGTAGGGGGCTCTCTTGTCTGCTTTTGCTTTATCCATGAGGGATTTAGCAATCTGCACAGTTTTTTCAGCAAGGCCATTACTTTGAGGGTAATGCGGGCTTGTGGTGACGTGTGAACTCCCATGCGTTTGTGAAGGATTCAAACTCATTTGATTTGTAACAGGGCCCATTGTCAGATATTAAAGTCTCTACAATGCCATGCCTGGCAAAGGCTGCTTTCAGCTTGTGTATCACAGCTGTGGTGCTGTGAAGCTTGTTGAGTTCGAAGTATCTGCTGTAGTAGTCCACTGTTACGATGTAGTCCTCGTTGTTCCAGGTGAACAGATCGGTTGCCACGACCTGCCAGGGTCGGTCTGGGATACAGTGAGGTAACATTGGCTCTTTGGTGTTTGAGGGGCGTCGTTCAAGACATATGGCGCATTTACCAACAATGTCCTCATTGTTTGCACATTCCGGGCCAAAACAAAATGTCCCGTGCTCTCTGTTTGCACTTTTCCATGCCCATGTGTCCAGCATGGATCTTTGTCAAAATCTCTTCTCTGAGACTGGTAGGAATAATGATTTTCTCTCCTTTGAAAATCATTCCGTTGATCTGTGATAGTTCCAGAATTCTGAGACGCTCTGAGGGCATTTTCTCCTCTCAGGCCATCCATCCTGTATGACTTTCCTCAGCTGTGTGACTTGCGAGTCCTTTTCTGTTTCTGCTTGGATCTCCTTCAGTTTTGTGTCACTAACTGGTAAGTTGCTGTACACAGTGTGCACTTGCATGTCCATGCCTTCACTGAGGCTGCTGTCCGTATAGGTAAGAAACTTCCTGGAGAGTGTCTGCGACAGGGATGTTGTTGCCTGGACGGTGAGTGATTGAAGTCGTATTTTTGTAGTTGAAGGATCATTCTCTGTAGCTTTGGCGGGGCTGCGGCAAGTGGTTTCCTCATGATTGACTCAAGGGGCTTGTGGTCGGATTCCACAATGACTTGTCGTCCATATATGTACTGATGGAAACGTTTACATCCGAACAGAATGGTGTAGAGCTCCTTTTCGATTTGAGCGTAGTTGATTTCACAGTCTGTGAGAGATTTGGAAGCGTAGCTGATGGGCTTTCCTTCTTGCAGTAGCACTGCACCTAGTCCATACTTCGACGCGTCCATTTGGAGTCTGAGCTCTTTGTCGGGGTTGTAGTAGGCAAGGATTGGTCCTGGTTCTCTCATGATCAAGTCTTTCACATTCTGGAAAGCAATGTCGTGTTGCTTGTCCCAGAGAAACTCACTGGACTGCTTTAGCAGTTGACGCAGGGGTGCATTAGCATTGGAGAGGCTGGGTGTGAACTTGTCTAAGTAGTTGACCATGCCAAGCACTGTTTCCAGCTCTGCATGGTTCTTTGGTGGCTCCATTTATTTTATGGCTGAGATCTTCTGTGGATCTGGCTTGATTCCAGTCGCTGTAAGAAGATGTCCGAAGTAGCTGACCTCTGTAGCGCCGACTATGCTCTTCTCGGGGTTGAGCCGGACTCCTCTCTCGTGGGACCTTTGCAGCATCGCGCAGAGGTTTCGGTCACGCTCCTCTTTGGTTCGACTATAGACGAGGATGTCGTCCACAATTGCCACAACTCCGTCGAGGCCTTCGTACACTTCGTCGATCTTTCGCTGAAACTCGTTTTGAAAACACTATCTCAAAACACACTCGTTTTGACATAATCCCAAAAGGCAGGCGACGGAACCTGTAGCGTCCAAACGGTGTGTTGAATGTTGTGAGCTTAGATGACTCTTCTGTGCGCTTGATAGCTCAGTAGCCTGATCTAGCGTCCATAACACTGAAGTAGTGTGCTCCCGCTAGCTTGTGTGTGATGCCATCTAGCGTCGGTAAAGGATAATGGGGGCGTTTGATAGCCTTGTTCAAGTCTCTTGGGTGGAGACATACTCGGAGCTTGCCTGTGCGTGGTTTCTCCACCACCACTAATGCGTTTACCCAGTCAGTCGGTTCTGTAACCTTGGTGACGATGTCAGATTGCTCCATGCTCTCCAACTCTTTCTTCAGATGGGCACGGAGAGCAAGGGGAATCTTTCTCGGTGGGTAGACCACAGGGATTGCGTCTGGGTCAAGGTGAATGGTACATTCTCCTGGGAATAATCCTATTCCTGTAAAAACATCAGCAAACTCCTCCAGTACATTGTCTGTCTCTACTGGTGCTGTCACTGATAAAACTAGCTTGATGAGGTCCATGTCCAAACATGCTTTAAGACCTAGCACTGCAGGTGCTCTAGTGTCAACAACATAAAAGTCCAACATCATGTCACTTTCCTTGTATTTGAAAGTGCATGTGCCTTTTACTGGGGGCTGTTCCCCACCATAACCAGTCAGTCTGCGCATGGTGGGCTGTAGCTCGCACTCAGATGTCAAGCTGCGGTACTTATTCAGAGGAATAATGTTTACTTGTGCACCAGTGTCTAGTTTGAACTTTAACCTGTCTAGGATCAGCGTGGCGCTAGCGGCACACCCCCCCCCCCCCCCACTGAAAAACCAGTGCCGCGAAATTCAATTTATTTATTTTTTTTTAAATATTTAACTTTCACACATTAAAGTCCAATACAGCTAATGAAAGACACAGATCTTGTGAATCCAGTCAACATGTCCGATTTTTTAAATGTTTTACAGGGAAGACACAATATGTAAAGATGTACATCTATTACCTAAAAACACATTAGCATAATCCACCATCTTTTATTTGTCCACCAACACCAGTAGCCATCACCAATTCGGCTAAACTAAGATATTTATAGCCCCTAACCAACAAAAAAACTCATCAGATGACAGTCTGATAACATATTTATGGTATGGGATAGGTTTTGTTAGAAAAAAGTGCATATTTCAGTTAGATGGCATAGGTTACAATTGCACCCACCGTCACAAATGGACTAGAAAAACTACTTAGAGCAACGTGTTTACCTACTTACTAATCATCAAACATTTCGTAAAAATACACAGCATACACGAATCGAAAGACACAGATCCTGTGAATACAGACAATATTTCAGATTTTCTAAGTGTCTTACAGCGAAAACACAATAAATCGTTATATTAGCATAGCACATAGCACATAGCAGCCCAGCATTGATTCTAGCCAAAGTGAGCGATAACGTCAACATCGCCAAAAATATATTAATTTTTTCACTAACCTTCTCAGAATTCTTCAGATGACACTCCTGTAACATCATATTACACAATGCATATAGAGTTTGATCGAAAACGTTTATATTTAGCCACCAAAATCATGGTTAGACAATGTGAAATGTAACTCAGCTGGTCAGAATATGTCCTTGCGCCACTTAGACAGTGATCTACTCTTATACATAAATACTCATAAACGTGACTAAAAAATATAGGGTGGACAGGGATTGATAGACAATTTAATTCTTAATACAATTGCGGAATTACATTTTTTAATTTATCCTTACTTTTCAATACAGTTTGCGCCAATCGAAGCTACGTCAAAAAACATGGCGTCCTAAGCCACTAAAATGTTTCGACAGAAACACGATTTATCATAATAAAAATGTCCTACCTTGAGCTGTTCTTCCATCAGTATCTTGGGCAAAGGATCCTTTCTTGGGAGTAATCGTCTTTTGGTGGAAAGCTGTCCTCTTGCCATGTGGAAATGCCAACTGCGTTCGGGATGAACTGAAAAGCGTGCCCAACTATTCACATCATTTCAAAAATAAATGTCCCAAAATCGCACTAAACGGATATAAATTGCTATAAAACGCTTTAAATTAACTACCTTATGATGTTTTTAACTCCTATAACGAGTGAAAAGATGACCGGAGAAATATAACAGGCTAAACTAACGCTTGGAACAGGAGGGGGTCGGTGTCCTCCACGCGCGTTACGCAGCAAGAAAAGACTTGCTAGCTACAGGGTTTTTTCATTTATAGGGCCTGTGAACGCGCAATCGACCCCATTGGAATCGTCATCACGTAAAGGCATCCAGGGGAAGACGTAAGAAGTGTCCGTATAGTCATAGCAATAACAGTGCCCTTTTAACTGACTTCAGAACAGTGGCCAACATTTCTGAAATCTGACTCCATATCAGGGAAATTGCTGTAGAATGGGCTCTGTTCCACTTAGAGACAAAATTTCAACTCCTATAGAAACTATAGACTGTTTTCTATTCAATAATAATAATAATATGCATATTGTACGATCAAGGATTTTGTGGGAAGCCGTTTCAAAAATTACCCAATTAGCATAAATAGTCTCAACAGCGCCCCCATCCCCAACAGGTTAGCTCTGTGCCTTGTGTTCCTATCTCAATGTCAGCAAAGGCTCGCTCTGTCTCTGATATTTGACTTTTCTGTGTCACTGAAGCAATAAACAGTTCATCAGCGTTTGACTCTTTGATTGACATTTCATCTTCACTCACTGTGTGTACTGTTTTTCCACGGTAAGCTCTGCACACTTTTGCAAAGTGTATCCATTTTCCACATTTTAGTACACTGTTTGCCTTTAGCTGGGTAATTTCCTTGTTCGCCATGCACTTTGTATCCACAATATCCACATGTTTTGAGTCTGTGTCGCTCTGTTTTGGAGTTATGTCTCTCTCGGTTCTAAAACGTTTTGATGTCTGCCTGACTGTGTGCACTGCTTGTGCTGCCGCCCTTAATGGTTTTCATCTGAGCCTGTCCTAGCTCGTGAGATCTGGCTATGTCCATAGCTTTGTCCAGCGTTACCTCAGACCCAACATTCAAAAGTTTCTCTCACTCGTGGTGAGTGTATTCCAAATACAATACGGTCCCTGATCATCTCACCCTTGTTTGCATAATCAGTTTTTCACAAGCAGACGCAGTTCTGTCACAAACTGTTCAAGACTCGCTAGCTCCCTGTACTTTCTCATGGAATTTGTACCTAGCGAATATCGTATTGGTCTTCGGCACAACATATGCTTCAAAACGATCGTAGTATGTTTTCAGTACCTTTGATTCAGCCTCGGTAAGTGTCAATGTGTTGTAAATATCTCTCCCTTTTTCGCCGATCCAGAGGAGCAAGTAGCTGCACTTTTCCTCTTCTCCTTTGTCCTTCAGAGGACCAGTGAACATTAGCTCCAAATGCTGTTTGTACTTACGCCATGCATCGGGTAAGTTTGTAGACTCCCAGTCCATTCGAGGTGAAGGAACTCCAGAAAAAGCCATATTGTAAGACCTTTTACTCTGACACCATGTCTTGTTTTGCTCACTTTGTACAAAATAATACAATTAAGTACTACAGGATATTTCTTAACGTAGCTCTTTATTAGCTAGCAATAACTGGCATGTTCACGTATCGCCAACCAGGATCAAACTGACCATGACCTAACCATTTGGGTGGTCTTAACCAATCATAGCACAGTATGATATGGCAGTAAAATGCAAAAATAATGATATTTAACTAGGCAAGTCAATTTAAAACACTTTCTTACAGCGACATCCTACCAAAAGGCCTGCGGGGACGGGGGCCTGAGATTAAAATACAATATAAATATAGGACAAAACACACATCACAGAGAGACAACACAGCACTACGTAGAGACCTAAGATGACAACATAGCAAGGCAGCAGCACATGAAAACACAGCTTGGTGGCAACATAACAACAACATGGTTGCAAAACAACATCTCCAGGGTCCCCAAATACCTGGATATACAATGGCCCTGATATAATAATACCTAACCCCTGTGGCCTGGGGTGATCCAGCAATCTAAGCCACGGTCTTTGGATTACATGTACTGAACTACCGCAGCGAGCATGGGTTTGAATCCAACCCTGTGCTCTAGCACTCTCTCCTCCCATCCACTCCTCTATATATCCTGTCAGATAAACACAAATGTGAAAGGCACTCCTTTTGAAAACATAAAACTGCATCTACAATGTCCCTGTCAAATAATTGATAAATACGATATTATTTATGGTCACTGTTGTATGGCTACCACGTGTTGGAGAGTGGATCATGTTTAATACTTAATAATTGATGTACAGTGCAGTCAAAGTTCAGACCCCTTGACCTTTTTAACATTTTGTTACAGCCTTATTCTAAATTTGATACAATTATTTTTTTCCCTCATTCTACACACTACCACACAATGACAAAGCAAAAACATGTTTTTAGAAATTGACTCTACTTTGTTGAAGCACCTTTGGCAGTGATTACAGCCGTGAGTCTTCTTGGGTACAAGCTTGGCACACCTGTATTTGGGGAGTTTCTCGCATTCTTCTCTGCAGATCCTTTCCAGCTCTGTCAGGTTGGATTGGGAGCGTTTGCTGCAGAGCCATTTTCAGGTCTCACCAGAGATGTTCGATCATGTTCAGTCTCTGGGGTGGCCACTCAAGGACATTCAGAGACTTGTCCCGAAGCCACTCTTGCATTGTCTTGGCTGTGTGCTTAGGGTTATTGTCATGTTAGAAGGTCAACCTTGGGCCCAGTCTGGGGTCCTGAGCGCTCTGGAGCAGGTTTTTATCAAGGATCTCTCTCTACTTTGCTCTGTTCATCTTTCCCTTGATCCTGACTAGTCTCCCAGTCCCTGCTGCTGAAAAACATCCCCACAGCATGATGCTGCCACCATAGGGTTGGTGCCAGGTTTCTTCCAAATGTGATGCTTGGCATTCAGGCCAAAGAATTTAATCTTGTTTTATTCAGACTAGAGAATCTTGTTTCTCATGGTCTGAAAGTCTTTCGGTTTCCATTTCGGCAAACTCCAAGAGGGCTGTCATGTAACTTTTACTGAGTGGTTTCCGTCTGGCCACTCTACCATAAAGGCCTGATTGGTGGAGTGCTGCGGAGATGGTTGTCCTTCTGGATGGTTCTACCATCTCCACAGAGGAGCTCTGTCAGAGTGACCATCGGGTTCTTGGTCACCTCACTGACCAAGACCCTTCTCCCCCTTCTCCCCTGCTCAGTTTGGCCGCGCAGTCAGCTCTAGGAAGAGTCTTGATGGTTCCAAACTTCTTCCATTTAAGAAGGCCACTGTGGCCACTGTGTTCTTGGGGACCTTCAATGCTGCAGAAATGTTTTGTTTCACTTCCCCATATCTGTGCCTCGACACAATTCTGTCTCGGAGCTCTACAGACAATTCCTTCGACCTCATGGCTTGGTTTTTGCTCTGACATGCACTGTCAACTGTGGGACCTTATATAGACAGTGTACCTTTCCGAATGCGTACAATAAGAAATGTAAATAGTGCTACTGCTTTTGATTAAATACAGGTCATGTATTACAATGAAACACTGAATAAATGCCTAATAATTGCTAAATAATCTGTGAAAGGTCATTTTGGGGACTGTGTGTATTTGATTTGTTTTATCAATGTTTATTTGCATCTGAATTTGTCTCCTCAATGAATGACTCTGGTGTCGTATTACATTACATAGCCACCGCTACTGGAAGTGGGAAAGTCCAGGCTATTTCATTTGCTGAAAGTCCTGTCACTTCTTGGCAGAAAGATATGCACTGTCAAATGAACACAATGCTCAATCTATCCACATCCACATGAACTAGTCCTGGAATCTTTCTATGACAAACAAGTTTTATATTAAATTAAACAGGAGAGACTGCCAGGTCCTTAATGTAGCCATTGGTTGTATTATACAGCCAAACAATTAAGGAACTGTCACTCCCCTTCTCTCTGTAAAGGCCTGCCTTCATGTAATAATTGTATAACCCCTTCATGAATGTTGCAGTATCTTTCATAATGAACTTCATAACACATTAATACCCGATGAAGATCCTTGCAGGATTGTGTGCTCGCTCCATTTATTTAATACCACATTAATACAACATTAATCAGGGCTCCCAAGTGGCGCATTGGTCTAAGGTACTGCATCCCAGTGCTAGAGGTGTCACTCCAGACCCTGGTTTGATTCCAGGCTGTATCACAACCGGCCGTGATTGGGAGTCCCATAGGGCGGCGCACAAGTGGCCCAGCGTCGTCTGGTTAGGGATTGGCCGGGGTAGGGTGTCATTGTAAATAAGAATTTGTTCTTAACTGACTTGCCTAGTTAATATGTAATCTTCAAAACAAAAGTCCCATTATTATCAAGTTATTTTATAGTAATATCTGGTGGGATTGAGCAGGATGGTTGCTAGTGTTGCTGACTGGGTTACTTCTGCGCCTTCCAGATCTGGGTTCAAATAGTATTTTAAATAATTCAAATACTTTGAGTGTTTGCTTGAGCATGCCTGGAGGGCCAGATTGAGGGGTTTTGCACCTTTGAGACTATTCCATATCCATCCAAATATTGATTTTGTTAAGTTATTACATGATTGGTGGAAGTTGTTACGTTATTCATAAAAAAAAAATGACTCACCTGATAATGTAATTACCACCAGATGGCATAAGCAGAAAAGTTATTACGGTAACCGTTCAATTTATAACGTTATCGGGGTAAATCTCAACCTAAGAAAAGGTGTGTTCTATTCTGATTTATTTAGAAATTATACACTGCTCAAAAAAATAAAGGGAACACATAAACAACACAATGTAACTCCAAGTCAATCACACTTCTGTGAAATCAAACTGTCCACTTAGGAAGCAACACTGATTGTCAATAAATTTCACATGCTGTTGTGCAAATGGAATAGACAACAGGTGGAAATTATAGGCAATTAGCAAGACACCCCCAATAAAGGAGTGATTCTGCAGGTGGTGACCACAGACCACTTCTCAGTGCCTATTTTTTTTAATTTATTTTTTATTTCACCTTTATTTAACCAGGTAGGCAAATTGAGAACACGTTCTCATTTACAATTGCGACCTGGCCAAGATAAAGCAAAGCAGTTCGACACATACAACAACACATAGTTACACATGGAGTAAAACAAACATACAGTCAATAATACAGTGAAAAATAAGTCTATATACAATGATATACTATGCTTCCTGGCTGATGTTTTGGTCACTTTTGAATGCTGGCGGTGCTTTTACTCTAGTGGTAGCATGAGACGGAGTCTACAACCCACACAAGTGGCTCAGGTAGTGCAGCTCATCCAGGATGGCACATCAATGCGAGCTGTGGCAAGAAGGTTTGCTGTGTCTGTCAGCGTAGTATCCAGAGCATGGAGGCGCTACCAGGAGACAGGCCAGTACATCAGGAGACGTGGAGGAGGCCGTAGGAGGGCAACAACCCAGCAGCAGGACCGCTACCTCCGCCTTTGTGCAAGGAGGAGCAGGAGGAGCACTGCCAGAGCCCTGCAAAATGACCTCCAGCAGGCCACAAATGTGCATGTGTCTGCTCAAACGGTCAGAGACAGACTCCATGAGGGTGGTATGAGGGCCCGACGTCCACAGGTGGGGGTTGTGCTTGCAACCCAACACCGTGCAGGATGTTTGGCATTTGCCAGAGAACACCAAGATTGGCAAATTCGCCACTGGCGCCCTGTGCTCTTCACAGATGAAAGCAGGTTCACACTGAGCACGTGACAGACGTGACAGAGTCTGGAGACGCCGTGGAGAACGTTCTGCTCCCTGCAACATCCTCCAGCATGACCGGTTTGGTGGTGGGTCAGTCATGGTGTGGGGTGGCATTTCTTTGGGGGGCCGCACAGCCCTCCATGTGCTCGCCAGAGGTAGCCTGACTGCCATTAGGTACCGAGATGAGATCCTCAGACCCCTTGTGAGACCATATGCTGGTGCGGTTGGCCCTGGGTTCCTCCTAATGCAAGACAATGCTAGACCTCATGTGGCTGGAGTGTGTCAGCAGTTTCTGCAAGAGGAAGGCATTGATGCTATGGACTGGCCCGCCCGTTCCCCAGACCTGAATCCAGTTGAGCACATCTGGGACATCATGTCTTGCTCCATCCACCAATGCCACGTTGCACCCCAGACTGTCCAGGAGTTGGCGGATGCTTTAGTCCAGGTCTGGGAGGAGATCCCTCAGGAGACCATCCGCCACCTCATCAGGAGCATGCCCAGGCGTTGTAGGGAGGTCATACAGGCACGTGGAGGCCACACACACTACTGAGCCTCATTTTAACTTGTTTTAAGGACATTACATCAAAGTTGGAAATGCCTGTAGTGTGGTTTTCCACTTTAATTTTGAGTGTGACTCCAAATCCAGACCTCCATAAGTTGATATATTTGATTTCCATTGATCATTTTTTTGTGATTTTGTTGTCAGCACATTCAACTATGTAAAGAAAAAAGTATTTAATAAGAATATTTCATTCATTCAGATCTAGGATGTGTTATTTTAGTGTTCCCTTTATTTTTTTGAGCAGTGTATGTCATGAATGTTTTCATAAAGGTTTTATGAATGCCAATCTATAATCAGGTAAAGTGTTACATGTGTGTGTACATTTTCAATGTGTGCTTGTGTCTACTGAGGCCCTGGGTCTCAACCCCGCCCTGTGCAATTAGGTCCTGGACTTCCTGACACAGACAGTGTGGTGAAGAAGGTGCAACAGCACCTCTTCAACCTCAGGAGGCTGAAGAAATGTGGCTTGTCACCTAAAACCCTGACAAACTTTTAAATTACTTTGTTGTGTCTGTCTGCATGTGTATACATTTCGATGTGTGCTTGTGCAGGGTTGGAGTAACTGTAATCTGATTACATTTTTTTTTATACTGTAATCAGTTACGTTACCAACAAAAATAATGCAATCCGATTTAAAATAAATAATTATGCATTATGCAATGATATGGGCAGCGACCATGTAACACCTTTACAACATACAGAAGTGCGCTGGTTTTTAAGTGGCAAAGTTTTGATACTTTTTTTTTATTGAGAGACGAGCTTAAAGTTTTCTTTACTGACCCTAATTTTCACTTGTCTGACCGCTTGCATGATGACGAGTTTCTCACACAACTGGCCTATCTGGGTGATATTTTCTCTCCCCTGAATGATCTGAATCTAGGATTACAGGGACTCTCCGCAGCTATATTCATGTGCAGAACAAAATTGAGGCTGTGATTAAGTTGGAGCTCTTCTCTGTCTGCATTAAAGTTTAATTTCATCAGAAGCCACTGCCAGATTTCTGGATAGGGCTGCGCTCAGAGTATCCTGCCTTGGCAAATCGCGCTGTTAAGACACTGATGCCCTTTGCAACCACATACCTATGTGAGAGTGGATTATCGGCCTTCACTAGCATGACAACTAAATACAGGCACAGACTGTGTGTGGAAAAGGATTTAAGACTGAGACTCTCCAATACAACCCAACATTCCAGAGTTATGTGCATCCTTTCAACCACACCCTTCTTGTTAACCTGTGGTGAGTTATTCACAATTTATTATGAACACATAAGGTTTTATATGTAAGATGGCTAAATAAAGAGCAAAATTATTGACAAAAGCTCACTCATTCTTATGTTTAATAAATGTATCGTATGGTGTGTGTGTGGCAGGCTTACAATGATGGCAAAAAGCAACATTTGAGATTGCGCTGACCCTGGTGCTAGAGGGGGTACGCAGTTGGAGGTTGAACGTTTGAAGGGGCACAGGACTCTAAAAAGTTTGTGAACCACTGCCCTACTGGAAGTAGTTTAATTTATTTACCAAATTAGAGCATATAGCTAGCGACATCTATGGGCTTTTATGTTTTGTTGTCGTCCGTAATGTGCAGTAGTCGATATCATATACAGTGGGGCAAAAATGTATTTAGTCAGCCACCAATTGTGCAAGTTCTCCCACTTAAAAAGATGAGAGACGCCTGTAATTGTCATCATAGGTACACTTCAACTATGACAGACAAAACGATTTGTAGGATTTTTAATGAATTTATTTGGCCATTCCTGTTTTAACATTTGGATGATGAATGTGATTAGTCACAGTGACACAAATGAGAGAACTCACTCTCAACATTTTAGTCACCCTAGCAGAGCTGAGAGGTGAGTGACTATAATGCAGGTTAGTGTTTTCATCATGAATTTTGATCTGGAGGCAGCTCTGCAGTGGTCACTAGATGGATTAGCCACAAAGTCCAAATCTGATTTTAAACCTAACCTTATCCACATTGCTAACCCTAATGTCCAGTGGCAACCCGTCATTCAGGGCAGGTGGGGTAGAGCTAAACATTTTTTTTGCATGTTATTTCGGCATTAATACTTGTCACATATTAGTTTGCAAACAATGTAAAAAAAGTATTCATTTAATAAAGCCGCATACAAACATGGTCTTTGTTTTTCTTTCTTGAGTAAGGCAGCTCCAAAATGCAGGTGTTTCAGCCTAGCTCAGTGCTTTCTGTAGTGGTGGGGCAGCCTGTGGAAAATACGGAGAGCAGGTGTTGGTAATGCTCTCTAGTTGCGCATTGATTGGCTCAATATTCTGTCACTCATGGGGACACTACATCACCACCAAGTCTAAGGTACAACTCTAAATTTCAAGCTCTTTAGGTGCTGCCATAGAGTTACATTAGAAGTGCCCATCCATGAAGGCTCAAGGTCATTGGCCACAGATAAAATGATGTCAAATCACGTTATATCTACAGTAGCTTTGAATGGACTGATCGTGTCAACATCATACTTCCATTATCTTAGCTAACAGTCATCATCATGTATCAAGTCAACAATAACTGTCAAATCCTTTTTAATCCTTGTCATATGAAGAGAAATAATGAAGCAAAATTATAGATAAAATGTATCGGTGCTCATCGGCCATTAGACATAAACATTACACAACAGGTTTGGAAATCGCAAATTCAACAATGAGTGGTTTGGAAGGAATCAGTGGCTAACTGCAAGCATTGCAAAGCAATCACTAGCCTGCTATTCAGTTGAGTGGCTGTGTAGTCCCAAGTTTGGAATGAAGGGTCTCTTTTCCAAGCTTAAAATGATAAACATTCAACATTGGCCATGCTGTCAATGAAGCATGATTTCTGCCATGCTCAAAACAACTGTTAACTTGGAACTGCGAAATATGACTTCAGTGAGTTCAAGACAACTGGGAACTCGTAAACAAATCTCAGACTGGAAAATTACGTTTTGAATGGTCATCCAACTTGGAAATGTAAATCCGGAACTCAGGCCTCTTTCTAGAACTATGACCTGAAGATCAGTAACTTCCTCATGATTCGACTTTGTTTTTTTCAGAGTTCGCATTTGTCTTGAAAGCACCATAAATCCAGAGAATGCCAGAATTTGAAGACAAAGTTCGATGACAAAATTTGCCCACAAAGGACCTCTGCGCTGCCTTCCTGTTCTAGTGAGCACAGCACAACAAGGTGAGTCCAAAAATGTCTTGTATGCTGCTGCATAAATTATGTAATATGCCAGGGAGATATGTATACTGTAGCTAAGAAAGTAACACTAAGTGTATGTTGTGTAGTAAGCTGTAGCCCATGTGCCTCATCCTAATAATTTGGTCTATTTTCCCCTCTTAATTTCAGCCTACTGTTGTCCCCTTATGCCATAGTTTGTACATCTCAATTGTCAGTAGAAACCACATTTGTTTAAGCAAGTCAGCCATATCAGCTACGTTTTTTTAAAAGGTAGTAAATGAGGCTGAATGAACTGTTTCGCTGCCAGACAAGGCTCTGATGACAGCAAGGTGTAGCAGTGGTAAGGTGTTGGGACTGCTGTTGGGACTCTGCTGTTGGGAAAGCTTTATATAATGTAGGCCCAAACAGTTGGCGAGCACCGTTTGTCACCGTTATACTGCAATTAATGTATTGTTTAGTGTTGTGTTTTGTAGTGGCTTTGCTGGCATGCATCCCACATTTTTCTTTGCTCCACCAAGATTTACATGCTCAAATCGCCACTGCTAATGTCTAACTCTAACCTTAAATTAAAACCAAAAAGCAAATGTTTGTTTTAGTGAGTTATCACAATATAGACAAATTGGACTTTGCAGCTTTGCAGCTAAGTGGAAAGTGCTCAGTTCTGCCTGCAGGACAAGACTCAGACGATGAATGTCAACCTCAAATCAAATCAAAGTTTATTTGTCACGTGCGCCGAATACAACAGGTGTAGGTAGAGCTTACAGTGAAATGCTTACTTACAGCCTCTAACCAATGGTGTGGAAAAAAATATGTGTGTGTGTGTGTGTGTGTGTGTGTGTGTGTAGGTAAGTAAAGAAATAAAACAACAGTAAAAAGACATTTGAAAAAAGAGTAGCAAGGCTATATACAGACACCTGTTAGTCAGGCTTATTGAGGTAGTATGTACATGTAGGTATGGTTAAAGTGACTATGCATATATGATGAACAGAGAGTAGCAGAAGCGTAAAAAGACTGGTTGGCAGGTGGTGGGACACAATGCAGATAGCCCGGTTAGCCAATGTGCGGGAGCACTGGTTGGTCGGGCCAATTTAGGTAGGATGTACATGAATGTATAGTTAAAGTGACTATGCATTTAAGATAAACAGAGAGTAGCAGCAGCGTAAAAGAGGGGTTGGGGGGCACACAATGCAAATAGTCCGGGTAACCATTTGGTTACCTGTTCAGGAGTCTTATGGCTTGGGGGTAAAAACTGTTGAGAAGCCTTTTTGTCCTAGTCTTGGCACTCCGGTACCGCTTGCAATGCAGTAGTAGAGAGAACAGTCTATGACTGGGGTGGCTGGGGTCTTTGACTATTTTTAGGGCTTTCCTCTGACACCGCCTGGTGTAGAGGTCCTGGATGGCAGGCAGCTTTGCCCCAGTGATGTACTGGGCCGTACGCACTACCCTCTGAAGTGCCTTGCGGTCGGAGGCCGAGCAATTGCCTTACCAGACAGTGATGCAACCGGTCAGGATGCTCTCGATGTTGCAGCTGTAGAACCTTTTGAGGATCTCAGGACCCATGCCAAATCTTTTTCGTTTCCTGAGGGGGAATAGGCTTTGTCGTCCCCTCTTCACGACTGTCTTGGTGTGTTTGGACCAATCTAGTTTGTTATTGATGTGGACACCAAGGAATTTGAAGCTCTCAACCTGCTCTACTACACTCCCGTCGATGAGAATGGGGACGTGCTCGGTGCTCCTTTTCACACTAAAGCTGAGTTCGAATACCCATACTAACATACTGTATACTACATACAGTTGAAGTTGGAAGTTTACATACACCTTAGCCAAATACATTTAAACTCAGTTTTTTCACAATTCCTGACATTTAATCCTAGTAAAAATTCCCTGTCTTAAGTCAGTTAGGATCACCACTTTATTTTAAGAATGTCAAATGTCAGAATAATAGAAGAGAGAATGATTTATTTCAGCTTTTATTTCTTTCATCACATTCCCAGTGGGTCAGAAGTTTACATACACTCAATTAGTATTTGGTAGCAATGCCTTTAAATTGTTTAACTTGGGTCAAATGTTTCGGGTAGCCTTCCACAAGCTTCCCACAATAAGTTGGGTGAATTTTGTCCTATTCTTCCTGACAGAGCTGGTGTAACTGAGTCAGGTTTTTAGGCCTCCTTGCTCGCACAAGCTTTTTCAGTTCCGCCCACAAATTTTCTATAGGATTGAGGTCATTTATGGCCACTCCAATACCTTGACTTTGTTGTCTTAAGCCATTTTGCCACAACTTTGGAAGTATGCTTGGGGTCATTGTCCATTTGGAAGACCCATTTGCGACCAAGCTTTAACTTCCTGACTGATGTCTTGAGATGTTGTTTCAATATATCCACATAATTGTCCTTCCTCACGATGCCATCTATTTTGTGAAGTGCACCAGACCCTCCTGCAGCAAAGCACCCCCACAACATGATGCTGCCACCCCCGTGCTTCACAGCTGGGATGGTGTTCTTCGGCTTGCAAGCCTCCCCCTTTTTCCTCCAAACATAACAATGGTCATTATGGCCAAACAGTTCTATTTTTGTTTCATCAGACCAGAGGACATTTCTCCAAAAAGTACGATCTTTGTCCCCATGTGCAGTCGAAAACCGTAGTCTGGCTTTTTTATGGCGGTTTTGGAGCAGTGGCTTCTTCCTTGCTGAGTGGCCTTTCAGGTTATGTCGATATAGCAGTTGTTTTACTGTGGATATCAATACTTTTGTACCTGTTTCCTCCAGCATCTTCACAAGGTCCTTTGCTGTTGTTCTGGGATTGATTTGCACTTTTCGCACCAAAGTACGTTCATCTCTAGGAGACAGAACGCGTCTCCTTCCTGAGTGGTATGACGGCTGCGTGGTCCCATGGTCTTTGTACTTGCATACTATTGTTTGTACAGATGAACGTGGTACCTTCAGGCGTTTGGAAATTGCTCCCAAGGATGAACCAGACTTGTGGGGGTCCACAATTCATTTTCTGAGGTCTTGGCTGATTTCTTTTAATTTTCCCATGATGTCAAGCAAAGAAGCACTGACTTTGAAGGTAGGCCTTGAAATACATCCACAGGTACACCTCCAATTGGCTCAAACTATGTCAATTAGCCTATCAGAAGCTTCTAAAGCCATGACATAATTTTCTGGAGTTTTCCAAGCTGTTTAAAGGCACAGTACACTTAGTGTATGTAAACTTCTGACCCACTGGAATTGTGATAGTGAATTATAAGTGAAATAATCTGTCTGTAAACAATTGTTGAAAAAATGACTTGTGTCATGCACAAAGTAGATGTCCTAACCGACTTGGCAAAAGTATAATTTGTTAACAAGAAATTTGTGGAGTGGTTGAAAAACGATTTTTAATGATTCCAACATATGTGTATGTAAACTTCCGACTTCAATTGTATACGACATACTATATACTATTAGTTCAGTTTAGTATACTGTAAACTAACGGTATTCTTTCAGCTCTTCGCCTGTCTACCAGAAGTTGATGCTGTTGCTATGCAACCTCTTGCTAGCTAGTTAGCATAACAAAGTACTAGTTGGACATTTTACGACTTCAGGTGTGTTTTTACATTCAATCTGGAGTGCCAGAGTGTGCTCGTAAATTCAGAGCATTGTCAGATTGTACGTGCGCACACTGAGCATTCTGACATTGGCTAGCTTGCTAGCTACTCCCAGACACACATGAGACCACTCTGACCATTTTTCTCACCCTAGCAGAGCTGGTTAGGCAGTTTTCATGTTATCCAGAGTGTTGGTGACTGTAACTATGCTGCTGGCAACAATTGAATTATGCTTTTATGCTGATGTTTTCTGACACTGGCCATATTCAACGGGTGTTGCGCGCTCGTAAATTCATTATTCTGCACTCTGGTACGCTCAGATGAGAGTGCTCTGAAATCTGAGAAGATAGCCATAGCAAATTTACGGAAGCACCCGAATGTCCATTTTGAACGTACAACAACTACACCATTTAGCTAAACTAAGAATGATGGGAATAATCAAGTCAATAACCGTTGGGTAGTTTGTTAGATAGCCTATAGTTAATGTGTCACGTTCCTGACCTGTTTTCTCTTGTTTTGTATGTGTTTATTGGTCAGGGCGTGAGCTGGGTGGGCATTTCTATGTGTTGTGTTTCTATGTTGGGTTAAAGGGTTAATTGACCTTGTATGGCTCTCAATCAGAGACAGGTGTTTTCGTTTTCCTCTGATTGAGAGACATACATAGGGAGGTTGTTTCTCACTGTTTGTTTGTGGGTGATTGTCGCTGTGTCTATGTCGATGTTCTATGTTGCATGTATGCACTAGTTCATTCTTAGCTTCACGTTTGTCAGTTTTGTTATTTTGTTAGTTTGTTAAAGTGGTTTCGTTTTGTGTTTTTTCTCTTCTAAATAAAAGAAGATGTTCTTTTCACGCGCTGCGCCTTGGTCCTCACTCTCTACCTTTGACAATCGTGACAGAATCACCCACCAAACTAGGATCAAGCAGCGGGGAAAAGGGCAGCGACAGCAGTGGGAGAAAACCCAGGACTCCTGGACTTGGGAGGAGATCCTGGACGGTAAAGGACCCTGGGTTCAGCCAGGGGAATATCGCCGTCCCAAGGCGGAGTTGGAAGCAGCGAAGGCAGAGAGGCGCTGGTATGAGGAGGCAGCGCGGGGGGGGGGGGGGGTTCGGGGGGGGGGGGGGGGGGGGGGGGCACACGAGGAGTGTGGCAATGCCGGGTAGGATACCTGAGCCAACTCCCCGTGCTTACCGTGGAGTGAGAGGGCGTCGTACTGGTCAGACACCGTGTTATGCGGTAAAGCGCACGGTGTCCCCAGTACGCGTGCTTAGCCCAGTGCGGGCTATTCCACCTCGCCGCACTGGTAGGGCTAAGTTGGGCATCGAGCCGGATGTCATGAAGCCGGCCCAACGCATCTGGCCACCAGTGCGTCTCCTCGGGCCGGCATTCATGGCACCAGCCTTACGAATGGTGTCCCCGGTTCGCCAGCATAGCCCAGTGCGGGCTATTCCACCTCGCCGCACTGGCAGGGCTACGGGCACCATTCAACCTGGTAAGGTTGGGCAGGCTCGGTGCTCAAGAGCACGTGTCCTCCTTCACGGTCCGGTATACCCGGTGACACCTCCATGTACCAGTCCTCCGGTGGCAGCCCCCCGTACCAGGCTGTCTCTCCGGGTTCTCTCTCCAGCTGCTCCCACCTGTCCAGCGCTGTCAGAGCTTTCCTCCTCTCCAGCGCAGCCTGTGCCTATACCACGCACCAGGCTGTCTCTCCGTCTCCTCCCTACAGAGCTGCCCGTCCGGCCAGAGCCGTCCAGCCAGGACCAGCCAGAGCCGTCCAGCCAGGACCTGCCAGAGCCGTCCAGCCAGGACCTGCCAGAGCCGTCCAGCCAGGACCTGCCAGAGCCGTCCAGCCAGGACCTGCCAGAGTCCGTCCAGCCAGGACCTGCCAGAGTCCGTCCAGCCAGGACCTGCCAGAGTCCGTCCAGCCAGGACCTGCCAGAGTCCGTCCAGCCAGGACCTGCCAGAGTCCGTCCAGCCAGGACCTGCCAGAGTCCGTCCAGCCAGGACCTGCCAGAGTCCGTCCAGCCAGGACCTGCCAGAGTCCGTCCAGCCAGGACCTGCCAGAGTCCGTCCAGCCAGGACCTGCCAGAGTCCGTCCAGCCAGGACCTGCCAGAGTCCGTCCAGCCAGGACCTGCCAGAGTCCGTCCAGCCAGGACCTGCCAGAGTCCGTCCAGCCAGGACCTGCCAGAGTCCGTCCAGCCAGGACCTGCCAGAGTCCGTCCAGCCAGGACCTGCCAGAGTCCGTCCAGCCAGGACCTGCCAGAGTCCGTCCAGCCAGGACCTGCCAGAGTCCGTCCAGCCAGGACCTGCCAGAGTCCGTCCAGCCAGGACCTGCCAGAGTCCCTCAGCCAGGACCTGCCAGAGTCCCTCAGCCAGGACCTGCCAGAGTCCCTCAGCCAGGACCTGCCAGAGTCCCTCAGCCCGGAGCTGCCCCTTATCCCGGTGCTGGCCCTTATCCCGGTGCTGCCCCTTCATTTAGGTGGGTTTAGTTGGAGGGTGGTCATTGGGAGGGGGATACAGAAGCGGGGAGTGACTATGGTGGTGTGGGGACAGCGTCCGAAGCCTGAGCCACCACCGTGGTCAGATGCCCACCCAGACCCTCCCCTAGACTTTGTGCTGGTGCGCCCGGTGTTCGCACCTTAAGGGGGGGGTTATGTCACGTTCCTGACCTCTTTTCTCTTGTTTTGTATGTGTTTATTGGTCAGGGCGTGAGCTGGGTGGGCATTTCTATGTGTTGTGTTTCTATGTTGGGTTAAAGGGTTAATTGACCTTGTATGGCTCTTAATCAGAGACAGGTGTTTTCGTTTTCCTCTGATTGAGAGACATACATAGGGAGGTTGTTTCTCACTGTTTGTTTGTGGGTGATTGTCGCTGTGTCTATGTCGATGTTCTATGTTGCATGTATGCACTAGTTCATTCTTAGCTTCACGTTCATCAGTTTTGTTATTTTGTTAGTTTGTTAAAGTGGTTTCGTTTTGTGGTTTTTCTCTTCTAAATAAAAGATGTTCTTTTCACGCGCTGCGCCTTGGTCCTCACTCTCTACCTTTGACGATCGTGACATAATGTACTGGCAAGTTTGATGTATAAGTAGCCAACTAATGTTAGGTAGCTAGCTAACATACAGGTGCGTACTCCTGTAATGATATGCTATGTGGTTCATAAGGACAGCATAGCTAACAAACTGTCAGCCAACATAATGTGTAAGGTAACTTATTTGACAAGTCATAACTTAATTACATTGCTGAACATTTTCTTAACATTTGTCATAAATTGTTAAAGCAATGAATTTGTATCCGCTCTCGTTGTACGTCGGCTCCATATTTTCCGCCATTTATTTCAAATCTGAAAACGACGTGAAGCCCCACCCATTTCCTGACGAATTGCATTATAGGCCCTAAAGTACGTAAGTAGTATCCTCTGTGTGTATACTTCATACTTTGGTGAATTTAGTACGACATCTGGGAACTTTTGGCATACTAACTATATCCATACTATGACCAATAAGCATACTACACACTCAATTCACTTCACAAGTAGTACGGTTAGTATGAGTATTCGAACACAGCTTATAACTGTGTTACTGTTTTGGATGTACAAATGCTTCCCACTTGCAAAGACACACACAAGAAACACCCACATCAAAGCACGCCTCCAATACACACACCTCTTTGGCTGTTAACTAACATGCTATTTGACATTTACAATTAACTTTGTGGTTGAACTTATTTTCTCAAAGCTGCACTGCCCCACAAAGTTACACTTTCAAACTTGGTGAACTTACATTGCAGGTGAGCATTTTACATATAGAATGAAGTCTTTGTCAGAGGATCTATCCATTCACGGATAGATACAGATGAATTACTACAAAATATGTAACTTTAACAAGAAACTCAATGCAGAGAACTGGCAAACCTTTTTATTTTACTTGCACTTGTATGTGCTACTCTATTGTTGCAAAACAGACATAGCTACCCCTGGCACTGAAATAAAATTGTTAAAATCTCATTTGAGGTGTCTGTTATTGAACTTTGCACTTCCGTTGAACCCGATACTGCAACAATGTATCTCTGTATAGTAGGCTGTTTTCCATCCTGTTATGCTACTAGAAAGACTCATAACACTATCACTACATCAGAGAGGGAAGAGCCAACAAAGCTACAATCAATGGTTGGCTGGTCAATATGTCAATCCAACTCAAGATGCAAGGTTTGTCCAATGACAAGTCTAAATCATTTGATTTACTGCCTGAAGCTATACATAGCCTACTTTGTGCCATTTCTAAAACAATCCTTCATACCACCGACTTGTCAGAATATGAATATATAATATACGTTAAACTTGGATTTCTAAAAATGTAGGGATTAAATTAAATAGAAATTCAGAATGTGATATTTCTGTTCGGCATTTCTTGTATATCACTCTAAATGTGTAGCCTATATTCAACCATACTTTCTAGTTACATGAATGTTATTCTTATTGCATCAATGAAATAATGAATTTTATTCAAAGTGGTCGTGAATATCCACTTATTTTGAAATACACTGAGAAGGCCTGGTTATAAGCACATAGATGCATTATCACAACTTAATAACGTAAAAAAAAACTTTACTTTTGGATTTGTGAATGAAATGGAACAAGCGGCCAAAGGATGGAAGACCAATATTCTGATGTTTTCTGACAGTGTAATGTGAGATTTTATTAGAGTCAGTATAGCAATGTAACGTTATTGATCTGTCAGTTTCCCTATAAAGTTGTTACTGCTGTGTATGGGAGGAGAAGTCAAGTACAGGAGAACAGAGTAGATTTAACAGGCACACTTTTCTTCCGGTCAAGAAATAGGCACAAAATGACATCAAAGTGCCCAAAAGAAAACAAGGAACATGTACAAAAGTATAGCGTGTGAACATCTCACATAACAATAAACAATTACACACAAAGACATGGAGGGGAACAGAGGACTAAATACATGCAGTGTGGTTAGATAATGAAAAGCAGGTGTGTATGGAAACAAGACAAAACAAATAGAAATATGAAAAATGGAGCAGCGATGGCTAGAAAGCCGGTGACGTCGATGCCAAATACAGCCAAACAAGGAGAGGAGCCGACTTCGGTGGAAGTCGTGAAAATAATTCCCTACTTTTCACACTGACACGGTATACAGCTCTACAGGCTTCACTGTCATGGTGCACAATCAGTTCACAACACTATGCTCATCATGTCTTAGCAGGATCAGACAGCTAGGGAAGGCCAGTCTACAGAGCTCAGGTAAATTTTGCAGTATATTATAACAATCAGTGAATAGATACAAATATCCATCTTTAGTTGATTGATAGTCTACAGTCTGAGATCTGGGAATAATGGTCATTTCAATTATTGAACCATTGATTCTATTCTTGGATAATGTAATGTATAAATGTACTTCAAGGCAATTCTTTGTCGTGCCTCATCTGAGCTGGCTACATTCTGGCAAAGACTATGTTCTTTTGTCTCACTTTCCATGTTTTTGTTTGCTTGGAAATGTTGATACTGGAGGCTTTTAAAATGAGAAACTGTGTAGTCATAGCATGTATAGCAGCTAAGAAATGCATTGCCATTAATTGGAAGGTTGGTCATCCTCCCACAATGTCACAATGGATGGCAGAAATGTCAAGTTATGTATCACTAGATTTGATTTATTACTAGATTAAGGGTATACTGTACAACTTTGATAAGGTCTGGGTACCCTATGGAATACTTCATGACAAATGGGGTCTGTAATGAAAACATTTTTTTTTTTGTCAAGTAGTCACAAATATATATCAATTCCCCATTACAAATATCACCAGTAGTGGCCTACATGTACTGTTAATTCACATAAGTTCTCATCTGCAATGCTTATTTGGTGAGGGTAATTTGCTGTTTTCAATGTCGGAGTGGATATGTGTTTTGCAGAACTTACAACCTATGCTATACTGTGAGAAACAAGTTTGTCTGGTATGTCTGATAGTATTTCTGATTGTCTTAACTCACCACCACTAATGAGCTATGGAGCTTCTCAAAATTATTTTTCAACACCTCAAACAGCAAGTAAACAGTCTGTTTTTAGAATCTGTTAAGAATGACAATAGTATTTGAACAATTTTTCCAGCTCTCTCCCTTTTGATAACCACTCGGCATGAAAGGGACAAATGTAATGATCTGATCCAGTGGAAACATCATATAATAACCGACCCAGTTGATAGTAGAAACGATGTTTCGAGATGGTTGCAGACAGGCAATGCGTAGCCAATGTGATTTATAGGATATTTAATTGTATCGGGATATTTTCTGCCTGCAGGCTGCAATGTTTTTATGTGTTGGCTTTATGTAGGCTTTTTTTACATAGTTGGCAGTGGCAATAAAAGTTACTTTTAGATTTGTATAAATATCATTTAGATTACCATTGTAGAATGTAGATTAACCACAGACAATGTTCTTGAGATACAAAGACTATTATAAATTAAATGAAACTGTTCCACAAATATGTACCTATGAAAATCATAACTGGCACGCAGGTTGGTAGAAATGGTATGATAAAAAGGCACATAGGATGTGTCTATATTTGGAAAATTTAGACAAATCGATTGGTTGAAATAAAAGACTACTCTTGGTTGACCAGGTGCATTTTATCCATGCTTCTGATATCAGGAAGTCTCCCTGTTGTGTAAGATCATGTAACTAACGTTTTATATCAATTATTTTATGTGCATTACACTTTCTAAAAACTGCCCTTCGAATCTGCTGGAGGTTAAGTCCATATATGACAGGGTTAAAGACAGGTGGTATAACAAGGAATTGTACAGCCATTACATTACGCATATTTAGCGTACTATTTACATTATTCCACCCTTGCAAATTGTCAAACAGGGTCACTGTGACGAAAATAAATATTGTTGTTAAATGTGGCACACAAGTCTGTGTGAACTTAATCCTTCCCTTAGCTGACTTTACACAAGTCCTTACAATCTTACAGTAAGAAAATACAATGAAAAGTATCTGTAAAACATGAACCACTATTACAAATTTGTTCAAATTCTGATTAACAGTAATGGGTAAACATGCATGTTTCAGTATAGACGGAATATCACAGAAGATCTTATCAATACGAGATCCACACAAAGGAAGTCTGACGGTTAAACTAACTGCTATGAGTGCTATAAATAAAGGATAACACCAAGAAAATAAGAGTAACTTTCTAACAATTAAAGATGTCACAATGGTATGGTATAGTAGTGGTCTGCATATTGCCACATACCTGTCGTAAGACATCACTGTTAGAGTAGAAAGTTCACACATTACAGATGTGTATATTACATAGGCTTGAGTGAAACATCCACCATAAGATATCACCTGAACATCTGACTGAAGGTCCAGTAAGAACTTGGGGTAGAAACCAGCAGTTCCATACAATCCATTGACACATAGACTACACAGAAAGATATACATGGGCTCATGGAGACCTTTCTCCTGAATGATTGTTATGATCAGAGTCAGATTCACAGTGATGATGAGAAGGTATGTGATAAGAGACAATATAAAATAAACAGATTTGTTGTTAAATGTCTCTTGTAAGCCAAAGAGATAAAATAACTTGACTTGGGTTGAGTTCTCCATAGCTTTTGTTAATTTTCTTCCTCTGGTCAATGCAGCAATTCTTAGTCCTTACAAGGATTGAGTGTGCATGAATGTGAATGAATTCAAGAGTGAATCATTTGATTCTGTGTAAGCTCAGAAACTTGTGTCCATGAAATGTCTTCTTGCTTGACAGAGGAGACTACTCCAATAACTTGCATTGGTAGCCTCTAAATATATCATAGTGTATGATCACATGGGATTGTAGTTTCAGTGTCAACATGTAACCACTCCATAGAGATGGATCTATATTGAGTTTATGACAAGCAACTAATTGGATTATATTTACTCTATTTATGCATTAACCCAGCAAACAGGGGATGTCCTAAGGACATTCGGCAATGTTCCCATTAGGTCCATTTCAAGCAGTGTTTACCAAACTCTGTCGTGGGGACCCCAAGGGGTGCACAAGCATTTTTTTGCCCTAGCACTACATAGCTGATTCAAATAATCAAAGCTTGATGATTAGTTGATTATTTGAATCAGCTGTGTAGTGCAGGGCAAAAACCAAAACGTGCACCCCTTGGGGTCACCAGGTCAACGTTTGGGAAATGTTGCTTTAAGGGTTTCAGCAAGACGTTATCCCACTGATGACTTTGTTCAATAGTCAGAACTTTGTAGGAACATTAAAACATGACATTTACCTCGGGACCATAAGATGGCGTTCAGTACAGATACCGGTTTGGTCACAGTATAACGTTATGATAAGGTATACCGAACAAAAATGTAAACTTAACATGCATTTTTAAAAGATTTTACCGAGTTATAGTTCATATAAGGAAATCAGTCAATTGAAATAAATGAATTATGCCCTAATTTATGGATTTCACATGACTGGGAATACAGATATGCATCTGTTGGTCACAGATACAGTACCTTAAAAAAAGCTAGGGGTGTGGATCAGAAAACCAGTCAGTATTTGGTGTGACTTCTATTTGCCTCATCCAGCGCGACACAGCTCCTTCGCATAGAGTTGATCAGGCTGTTGATTTTGGAATGTGGAATATTTTCCCACTCATGTGGAATACTTTCCCATTGGCGGGAAGTGGAATACGCTGTCGTACCCGTCGATCCAGATTATCCCAAACATGCCTGGTGAGTATGCAGACCATGGGAGAACTTGGACATTTTCAGCTTCCAGAAACAGTGTACAGATCCTTGCAACATGATCCTTGCAACGTTGCCGAATGTGATTGTACACTACGATATATTTATTATGCTCAAACATGAGGTGATGGCGGCAGATGAATGGCACGACAATGGACCTCAGGATCTCGTTACAGCGTCTCTGTGCATTCAAATTGCCATCAATAAAATGCAATTGTGTTCGTTGTCCATAGTTTATGACTGCCCACACCATAACCCCACCGCCACCGTGTTCACAACGTTGACATCAGCAAACCGCTCTTCCACACGATGCCATACACGTGGTCTGCAGATGTGAGGTCAGATGGACCTACGCTACCGTTCAAATGTTTGGGGTCACTTAGAAATGTCCTTGTTTTTTAAATGAAAGCACACTCGGGGATGCTGGCCTTCAAGGCAGAGTTGCAAAGAAAAAGCCATATCTCAGACTGGCCAATAAAAATAAAAGATTAAGATGGTCAAAAGAACACAGACACTGGACAGAGGAACTCTGCCTAGAAGGCCAGCATCCCGGAGTCGCCTCTTCACTGTTGACGTTGAGACTGGTGCTTGGTGGGTACTATTTATTGAAGCTGCCAGTTGAGGACTTCTGATCTGTGAGGCGTCTGTTTCTCAAACTAGACACTAATGTACTTAGTTGTGCACTAGGGCCTCCCACTCTTTCAATTTTGGTAAGAGCCAGTTTGCGCTGTTCTGTGAAGGAAGTAGTACACAGCATTGTACGAGATCTTCAGTTTCTTAGCAATTTCTCGCATGGAATAACCTTAATTTATCAGAAATAGATTAGACTGACGATTTTCAGAAGAAAGTTCTTTGTTTCTGGCCATTTTGAGCCTGTAATCGAATGCACAAATGCTGATGCTTCAGATACTCAACCAGTCTAAAGAAGGCCAGTTTTATTGCTTCTTAAATCAGAACAACAGTTTTCAGCTGTGCTAACATAATTGCAAAAGGGTTTTCTAATGATTAATTAGCCTTTTAAAATGATGAACTTGGATTAGCTAACACAACGTGCCACTGGAACACAGGAGTGATAATGGGCCTCTGTACGCCTATGTAGATATTGCATAAAAAATCAGCCATTTCCAGCTACAATAGTCATTTACAACATTCACAATGTCTACACTATGTATGATCAATTTGATGTTATTTTAAAGGACATTTCTAAGTGACCCCAAACTTTTACATAATAGGATTGAAAGCGGTGGACATTATTAGAAAATAAATTAATAAAAAGTACAGTTGAAGTCGGAAGTTTAAATACACCTTAGCCAAATACATTTAAAAACTTAGCGCTAGGGGTCAGATTATATATTTTTTTTCAAATAACGTACCCAACGCAAACGGACATTTTCTCTGGCCCAGATCGTAGAATATGCATATCATTTACAGATTAGGATAGAAAACACTCTAACGTTTCCAAAACTGTCAAAATATTGTCTGTGAGAATAAGAATACTTATTCTGCAAGCGAAATCCTGAGAAAATCTAACCCGGAAGTGATATATAAAAAAATAATAATAATCCTTGTCTGTCTAACCTCCATTTAAAGGGGTATCAACCAGATTCTTTCCCAATGGTTTCCTCGGGCTGTGACCAGGCTTTAGATATAGTTTCAGGCTTTAATTTTGAAAAATGAGCGAGATGTTTCAAAAGAGGTCAGGTGTCCTCCGAATATTTCCTGCGCGCGCGGGAGGAGCTAAGCTATCCTTTTCTCTCTTAAGGAATAGGTTATGCTCCGGTTGAAATATTATCGATTATGTTTGTTAAAGACAACCTGAGGCTTGATTATAAAAAACAATTTAAATGTTTCTACGACCATTTCGGATACTTTTTGGGAATTGTCGAACAGAACACGGCTTTTGTTTTTTCATCATAACGCGCAACCCAAATGGTGTTTTTTTGCGATAAAAGTAATATTTATCGAACAAAAATAACATTTGTTGTGTAACTGGGAGTCTCGTGAGTGGGAACACCCGAAGATGATCAAAGGTAAGCGATTAATTTGATTGCTTTTCTTACTTTCGTGACCAAGCTAGCCAAGGTAATATAAGGCTAAGCTGTTATAGCATTGAAAGCTACACTCACAAAAGCTTGGATTTCTTTCGCTGTAAAATATATTTTCAAAATCTGACATGATGGGTGGATTAACAACAAGCTAAGCTGTGTTTTGGTATATTTCACTTGTGATTGCATGATTATAAATATTTTTAGTAATATTTATGCATTTGGCACCCTGCAATTCTAGCGGTTGTTTAGGAAAGTGATCCCGTACTAGGGATGCGTAGCGCAGAGAAGTTAAACTCAGTTTTTCACAATTCCTGACATTTAATCCTCGTAAAAATGCCCTGTCTTAGGTCAGTTAGTGCAAATCAATCCCAGAACAACAGCAAAGGACCTTGTGAAGATGCTGGAGGAAACAGGTACAAAAGTATCTATATCCACAGTAAAACGAGTCCTATATTGACATAACCTGAAAGGCCGCTCAGCAAGGAAGAAGCCACTGCTCCAAAGCCGCCATAAAAAAGGCAGACTACGGTTTGGAACTGCCGGGGACATGGGGACACAGATTGTACTTTCTTGAGAAATGTCCTTTGGTCTGATGAAACAAAAATAGAACTGTTAAGCCATAATGATCATCGTTATGTTTGGAGGAAAAAAGGGGAGGCTTGCAAGCCGAAGATCACCATCCCAACCTTGAAACATGGGGTTGGAAGCATCATGTTGTGGGGGTGCATTGCTACAGGAGGGACTGGTGCACTTCACAAAACAAATGGCATCATGACGAATGAAAATGATGTGGATATATTGAAGCAACATCTCAAGACATCAGTAAGGAAGTTAAAGCTTGGTCGCAAATGGGTCTTCCAAATGGACAATGACCCCAAGCATACTTCCAAAGTTGTGGCAAAATGGCTTAAGGTCAACAAAGTCAAGGTATTGGAGTGGCCATCACAAAGCCCTGACCTCAATCCTATAGAAAATTTGTGGGCAGAACTGAAAAAGCGTGTGCGAGCTAGGAAGCCTACAAACCTGACTCAGCTACACCAGCTCCGTCAGGAGGAATGGGCCAAAATTCAACCAAGTTATTGTGGGAAGCTTGTGGAAGATGACCCGAAATGTTTGACCCAAATGAAACAATTTAAAGGCAATGCTACCAAATACTAATTGAGTGTATGTAAACTTCTGACCTACTTGGAATGTGATGAAAGAAATAAAAGCTGAAATAAATAATTCTCTCTTCCATTATTCTGACATTTCACATTCTTAAAATAAAGTGGTGATCCTAACTGACCTAAGACAGGGAATGTTAGGATTAAATGTCAGGAATTGTGAAAAACTGAGTTTAAATGTATTTGGCTAAGGTGTATGCAAACTTCTGACCTCAACTGTATGTGTGGGGACCCTCTAGCCTGGTAATTTACACTGTAGAAGAAGTATGTGACATCACCAATGTGCTGGGCTGGCAAAGCTATCAGATCTATCATTAACTCTTTAGCAGGAGTTTGTGTGCTATGTATTGTGCATCATGTACAAGACAGAAATGGTTCAGTGAAACCAATCCAAATCCTCTGACAAAGGAACGGTTTCCCAGACCATATAACCTAACCAGGGAAAACAGAGAATAACTCTGGACCCTAAGTCATAGCTATACTTTAAAACCTAGGCCCAGAGCTATTCCTGCTCAGGTAAAAGTGAGGACGCTTATTGTCACTCTTGGATATCCTAGACCTTCAGTACACTTTCAGGGTCTACACTCCCAGAGACGATGACAGAAGGTGTGTGTCACAAATGGCACTCTATTCCCTATATAGTGCAGCACTTTTGACCAGAGGGCTCTGGTCAACATAGGGAATAGGGTACATTTTGGTATGCAATCAAGACAAGCCGTGCCTCTCCTTCAGCCCCTCAAGTCTCTACAGGTTAATAGGTGCATTAATTGGGTCCCAGGGAACGATGTGATGTGATAGAGGGGACTAATGACCACGTACCTACTGACTCAATAAACATGTTTTTTATGCTCTTGTTATTGGATTATTTTTTCCCCGTTGTAAGGTATGCTTTTTACAGGATGGATGGAGTACATGACCAATGTGTGTTATACATACAATACATCATCATTAACCTTACTGTATTATTTTATTCAGTGGGTCAAACATATCTGCACAGTGACCTTAAAAAAACAAGATTGGTGTGTGGTTGTCCCACCTAGCTATTTTAAGATGAATGCACTAACTGTATGTCGCTCTGGATATGAGCGTCTGCTAAATGACTAAAATGTAAATGGGTATCTGGTCCGCCGATATCTCAATTAAAACCAAATAAAGTATATGCAGTATATTTGTTAGTATCTGGCATTTGTTAGGACAGAATAAGCTATCCATATTTGACAAAAGGTTTCTCTTGTGTCCAGGTAGTTGCCTTTCTGGTATGACTTGACATTTCTGAGGAATAACAAAACTAGTCATCTGTCAGATAGCTGGCACACAGATGTCATGTTACATACAGTAGATAAACTGGCCCTCAGAACATTTCAGACAAAATATAGTTTTTTTTAATGCTACATTATTTCTCTAGATTTCTCTCTCAAAATGTGAAATAATCGCCAAGCTTGTACTGTATATACCATACAGGGCCTATTTTCCATTAGGGATGGACGAAATGGTACCAGTTTGGCTACAAGGTGGGCTTACCTTTTATACATTTACATCCAGTGTATCGATCCAGACAACTTTGCATTTCTAGATTTGTTACTTACTTAGACTGAACTCCTGCCTGTCCTGACCTCGAGCCTGCCTATCGGGACCTCGAGCCTGCCTATCGCCTGGTACTGTTTGGACTCTGACCTGGTTTATGAACTCTCGCCTGTCCCCGGCCTGCTTTTTGCTTACCCTTTTGTTATAATAAGTATTGGAGCCTCCTGTGTCTGCCTCGGAGCCTCCCATCTGCCTCCTGTGTCTGCAATTGGGTCTCGCCTTGTGCCCTTGTAGTACAAACTGGCCATGACAGACCCAGCAGACTTGGACCAGCTTCGTCACGTTGTCTCTCTGCAGGGAGTCACCATTGGGAGGCATGAGGAGCAACTTCAGGACCTCTTGGAAGGGCTTTGTTCCCTTACGGAACGCCACGACCAAGGGTTCAAGTCCATATCGGAGCAAATCTGTGAATTAGCTCATAGGCAGCATGCCACATTTGAGACCTCCCAACCACCGCGTAACCTTTCTACTACTCGTGGATTTGTTCAACCTTCCCCAGATCCCCCAAAACCCAGCTTACCTCCTCCGGAGCGTTATGCAGGTGATCCTGGTATCTGCCGGCGTTGCTTTCCCTGAGTTCCCTCATTTTCGAACTCCAGCTCTCTTCGTTCCCGTCGGCGACACAGCCGTCTTTGAGACGCCCCCCTCAGGATGTAAGCAAAGCCTCTGATGTCTCTGCCGTTCCCACTGAGTACGATGACCTCCTGGAGGTCTTCAGTAAGGCACGTGCTACTTCTCTTCTCCCGCACCATCCTTATGATTGTGCCATTGATTTCCTCCCAAGCACCACACCACCTCGTGGTCGGCTATATTCTCTATCTGGCCCGGAGACCAAGGCCATGGAGGAGTACATAGAGGAGTCTCTGACTACTGGAGGCATCCGTCCGTCTGCATCTCCTGCCGTCGCAGAGTTTTTCTTTGTGGAGAAGATGGACAAGGCCCTGCGTCTGTTCATTGATTACCGGGGTCTGAATGATATAACGATCAAGAATTACCCCTTACCACTCCTCTCCTCGGCTTTAGAACATCTCCAGGGGGCCACCATTTTTTCCAAGCTGGACCTTCGGAATGCCTACCACCTGGTTTTGATACGGGAAGGAGATGAGTGGAAGACAGCATTTAACACAGCCAGTGGACATTATGAGTACCAGGTCATGCCATTTGGACTCGCCAACTGTCTTCCAGGCTCTGTTTTTTTCCCCGGTCGGCCCAAGAACACGTTCTTCATGTCAGACAAGTCCTTAAGCACCTCATGAAGAACCAATTGTTTGTGAAAGCTGAGAAGTGTGAAATCCACCGCTCTAGCCAGAGGAGGCACTGGCTGGAAGGAGTAGAGCAGCCATTCTTGGTTTGGACCGACCCAAAAATTTGGAATATCTCCGTACATCCAAGTGCCTTATCTCCAGGCAGGCCCGGTGGGCTTTATTGAAGGTTCAACTTCACCATTTCCTACTGCCCAGGGTACAAAAATGTGAAGCCTGACACCCTCTCCGCCTATACAGTTCCTCTGCCACACACTCGGTCTCCAAAACCATACTTCCTACCTCATGCCGTGCGGCTTCAGTGGGTTGGGGTATTGAAACCTGGGTGCGCAAGGCACAACGTTACCAGCCTAAACTTGAAGGGGGCCCGGCTAACCGGTTATTTTTCCCTAACTCAGTCCGGTCCCGTGTCCTGGAATGGGCTCATTCCTCCAGGCTGACCTGTCATCCAGGTTCCCGTCGTATCCTAGCCTTCCTCCAACAACGTTTCTGGTGGCCCACAATGGTTCCTGATGTATCTGCCTTCGTCGCCACGTGCACTGTGTGTGCTCAGAACAAGACTCCATGGCAAGCTCCTTCTGGCCTCCAGCCACTACCTGTTCCTCATCGTCCGTGGTCCCATATCTCTCTCGACTTTGTCACTGGGCTCCCTCCATCTGATGGCAACACCGGCATTCTGACGGTAGTGGATCGGTTCTCCAAGGCCGCCCATTTCATCCCTCTCCCCAAACGACACTCTGCCAAGGAGACGGCCCAGCTTATGGTGCAAACATCTTCCGGATCCATGGACAGGGTCTCCGACCGGGGTCCTCAGGGTCCTCAGTTCTCGTCTCTGTTCTGGAAGGCATTCTGCAGCCTCATTGGGTCGTCGGCCAGCCTGTCCTCTGGATTCCATCCCCAATCAACGGCCAGTCGGAGAGAGCTAACCAGGACCTGGAAACCAACTTAAGATGCCTGGTCTCAACAAACCTCAATACCTGGAGCCGACAACTGGTCTGGGTGGAGTATGCCCGGAAAACACTTCCCTGTTCAGCCACAGGACTCTCCCCCTTTGAGTATTCAATGGGGTATCAGCCTCCTCTCTTCCCAGAAGAAGAGCAGGAGGTCAACATACCCTCAGCCCAGATGTTTGTCCTCCGCTGTCGACATACCTGGAGAAGAGCTTGGGCGGCAACCATCTGCCTCCTGTGACTGCATTTGGGTCTCGACTTGTGGCCTCATTGTACGATAAAGCAGTATTTGGCAAAACTGTAAATGTAAGTAAGGAATTCAAAGTAATGAACTTCTGTTATTTCTTATATATATTATAATAATAATTTATGATATTTGTAAAGTGCTTTTCATTATAAAATAATCATCTCAAAGTGCATAAAAAGATAAACAAATCATGAAAGCAACAATCAAAGTATAGAAATAATGGACAGCTCATAGAGATGAGTCTTAAGGCCTGCTTTAAAGGTAGTCAATGGAGAGGTTGAGCACACACCCTTGTGCAAAGTGGAGGTGTTGTTTCCTACCTTCACCACCTGGGGGTGGCCCGTCAGGAAGTAGCAGGACCCAGTTACACAGGGGGGATGGTAACGAGACCCGTAACATAACTCATGCAAATTATAGTAGTGAAAAAGTAAGAGTGAGAACAAATAACCACGTCAACTTAAATCTACCGACAAACTCCCAGGGTTTATTAGTAAACACACGGTAATGGGGGGGAAAGGAACAAATATCCCAAAACACCCCTAAGTTAGACTAGCCTACTTCAACAACAGCTAACTAACTAACCAAAAATACAGTGGGTGGTCCGCCCAGTTCTAACTAGTGTATTAACAAAGTTTACCTACGGGTAGTGCATGCCCATGGGCGACCTGTCTGGTTACCCCCTTTTCCCACCATCAAACAAACACTCAAACACCATAACAAAAACAATAGTCACAGGTGGGGACAAAGTGACATGTCGGTGCTAAACCACACAAGAGATCTACAGACATATGGCATTTACAGAGAGATTGCTCCAGAGAAAACAAGAGAGAAAGAGTTTTTAAACCAAGGGAAAGGGAATGTGATTGGGTAAGGGAAAAGGAGCAGGTGTCTTCCGATTAGTGACTGATTGATGACTGATTGGGGAATGATGATTGCCACCTGTGAGAAGGGGAGAAGGAGAGAAAAGAAATACACACAGGATACACACAGAATACTTGTATCCGTAACAGCGGGGTTCAGACACAGAGCTGCGAGATTAATGATGAGCTTGGAGGGTACTATGGTGTTGAAGGCTGATTTACAGTCAATGATCAGCATTCTTACATCTGGACATTCTTCTTGGCCAGATGGGATTGGGCAGTGTGCAATGTGATGGCAATTGCATCGTCTGTGGATGCATTGGGGCGGTATGCAAATTGAAAAGTGTGTAGCGTGTCAGGTAAGGTAGAGGTGTTATGATCTTTATGGTGGACATCTTGAAGCAAGTGGGGACAGCAGACTGGGATAGGGAGAGATTGAATATATCTGTAAACACTCCTGCCAGCTGGTCTGTGCATGCTCTGAGGACGCATCTAGGGATGCCGTCTGGGCCGGGCAGCCTTTCGAGAAGTTAACACGCTTAAATGTCTTACTCATGTCGGCCATGGAGAATGAGAGCGGGCTGCGTCGGTGGCACTGTGTTATCCTCAAAGTGGGTGAAAGAAGGTGTTTAACTTGTCCGGGAGCAAGATGTCGGTGTCTGCGACGTGGCTGGTTTTCCCTTTGTAGTCCGTGATTGTCTGTAGACCCTGGCACATACGTCTTGTGTCTGAGCCGTTGAATTGCGACTCCACTTTGTCTCTGTACTGATATTTTTGCCTGTTTGATTTCTTTACTGAGGGAATAACTACACTGTTTGTATTCAACCATAATCCCAGTCACCTTGCCATGGTTAAATGCAGTGGCTTTCATTTTTACACGAATGCTGCCATCTTTCCATGGTTTCTGGTTTGGGTAGGTTTTAATAGTCACATTTGGAAGAACATCCTCTATACACTTCCTGATGAACTCAGTCACCATGTCTTTTATATGTAAATGTTATTCTCAGAGGCTACCCGGAACATATCCCAGTCCGCGTGATCAAAACAATCTTGAAGCATGGATTCCGATTGATCAGACCAACGTTGAATAGACCTTAGCACAGGTACTTCCTGTTTGGGTTTCTGCCTATAGGACGGGATGAGCAAAATGGAGTTCTGATCTGATTTGCCGAAGGGAGGGTGGGGAGGCCCTTGTATGCATCCCGGGAAGAGGGAGTATTAGAGGTAGAGCGTTTTAGCAGAACGAGTACAACAGTCAATGTGTTGATAGAACCCCCACCTGTGGACGTCGGGCCCTCATACCACCCTCATGGAGTCTGTTTCTGACCGTTTGAGCAGACACATGCACATTTGTGGCCTGCTGGAGGTCATTTTGCAGGGCTCTGGCAAAGCTCCTCCTTGCACAAAGGCGGAGGTAGCAGTCCTGCTGCTGGGTTGTTGCCCTCCTACGGCCTTCTCCACGTCTCCTGATGTACTGGCCTGTCTCCTGGTAGCGCCTCCATGCTCTGGACACTACGCTGACAGACACAGCAAACCTTCTTGCCACAGCTCGCATTGATGTGCCATCCTGGATGAGCTGCACTACCTGAGCCACTTGTGTGGGTTGTAGACTCCGTCTCATGCTACCAGTAGAGTGAAAGCACCGCCAGCATTCAAAAGTGACCAAAACATCAGCCAGGAAGCATAGGAACTGAGAAGTGGTCACCACCTGCAGAACCACTCCTTTATTGGGGGTGTCTTGCTAATTGCCTCTAATTTACACCTTTTGTCTATTCCATTTGCACAACAGCATGTGAAATTTATTGTCAATCAGTGTTGCTTCCTAAGTGGACAGTTTGATTTCACAGAAGTGTGATTGACTTGGAGTTACATTGTGATGTTTAAGTGTTCCCTTTATTTTTTTGAGCAGTGTATATATATATATTGATTGCAATTATTCCCGAAAGAGTGAGCGTTCATGTGCAAAGGATAGGCATTTCAATTGTTAGAATTATCAACTGTGTAGTGCCTTTTGTCTTTCGCACCCTTCTCCCCTCTCTCCACTGGGATTATATGCCTCTAACCCTATTACAGGGGCTGAGTCACTGGCTTACTGGTGCTCTTTCATGCCGTCCCTAGGAGGGGTGCGTCATTTGAGTGGGTTGAGTCACTGACGTGATCTTCCTGTCTGGGTTGGCGCCCCCCCCCTTGGGTTGTGCCGTGGCGGAGATCTTTGTGGGCTATACTCGGCCTTGTCTCAGGATGGTAAGTTGGTGGTTGAAGATATCCCTCTAGTGGTGTGGGGGCTGTGCTTTGGCAAAGTGGGTGGGGTTATATCCTTCCTGTTTGGCCCTGTCCAGGGGTATCATCGGATGGGGCCACAGTGTCTCCTGACCCCTCCTGTCTCAGCCTCCAGTATTTATGCTGCAGCAGTTTGTGTCTGGGGGCTAAGGTCAGTTTGTTATATCTGGAGTACTTCTCCTGTCTATTCCGGTGTCCTGTGTGAATTTAAGTATGCTCTCTCTAATTCTCTCTTTCTTTATCTCTCTCGGAGGACCTGAGCCATAGGACCATGCCTCAAGTCGACCTGGCATGATGACTCCTTGCTGTCCCCAGTCCACCTGGCCGTGCTGCTGCTCCAGTTTCAGCTGTTCTGCCTGCGGCTATGGAACCCTGACCTGTTCACCGGACGTGCTACCTGTCCCAGACCTGCTGTTTTCAACTCTCTAGAGACCGCAGGAGCGGTAGAGATACTCTTAATGATCGGCTATGAAAAGCCAACTGACATTTACTCCTGAGGTGCTGACTTGCTACACCCTCGACAACTACTGTGATTATTATTATTTGACCATGCTGGTCATTTATGAACATTTGAACAACTTGGCCATGTGCTGTTATAATCTCCACCCGGCACAGCCAGAAGAGGACTGGCCACCCCTCATAGCCTTGTTCCTCTCTAGGTTTCTTCCTAGGTTTTGGCCTTTCTAGGGAGTTTTTCCTAGCCACCGTGCTTCTACACCTGCATTGCTTGCTGTTTGGGGTTTTAGGCTGGGTTTCTGTACAGCACTTTGAGATATCAGCTGATGTACGAAGGGCTATATAAATAAATTTGATGTGATTCTCAGTCCTTTTGTCTACCAAGGCGCCATGCCGGTTTAGCACACTGGGGCACATCCCCTATCATTTCCTTGTAACCATATCTACTTTGTTTGTGTGTGCATTTCTGTGATTATTTAGTTAGTTAATAAATAAATGATTGATTGAGACAATTGATGTATGGATGATTCATAGTGAATACTGGGTTCGTGCAGATAACCAACAATTTACGACGTTTGGAATGAGACTAACGTGAGGTAAAGAATAATTAATTAATTAGAAGACTAATTGATCAGATATTACGATATCTGAAAGTTATCTGAATATTTTCCTTGGTGCCCCGACTTCCTAGGTAATTACATTTACCTGATTAGTTAATCACGCAATAATAATGACAGAGAATTGACTTGATAAACGAACAGTCTTCAGTTTAATGATGCCAAAGACATGACAAGTCCCTGATGACTCTCTGGAAGGAGATCCTCGCCCTGTGTCACGATCGTCGTAATGAATAGACAAGGCGCAGCGTGAGTAGAGTTCCACATATTTTTTTATAAACCGTAACTCAGCAAAACAAAACAAACAAGCACAAAAACGAAACGTGAAGCTACTGTTGTGCAGTCAGGCAACTAAATGTAGACAAGATCCCACGAAAACCAATGGGAAAATTGCTACCTAAATATGATCCCCAATCAGAGAAAACGATAAACAGCTGCCTCTGATTGGGAATTGTCACGATTGTCTAAGGTGGAAACAGTGGACCAAAGTGCAGCGTTGTGAGCGTACATACTTCTTTATTACAAAGAACGAATACTAAACAAACTAACAAAATAACAAATTAAATGTGAAGCCAACGTAGTGCTCACAGGCAACTAAACATGGACAACTACCCACAAATACAGGTGGGAAAAAGGCTACCTAAGTATGGTTCTCAATCAGAGACAACGATAGACAGCTGCCTCTGATTGAGAACCACACCCGGCCAAACACACAGAAAATCATAGAAGAAGGAACATAGAATGCCCACCCAAATCACACCCTGACCAAACCAAAATAGAGAAATAGAGACATAAAAAGCTCTCTACGATCAGGGCGTGACAGTACCCCCCCCCCCCCCCCCCCCTTCCCTCAACGGTGCGGACTCCGGCCGCAAAACCTGAACCTAAAGGGGAGGGTCTGGGTGGGCATTTCTCCGCGGTGGCGGCTCTGGTGAGGGACGTAGACCCCGCTCCACCTCTGGCTTGGCCCACCTAGGTGGCGCCTCTAGAGCGGGGACCCTCGCCGCCGACCCCGGACTGGGGACCCTCGTAGCGGGCCCCGGACTGGAGAGCATCGCTGGAAGCTCCGGACTGAAGGGCGACACTAGAGGCTCCGGACTGGAGGGCATCGCTGGAGGCTCCGGAGCGGCGAACGTCTCTGGAGGCTCCGGACTGAAGGGCGTCGCTGGAGGCTCCGGACTGAAGGGCGACGCTGGAGGCTCCGGACTGGAGGGCGTTGCTGGAGGCTCCGGACCGGCGAACGTCTCTGGAGGCTCCGGACTGAAGGGCGTCGCTGGAGGCTCCGGACTGAAGGGAGACACTGGAGGCTCCGGACTGGAGGGCGACTCGGAAGGCTCCGAACTGGAGAACGTCTCTGGAGGCTCCAGAGAGTCACGATCACGCCCCAACCAACACAGAGAATAAACAGCTTACTATGGTCAGGGCGTGACACCTTGAGCTTGTCTACTTCTTTTGTGCGGAGTGAAACAGAGGAACCCAAGAGCAGACTCAGACGAGGAGACTGTGATGACGTAACCAAGGTATTTATTGAAACACAGGGGGAAGATGGAGTGCCCGCCAGGGGAAGCTCGGGTGGGTTGTAGGAAACCAGGTGCGGAAGCTGAGGCTGGAGCGAGAGGGGTTGGGACAGGGTCCGGAGGTGAATCCAAGGGAGTAGTAGAGTGGGGAATCCAGGACAGAGTAGCAGGATGACGAGACGTAGGAATGGAGACATAGTCAGAGCGGGCCGAACTGTAGCGGAGAGGAAAACAGCGTCAGACAAGGAAAACAAAGCACACCAGGATAACAGGATCTAACAGTACAAACGTCTAGAAGCGTAAACTGACTGAATAGAGATTACGATCTGGCAGCGTGGAAGTGGCAGGGCTGAGTATTTGTAGAGGTCTTGATTATGGAACAGGTTGCAGCTGGTGGGGATCTGCTCTGACTCCAGCACACCTGTCTCCACCCACACGAGCACACACAGAGAGAGGGAGAGGGAGAGAGTACTCTGGGAGTGGCGGCAGGTCAAGGAGACACAGGATGAGCAGTAGAGGGCGTTGCAGGAGCAGAAGTGACTTTATTGTCCAGAGACTGAACATTAGCGAGTAATACACTCTGAAGCGGTTGATGGTGTGCACGCCTCCTGGGTCGGACTAGAAGTCCACTCTGAATACCTATTATATGGCGGCGGCATCTTGGGGCAGTCTCTGAGATAAGTTCAATTGCCCTGGGAGGTGCGAACAAAGAATCTAATTCAGGAAAGTTATTCCTGGTTGTAATGCTGGTGAGTTACCCCCGCTCTGATATCCAAAAGTTATTTACACCATAAATACACCATAATGTAAGAAATAACACAAAAACATACTGCAAAGTTGCTTAGGCGCTAAAAGCAGAGCTACCATGTCTGTCGGCGCCATCTTTATACTATACTATACTTCACAATAACTTTGCGGTTGAACTTATTTTCTCAAAACCGCACTGCCCCATCAAAATAAAGTTACACTTTCAAACTTGTTGAACTTGCATGGCAGGTGAGCATTTTACATTTAGAATGAAGTCTTTGTTAGAGGGTCTATCCACTCAAGGCTATATCCCCCAAGGGTGGCTGAATACAGGTGAATTACTACAAAATATGTCATTTTAACTAGAAACCCATTGCAGAGAACAGGCAAAACGTTTAATTTTACTTGCACTTGTGTGTGCTACTCTATTGTTGCAAAACAAAACATTGTTGCAAAACAAACATAGCTATCCCTGCCACTGAAATAAAATAGTTAAAAACTAGTTTGAGGTGTCTGTTATTGAACTTTGCACTTCCATTGAACCCAATACTGCAATAATGTAGCTCTGCAATAATGTAGGCTAATCCGTAATGTTTATCCTTTTATGCTGGTAGAAAAAATCATAATACTACCACTACTACAGAGAGGGAAGGGCCAACAAAGCTACAATCAATGGTTGGCTGGTCAATATGTCAATACAACTCTAGATGCAAGGTTTGTCCAATGACAAGTGTAAATCATTTGATTTACTGCCTGAAGATGAACATAGCCTAATTTGTGCTCTTGCTAAAACCATAATTCATACCACCATAAAACGATAAAAATACATAATTTTCAACTGTCAGAATAAGAATAAATAATATATGTTAAACTTGGATTTAAAAAAATGTAGTGATTAAATTAAATAGAAATTCACAATGTGATATTTCTTTTCAGTATTTCTTGTATCTTGTTTATGCATGTTATATCACTCTAAATGTGTAGCCTATATTCAACCATACTTTCTACATGCATATTACTGTTATCACATCAATGAAACAATGAATTTTCTTCCGAAGTGGTCGTGAATATACATTTATTTTGAGATACATTGAGGAGGCCTGGTTAAAACCTGTTGAGGATAGAGGGCGCTATTTTCACTTTGGGGAAAAATCGTGCCCAATTTAAACGGCCTCGTACTCTATTCTTGCTCGTACAATATGCATATTATTATTACTATTGGATAGAAAACACTCTCAAGTTTCTAAAACCGTTTGAATTATATCGGATCCTGGCTGGCTGAGAAGGAACAGTGCGTACAGGGCTCTGGAGACGCACAGGAGGCTTTGTGCGTGGTGCCGGAACTGGAGGTACTGGGCTGGAGACACGCACCACAGGGAGAGTGCATGGAGGAGGAACAGGGCTCTGGAGACGCACAGGAGGCTTGGTGCGTGGTGCCAGCACTGGTGGTACTGGGCTGGGGACACGTATCTCAGGGCTAGTGCGGGGAGCACTAACAGGACTCACAGGACTCTGGAGACGCACAGGAGGCTTGGTACGTGGTGTAGGCACTGTCTTAACCAGACGGCTAGCACGCACCTCAGGACGAGTATGGAGAGCTGTTCCCGGTGACATCAACTCACCAACACGTTCAGTCGGACGGATGCCGTGCCTCATGCACCAAACCAGTACATCCCTCATAACTCTCTCCTCCAATTTCCCCATTAACTCCTTCACTGTCTCTGCTTCACTCACCTCCAATTCCGCCCTCACCGGCTCCTTACGGTAAGCAGGAGGAGTTGGCTCACGTCTCCTGACTGACCCAACTACACTCCCCGAGAGCCCCCCCCCCCCCCCCAATACATTTTTGGGTTTGACTCACGGGCTTCCAGCCTTGTTTCCGTGCTGCCTCCTCATATCACCGCCTCTCAGCTTTAGCTGCCTCCAGCTCCTCTTTGGGGCGGCGATATTCTCCTGGCTGTGCCCATGGTCCTTTGCCTTCTAGGTCGTCCTCCCATGTCCATTTCTCCAACTAGTGCAGCCTCTCCTGCTGCCGCTGCTTGGTCCTGGTTTGGTGGGTGGTTCTGTAACGGTTTCTCTCCTCCTCTTCGTCTGAAGAGGAGGAGTAGGGATCAGACCAAAATGCAGCGGGTTTTGAAAACATAATGATTTATTAAACGACGAAGACGAACACGAAAAAACACTTGGAATGATTACAAAATAACAAAACGAACGTAGACAGACCTGAACTAGAGAACTTACATACAACACGAAGAATGCACAAACAGGTACAGACTACAAACAAAACGCTACAGTCCCGTGTGGTATGAACATACATACAGACACGGAAGACAACCACCCACAAACAAATAGTGAAACCAGCCTACCTTAATATGGTTCTCAATCAGAGGAAACGTCAAACACCTGCCTCTAATTGAGAACCATATCAGGCAACACATTAACCCCAACATAGAAACACAACACATAGAATGCCCACCCCAACTCACGCCCTGACCAACTAAACACATACAAAACAACAGAAAACAGGTCAGGAACGTGACAATATTTTTCATAAATGTTTTATGATGAGTATTTAGGCTTTTCAATTTGGTCTCTGTAATTACTCTGGCTGCTTCGGTGCTATTTCCGATTGTAGCTGCAATGTAAAACTATGATTTATACCTCAAATATGCACATTTTTCGAACAAAACATAGATTTATTGAATAACATGTTATAAGACTGTCATCTGATGAAGTTTTTTCTTGGTTAGTTTGGTTGGTTATTGGTTAGTTTGGTTGGTTTTGTGCATGCTACCTGTGCTGTGAAAAATGTCTGTGCTTTTTTGTATTTGGTGGTGAGCTAACATAAATATACGTGGTGTTTTCGCTGTAAAACATTTTACAAATCGGACATGTTGGCTGGATTCAGAAGATGTTTATCTTTCATTAGCTGTATTGGACTTGAGCGAATCTCTCCATCGTCAACAAACTCAGAGAACGGAACACGGCAAAACTCCCGAAAAAATTTCAATAATCTGATTAAACTATATTGAAAAAACATACTTTACGATGATATTGTCACATGTATCAAATAAAATCAAAGCCGGAGATATTAGTCGTCGATAACAACAGCTGTACAGAAGGCAAATCCAGGTCCCTTGACGCGCTCTCCAGAAAACAGGAAACTGGTGACACGTCATACAAAGAGCATTTATTCGAGCCCAGATCAAGTTACACACTCAATTTCTTCTCTCACTGCTTGTCGACATCTAGTGGAAGACGTATGAAGTGCATCTAAACGAATAAATATCAAGGACTTTAATAGGCAGGCCCTAGAAGAGAGCATCGATTTCAGATTTTCCACTTCCTGTCAGGAAGTTTGCTGCAAAAGGAGTTCTGTTTTACTCACAGATATAATTCAAACGGTTTTAGAAACTAGAGAGTGTTTTCTATCCAATAGTAATAATAATATGCATATTGTACGAGCAAGAATTGAGTACTAGGCCGTTTGAAATGGGCACCTTTAATCCGGCTACTCAATACTGCCCCTGCAGCCTAAACAGGTTAATGAGTTTTCCAAATGAACTCTTAAAGATATACCGATCTCTTACATCAGTCACAGTCAATTCATTAATTCGTATTTACCTTCAGTCTCATTCTGAACGTCGTTGACTTCAAATCTGCTCGAACACTAGCATCTCCATGAACCCCGGCAGGTAGCCCAGTGGTTAGAGTGTTGGGCCAGTAACCGAAAGGTTGCTAGACCGAATCCACTGTTCCTAGGCTGTCATAATTAAAAAATAGTTCTCAACTGACTTGCCTAGTTAAATCAAGAACGAATAAATGATGTAAAAGCAACATACAAATTTGGCTGAATTATTTATTAAAGACAAACTTCTCCCTAATGCAACCGCTGTGTCAGATTTATTTTTTTAAATTGACTGAAAAAGCATAATCTGAGAACGGTGCTCAGAGACCAATCCAGCCAGAGAAATATCTGCCATTTTGGAGTCAACAGAAGTTAGAAATAACACTATATATATTCACTTACCTTTGATGATCTTCATCAGAAGGCACTCCCAGGAATCCCAGTTCGACAATAAATGACCGATTTATTCCATAAAGTTCCATAAAGTCCATAATTTATGTTCAAATAGCCACTTGTTGTTAGCGTGTTCAGCCCAGTAATCCATCTTCATGAGGCGCGAGCACTTCGTCCAGACAAAAACTCGAAAAGTTCCTTTACAGGTCGTAGAAACAAGTCAAACGATGTATGGAATCAAACTTTCGGATGTTTTTAACATAAAACATCAATAAGCTTCCAACCGGAGAATTCCTATGTCTGAAGAAAAGCACTGGAATGAGAGCTAACTCTGTCGGGAGCGCTCGTCACAAGCCTGAGACACTCTGCCAGACCATTGACTAAAACAAGTCTCATGAGCCCCTCCTTTATAGTAGATTCCTCAAACCAGTTTCTAAAGACGGTTGACATCTAGTGGAAGCCGTAGGAAGTGCAACTTGACTCCATAGACACTGTGTATTCGGTAGGTCAAGCTTTGAAAAACTACAAACCTCAGATATCCCACTTCCTGGTTGGATTTTTCTCAGGTTTTTGCCTGCCATATGAGTTCTGTTATACTCACAGCCATCATTCAAACAGTTTTAGAAACGTCAAAGTGTTTTCTATCCAATAGTAATAATAATATGCATATATTAGCATCTGGACAGAGTAGGAGGCAGTTCACTCTGGGAACGCTATTTATCCAAAAGTGAAAATGCTGCCCCCTATCCCCAAAAAGTTAATTAAATAATCACACAGAACTACATAAATTGTCAGGACATGCGTGAAGGGCTGTAGAAAGTCAGGCGCAGGAGAGCAGATAGTTGTTAGCAAAACGGAGCCTTTTATTTGGCGACCTAAAAGCACACGGCACAAACTAACACGAAATACAAATAAGGGTTTAACATAACCCAGCTTAACCAGCCTAACGTGCGCATACATGAACAGATAAACAATACCACACAAAGACATGGGGAAAACAGAGGGTTAAATACACAACACATAATGAGAGAAATGAGAACCAGGTGTGTGGAAAAACGAGACAAATCAAATGGAAAATTAAAAATGGATCGGTGATGGCTAGAAGACTGGCGAATTCGACAGGCGAACACCGCCCGAACAAGGAGAGGCATCGACTTCGTCAGAAGTCGTGACATAAATACATAAACAGGATAGCTTACACATTGATTACTACACAAGGCAATGAAAAGTCCCTAGTGGACTAACCCGATATGATGACTTGTTACAAAAATAAAAATGGCAGGGACATGTAAGAAAGAGCGGGAGAAGAGACAAACGACTTCACTATCGTACATACAGCTGATAACTATGCTCATGGAAATGCAAATACTTTGCACCTGAACAGCCGCTCATTTGAAAATAATTGCAATATACATATTTACGTGTGTATCTCTTGTTGTCTCTCTGTTGAAATCGCCGGTCCGTCTAGGGAGTAATTCGACAGAAAGTCTCTGGTTTGTCCACCAGAGATCAAAGTCTTTTGTAGTTGTGGCTTGTTCAGCGGGCTTTTTAAAAATGGATACGTCGTTTAATAGGGAAATGTTCTTTAGAATGGATCTTTCAGAGTACCACCCGGTGGTTCTCAGTCAAGTTTACCAGACTAAGAGTACTTAAACAGCTGCAACTGAATGTTCCTGTGTAGTCTTCATCTTATTCACTCAAGAGAGTTTCAGAGTGTCTTACCGTTTTCTGGTCTTGTAGTTTTAAAACCATTTGTAATGTATTCAGCTGGAACCATTTCACACACCGGCAGCAACCCAACGTGTTTTGGTCAAATATGTTAATTCTTCAGCGAGTCCTTTTAAAAACTTTGGGGAAAAGTGCGTTCCATTACGCTTGCCATAATGTCTGTGCTCACGTGGGCGTGGATAAACTTTACATGAAAAACAATGTTCTCATTTAGAAGGTCAAGATCACATTTCATCTTCTCACAAATAGTTCCATATTTAATCCTATAAGTTTCACGACATTTGGATGTAAACCTGACAACTCGGAAATATACACAGAGATACAGTTATGTTGTTATACCGTCCTTAATGACATCCCAAAACAACAACTGATCTGACATAATTGTTCATTAAGTACCCACAGACCCTTCCAACTGTTTGGATTACAGAAATATTGTTTCATTATTCAACCTTTTGATGTTACCGTACTGCAACTTCTCTCTCTGTGGTGACAAAGGGATTTAACTCCCATTTCTGAAAGAGTGGGAGAGAGAGTTTTCCCGCAGGTATTTCCGACCATCATAAAACTGTGGTGGGAGAGAGAGCAAGAGGGGGGGATCTGGCATCTATGATCTTTACTCAAAAGGGCAAGTCATGACACCTGATTACCCATATAGAAGTAGGACTAGTCTACCTGGCCTGCGTGCAAATGTAGGCCTATACATGTGCCCATTTGGTGATAGTATTTCTGAATGTCTTAACTCACCACCACTAATGAGCTGTGGAGCGAATCAAAGTATTTTTTCTTCACCTCAAACAGCAAGGAAACAAAGTCTGTTTTTAGAATTAATTGAGAATGACAATAGTTCCTCAAAGTATTTGAATAATATTTCCATCTTTCTCCCGTTCGATTACCACTCGGCATGAAAGGGAAAAATGTAATGCTCTTATTCAGTGGAAACGTCAAAAAATACCTGACCCAGTTGATAGTTGATACAATGTTTAGAGTTCATTGCAGACAGGTCATGCATAGCCAATGTGATTTATAGGATATATATATTTATCAGGATATTTTTCTGACTGCAGCCTGCAATGTTTTTATGTGTTGGCTTTATGTAGTCTTTTTTTACATAGTCGGCAGTGGCAATAACAGTTACTTTTAGATTTGTATCAATTAAATTTATATTTTTATTGTAGAATACAGATTAACCCCAGACAATGATTTTGAGATACAAAATAAATTAAATGAAACTGTTCCACGAAAATGTGCCTATGAAAAGCATAACTCTCTCACAGGTTGGTGGAAATGGTAAGATGTGTCTATATATGGAAAAATACATGTTTTAAAATGTAGACAAATTGATTGGTCGAAAGAAAAGACTACGCTTCGTCGACCAAGATTTTTGTTGTTGTTGTCTACAGCACGAATAGAAATGCAGGAAATTAGCATTAGATGCCCCAGAAAATTTAGGGAGGACACCCAGACCCACTGCCAGGGATGTTCCCCCCCTACACTTCTAAACCCACCTCAAACTTTTTTTTGTTGACTTCTGATATCAGGAAGTCTCCCTGTTGTGTAAGATCATGTAACTAACGTTTCATATCAATGATTTTATGTGCATTACACTTTCTAAAAACTGCCCTTCGAATCTGCTGGAGGTTAAGTCCATATATGAGAGGGTTTAAGACAGGTGGTATAACAAGGAATTGTACAGCCATTGCATTACGCATATTTAGCGTGATATTAACATTATTCCACCCTTGTAATGTGTCAAACAGGGTCACTGTGATGAAAATAAATATTGTTATTAAATGTGGCACACAGGTCTGTATGAACTTAGTCCTTCCTTTAGCTGACTTTACACAATTCCTTACAATCTGACCATAAGAAAATACAATGAAAAGTAGCTGTAAAACATGAATCACTATTATACATTTGTTCAAAATCTGATTGATGGTTATGGGTAAACATGCATGTTTCAGTATAGACGGATTGTCACAGAATATCTTATCAATACGAGACCCACACAAAGGAATTCTGACGGATAAACTAACTACTATGAGTCCTATAAATAAAGGATAACACCAAGAAAATAAGAGTAACTTTCTAACAGTTAAAGTTGTCACAATGGTATGGTATAGTAGTGGTCTGCATATTGCCACATACCTGTCGTAAGACATCACTGTTAGAGTAGACATTTCACACAGGACAGATGTGTATATTACATAGGCTTGAGTGAAACATCCACCATAAGATATCACCTGAACATCTGACTGAAGGTCCAGTAAGAACTTGGGGTAGAAACCAGCGGTTCCATACAATCCATTGACACATAGACTACACAGAAAAATATACATGGGCTCATGGAGGCCTTTCTCCTGAACGATTGTTATGATCAGAGTCAGATTTACAGTGATGATGAGAAGATATGTGATAAGAGACAAGATAAAAAAGACCGATTTGTTGTTAAATGTCTCTTGTAAGCCAAAGAGATAAAATAGCTTGACTTGGGTTGAGTTCTCCATAGCTTTTGCTAATTTTCTTCCTCTGGTCAATGCAGCAATTCTTAGTCCTTGCAAGGCTTCAGTGTGTATGGATGTGAATAAATTCAAGTGTGAATCATTTGATTCTGTTTAGGCTCAGACTAAACACAACAGTTTTAACAAAACTAATTCACATCCTGCCTCAAATTCATATTTCCCCCCCAATAAGTTCCCAATAATATCTGTACTTTATCAGATTTCTGAGGTGTGAAAGAAATAAAAAAACGTGTCCATGAAATGTCTTCTTGCTTGACAGAGGAGACTGCTGCAATAACTTGTCCTGGTAGCCTCTAAATATATCATAGTGTATGATCACATGGGATTGTAGTTTCAGCGTCACCATGTAACCACTCCATAGAGATGGATCTATATTGAGTGTATGACAAGCAACTCATTTGATTATACACTGCTCAAAAAAATGAAGGCAACACTAAAATAACACATCCCAGATCTGAATGAATGAAATATTCTTATTAAATACTTTTTTCTTTACATAGTTGAGTGTGCTGACAACAAAATCACACAAAAATGATCAACGGAAATCAAATTTATCAACCCATGGAGGTCTGGATTTGGAGTCACACTCAAAATTAAAGTGGAAAACCACACTACAGGCTGATCCAACTTTGATGTAATGTCCTTAAAACAAGTTAAAATGAGGCTCAGTAGTGTGTGTGGCCTCCACGTGCCTGTATGACCTCCCTACAACGCCTGGGCATGCTCCTGATGAGGTGGCGGATGGTCTCCTGAGGGATCTCCTCCCAGACCTGGACTAAAGCATCCGCCAACTCCTGGACAGTCTGTGGTGCAACGTGGCATTGGTGGATGGAGCGAGACATGATGTCCCAGATGTTCTCAATTGGATTCAGGTCTGGGGAACGGGCGAGCCAGTCCATAGCATCAATGCCTTCCTCTTGCAGGAACTGCTGACACACTCCAGCCACATGAGGTCTAGCATTGTCTTGCATTAGGAGGAACCCAGGGCCAACCGCACCAGTATATGGTCTCACAAGGGGTCTGAGGACCTCATCTCGGTACCTAATGGCAGTCAGGCTACCTCTGGCGATCACATAGAGGGATGTGTGGCCCCACAAAGAAATGCCACCCCACCCCACACCATGACTGACCCACCGCCAAACCGGTCATGCTGGAGGATGTTGCAGGCAGCAGAACGTTCTCCACGGCATCTCCAGGCTCTGTCACGTCTGTCACATGTGCTCAGTGTGAACCTGCTTTCATCTGTGAAGAGCACAGGGCGCCAGTGGCGAATTTGCCAATCTTGTTGTTCTCTGGCAAATGGCAAACGTCCTGCACGGTGTTGGGCTGTAAGCACAACCCCCACCTGTGGACGTCGGGCCCTCATACCACCCTCATGGAGTCTGTTTCTGACCATTTGAGCAGACACATGCACATTTGTGGCCTGCTGGAGGTCATTTTGCAGGGCTCTGGCAGTGCTCCTTCTTGCACAAAGGCGGAGGTAGCGGTCCTGCTGCTGGGTTGTTGCCCTCCTACGTCCTCCTCCACGTCTCCTGATGTACTGGCCTGTCTCCTGGTAGCGCCTCCATGCTCTGGACACTACGCTGACAGACACAGCAAACCTTCTTGCCACAGCTCGCATTGATGTGCCATCCTGGATGAGCTGCACTACCTGAGTCACTTGTGTGGGTTGTAGACTCCGTCTCATGCTACCACTAGAGTGAAAGCACCGCCAGCATTCAAAAGTGACCAAAACATCAGCCAGGAAGCATAGGAACTGAGAAGTGGTCTGTGGTCACCACCTGCAGAACCACTCCTTTATTGGGGGTGTCTTGCTAATTGCCTCTAATTTCCACCTGTTGTCTATTCCATTTGCACAACAGCATGTGAAATTTACTGTCAATCAGTGTTGCTTCCTAAGTGGACAGTTTGATTTCACAGAAGTGTGATTGACTTGGAGTTACATTGTGTTGTTTAAGTGTTCCCTTTATTTTTTTGAGCAGTGTATTTAGTCTATTTATGTACTCCCTGCTCACTCATGACTGCACGGCCAGGCACAACTATCACACCATCATTAAGTTTGCAGATGACACAACAGTGGTAGGCCTGATCACCGACAACGGCGATGAATGGCCTATACGGCCTAAATTGACAGACCATACGAATGATCATCTTCAAGGTGATTGTGGAGGCCAGGTCATCTGATGCAGCACTTCATCACTCTCCTTCTTGGTCAAATAGTCCTTACACAGCCTGGAGGTGTGTTGGGTCATTGTCCTTTTTGAATAACAAATGATATGGAAAGGGGGATACCTAGTCAGTTGTTCAACTGAATGTATTCAACTGAAATTTGTCTTCTGCATTTAACCCTACCCCTCTGAATCAAAGAGTTGCGGGGGGCTGTCTTAATCGACATACACGTCTTTGGCGCCCGGGGTACAGCGTGCTAACTGCCTTGCTCAGAGGCAGAACGACAGATCTTTACCTTGTTATTTCAGGGATTCGACTCTCTAACCACTAGGCTACCTTCCGCCACGTTTGGTCGACCAATTGAAATGCAGGAAAGAAGCAATAGATGCCCCCAAAAATGTAGGGAGGACCCACAGAAAACACTGCCAGATTATGTCCCCACCACACTTCTAAAACCAAAGTTGACTCAAATGATGTCAATTAGCCTATCAGAAGCTTCTGAAGCCATGACATCATTTTCTGGAATTTTCCAAGCAGTTTAAAGGCACAGTCAACTTAGTGTATGTAAACTTCTGACCCACTGGAATTGTGATGCAGTGAATAATAAGTGAAATAATCTGTCTGTAAACAATTGTTGGAAAAATTACTTGTGTCATGCACAAAGTAGATGTTCTAACCGACATGCCAAAACTATAGTTTGTTAACAAGACATTTGTGGCGTGGTTGAAAAACGAGATTGATTGACTCCAGCCTAAGTGTACGTAAACTTCCGACTTCAACTGTATATGTGGAAGATGTGCAGTATCATATCTGCATTGTATAATCAGAAATAAACAGCCCAAAAAAGAAGTACAGCAAAGAGGCTGTATGTGGGGTACAATTGTTATGTGTTACAAAAGTATCTATATCCACAGTAAAACGAGTTCCATATCGACATAACCTGAAAGGCAGCTCAGCAAGGAAGAAGCCACTGCTCCAAAACCACCATAGAAAAGCCAGACTACGGTTTGAAACTGCACATGTGGACAAAGATCGTAATTTTTGGAGAAATTTCCTCTGGTCTGATGAAACAAAATAGAACTGTATTTTCACTATATATTTTACCTCTTGGAGATGTCATTCGAAAACATAATGTTAACTTTCACTGCTATGCGGATGACACACAGCTGTACATTTCAATGAAACATGGTGAAGCCCCAAAATTGCCCTCGCTTAGAAGCCTGTGTTTCAGACATATGGAAGTGGATGGCTGAAAACTTTCTACTTTTAAACTCGGACAAAACAGAGATGCTTGTTCTAGGTCCCAAGAAACAAAGAGATCTTCTGTTAAATCTGACAATTAATCTTGATGGTTGTAAAGTCGTCTCAAATAAAACTGTGAAGGACCTCGGCGTTACTCTGGACTCTGATCTCTCTTTTTACGAACATATCAAGACTGTTTCAAGGACAGCTTTTTTCCATCTACGTAACATTGCAAAAATCAGAAACTTTCTGTCCAAAAATGATGCAGAAAAATTAATCCATGCTTTTGTTACTTCTAGGTTAGACTACTGCAATTCTCTGCTCTCCGGCTACCCGGATAAAGCACTAAATAAACTTCAGTTAGTGCTAAATACGGCTGCTAGAATCCTGACTAGAACCCCAAAATTTGATCATATTACTCCAGTGCTAGCCTCCCTACACTGGCTTCCTGTTAAGGCAAGGGCTGATTTCAAGGTTTTATTGTTAAGCTACAAAGCGTTACATGGGCTTGCTCCTACCTATCTTTCCGAGTTGGTCCTGCCGTACATACCTACACGTACGCTACGGTCACAAGACACAGGCCTCCTAATTGTCCCTCGAATTTCTAAGCAAACACCTGGAGGCAGGGCTTTCTCTTATAGATCTCAATTTTTATGGATGGTCTGCCTACCTATGTGAGAGACGCAGACTCGGTCTCAACCTTTAAGTCTTTACTGAAGACTTATCTCTTCAGTAGGTCATATGATTGAGTGTAGTCTGGCCCAGGAGTGTGAAGGTGAACGGAAAGGCTCTGGAGCAACGAACTGCCCTTGCTGTCTCTCCCTGGACAGTTCCCCTCTCTACCACTGGGATTCTCTACCATGTAATAACCATATTACAGGGTCTGAGTCACTGGCTTACTGGTGCTCTTTCTTGCCGTCCCTAGGAGGGGTGCGTCACTTGAGTGGGTTGAGTCACTGACGTGATCTTCCTGTCTGGGTTGGCGCCCCCTCTTGGGTTGTGCCGTGGCGGAGATCTTTGTGGGCTATACTCGACCTTGTCTCAGGATGGTAAGTTGGTGGTTGAAGGTATCCCTCTAGTGGTGTGGGGGCTGTGCCTTGGCAAAGTGGGTGGGGTTATATCCTTCCTGTTTGGCCCTGTCCGGGGGTATCATCGGATGGGGCCACAGTGTCTCCTGACCCCTCCTGTCTCAGCCTCCAGTATTTATGCTGCATTAGTTTATGTGTCGGGGGGCTAGGGTCAGTTTGTTATATCTGGAGTACTTCTGTCTATTCCGGTGTCCTGTGTGAATTTAAGTATGCTCTCTCTAATTCTCTCTTTTTCTCTTTCTTTCTCTCTGAGGACCTGAGCCCTAGGACCATGCCTCAGGACGACCTGACATGATGACTCCTTGCTGTCCCCAGTCCACCTGGCCGTGCTGCTGCTCCAGTTTCAACTGTTCTGCCTGCGGCTATGGAACCCTGACCTGTTCACCGGACGTGCTACCTGTCCCAGACCTGCTGTTTTCAACTCTCTAGAGACCGTAGGAGCGGTAGAGATAATCTTAATGATCGGCTATGAAAAGCCAACTGACATTTACTCCTGAGGTGCTGCACCCTCGACAACTACTGTGATTATTATTATTTGACCATGCTGGTCATTTATGAACATTTGAACATTTTGGCCATGTTCTGTTATAATCTCCACCCGGCACAGCCAGAAGAGGACTGGCCACCCCTCATAGCCTGGTTCCTCTCTAGGTTTCTTCCTAGGTTTTGGCCTTTCTAGGGAGTTTGTCCTAGCCACCGTGCTTCTACACCTGCATTGCTTGCTGTTTGGGGTTTTAGGCTGGGTTTCTGTACAGCACTTTGAGATATCAGCTGATGTACGAAGGGCTATATAAATACATTTGATTTGATTTGATTTGTATGGCTATAAGGGGAGGCTTGCAAGCCGAAGAACACCATCCCAACCGTGAAACAAGGAGGTGGCAGCATCATGTTGTGGGGGTGATTTGCTTCAGGAGGGACTGGTGCACTTCTCAAAACAGATGGCATCATGAGGGAGGAAAATGATGTAGACATATTGAAGCAATATCTCAAGACATCAGTGACGAAGTTAAAGCTTGGTCGCAAATGGGTCTTCCAAATGGACAATGACCCCAAGCATACTTCCAAAGTTGTGGCAAAATGGCTTAAGGACAACAACGTCAAGGTATTGGAGTGGCAATCACAAAGCCCTGACCTCAATCCTATAGAAAATTTGTGGGCAGAACTGAAAAAGCATGTGCGAGCAAGGAGGCCTACAAACCTGACTCAGTTACACCAGCTCTGTCAGGAGGAATGGGCCAAAATTCACCCAACTTATTGTGGGAAGCTTGTGGAAGGCTACCCCAAAATGTTTGACCCAAGTTGAACAATTTAAAGGCAATGCTACCAAATACTAATTGAGTGTATGTAAACTTCTGACCTACTTGGAATATGATGAAAGAAATACAAGCTGAAATAAATAATTCTCTCTTCCATTATTCTGACATTTCACATTCTTAAAATAAAGTGGTGATCCTAACTGAACTAAGACAGGGGATTTTAGGATTAAATGTCAGCAATTGTGAAAAACTGAGTTTAAATGTATTTGGCTAAGGTGTATGTAAACTTCCGACCTCAACTGTATGTGTGGGGACCCTCTAGCCTGGTAATTTACACTGTAGAAGAAGTCGGTGACATCACCAATGTGCTGGGCTGGCAAAGCTATCATATCTATCATTAACTCTTTAGCAGGAGTTTGTGTGCTATGTATTGTGCACCATGTACAAGAAAGAAATGGTTCAGTGAAACCAATCCAAATCCTCTGACAAAGGAACAGTTTCCCAGACCATATAACCTAACCAGGGAAAACAAAGAATAACTCTGGACCCTAAGTCATAGATATATATTAAAACCTAGGCCCAGAGCTATTCCTGCTCAGGTAAAAGTGAGGACCCTTATTGTCACTCTTGGATATCCTAGACCTTCAGTACACTTTCAGGGTCTACACTCCCAGAGACGATGACAGAAGGCGTGTGTCACAAATGGCACTCTATTCCCTATATAGTGCACCACTTTTGACCAGAGGAATCTGGTCAACATAGGGAATAGGGTACATTTTGGTTTGCAATCAAGACAAGCCGTGCCTCTCCTTCAGCCCCTCAGATCTACAGGTAATTAGGTGCATTAATTGGGTCCCAGGGAACGATGTGATAGAGGGGACTAATGACCATGTACCTACTGACTCAATAAACATGTTTTTTATGCTCTTGTTATTGGCTTATTTTTTCGAGTACATTACCAATGTGTGTTATACATACAATACATCATCATTAACCTTACTGTATTATTTTATTCAGTGGGTCAAACATATCTGCACAGTGACCTTAAAAAAACAAGATTGGTGTGTGGTTGTCCCACCTAGCTATTTTAAGATGAATGCACTAACTGTATGTCGCTCTGGATATGAGCGTCTGCTAAATGACTAAAATGTAAATGGGTATCTGGTCCTCCGATTTCTCAATAAAAACGAAATAAAGTATATGCAGTATATTTGTTAGTATCTGGAATTTGTTAGGACAGAATAAGCTATCCATATTTGACAACAGGTTTCTCTTGTGTGCCAGGTAGTTGCCTTTCTGGTATGACTTGACATTTCTGAGGAATAACAAAACTAGTCATTTGTCAGATAGCGGGCACACAGATGTCATGTTACATACTGTAGATTAACTGGCCCTCAGAAAATTTCAGACAAAATATAGTTTTTTTTAATGCTATGTTATTTCTCTAGATTGTTCTCTCAAAATGTGAAATAATCGCCAAGCTTGTACTGTATATGCCATACAGGGCCTATTTTCCATTAGGGATGGACGAAATGGTACCAGGTGGGCTACAAGGTGGGCTTACTTTTTATACATTTACATCCAGTGTATCGATCCAGACAACTTTGCATTTCTAGATTTGTTACTTACTTAGACTGAACTCCTGCCTGTCCTGACCTCGAGCCTGCCTATCGGGACCTCGAGCCTGCCTATCGCCTGGTACTGTTTGGACTCTGACCTGGTTTATGAACTCTCGCCTGTCCCCGACCTGCTTTTTGCTTACCCTTTTGTTATAATAAATATTGGAGCCTCCTGTGTCTGCCTCGGAGCCTCCCATCTGCCTCCTGTGTCTGCAATTGGGTCTCGCCTTGTGCCCTTGTAGTACAAACTGGCCATGACAGACCCAGCAGACTTGGACCAGCTTCGTCACGTTGTCTCCCTGCAGGGAGTCACCATTGGGAGGCATGAGGAGCAACTTCAGGACCTCTTGGAAGGGCTTTGTTCCCTTACGGAACGCCACGACCAAGGGTTCAAGGCCATATCGGAGCAAATTGGTGAATTAGCTCATAGGCAGCATGCCACATTTGAGACCTCCCAACCACCGCGTAACCTTTCTACTTCTAGTGGATTTGTTCAACCTTCCCCGGATCCCCAAAAACCCAGCTTACCTCCTCCGGAGCGTTATGCAGGTGATCCTAGTACCTGCCGGCATTGCTTTCCCTGAGTTCCCTCATTTTCGAACTCCAGCTCTCTTCGTTCCCGTCGGCGACACAGCCGTCTTTGAGACGTCCCCCTCAGGATGTAAGCAAAGCCTCGGATGTCTCTGCCGTTCCCACTGAGTACGATGACCTCCTGGAGGTCTTCAGTAAGGCACGTGCTACTTCTCTTCTCACGCACCATCCTTATGATTGTGCCATTGATCTCCTCCCAAACACCACAACACCTCGTGGTCGGCTATATTCTCTATCTGGCCCGGAGACCAAGGCCATGGAGGAGTACATAGAGGAGTCTCTGACTACTGGAGGCATCCGTCCGTCTGCATCTCCTACCGGCGCAGAGTTTTTCTTTGTGGAGAAGATGGACAAGGCCCTGCGTCTGTTCATTGATTACCGGGGTCTGAATGATATAACGATCAAGAATTACCCCTTACCACTCCTCTCCTCGGCTTTAGAACATCTCCAGGGGGCCACCATTTTTTCCAAGCTGGACCTTCGGAATGTCTACCACCTGGTTTTGATACGGGAAGGAGATGAGTGGAAGACAGTATTTAACACAGCCAGTGGACATTATGAGTACCAGGTCATGCCATTTGGACTCGCCAACTGTCTTCCAGGCTCTGTTTTTTTCCCCGGTCGGCCCAAGAACACGTTCTTCATGTCAGACAAGTCCTTAAACACCTCATGAAGAACCAATTGTTTGTGAAAGCTGAGAAGTGTGAAATCCACCGCTCTAGCCAGAGGAGGCACTGGCTGGAAGGAGCAGAGCAGCCATTCTTGGTTTGGACCGACCCAAAAATTTGGAATATCTCCGTACATCCAAGTGCCTTATCTCCAGGCAGGCCCGGTGGGCTTTATTGAAGGTTCAACTTCACCATTTCCTACTGCCCAGGGTACAAAAATGTGAAGCCTGACACCCTCTCCGCCTATACAGTTCCTCTGCCACACACTCGGTCTCCAAAACCATACTTCCTACCTCATGCCGTGCGGCTTCAGTGGGTTGGGGTATTGAAACCTGGGTGCGCAAGGCACAACGTTACCAGCCTAAACTTGAAGGGGGCCCGGCTAACCGGTTATTTTTCCCTAACTCAGTCCGGTCCCGTGTCCTGGAATGGGCTCATTCCTCCAGGCTGACCTGTCATCCAGGTTCCCGTCGTATCCTAGCCTTCCTCCAACAACGTTTCTGGTGGCCCACAATGGTTCCTGATGTATCTGCCTTCGTCGCCACGTGCACTGTGTGTGCTCAGAACAAGACTCCATGGCAAGCTCCTTCTGGCCTCCAGCCACTACCTGTTCCTCATCGTCCGTGGTCCCATATCTCTCTCGACTTTGTCACTGGGCTCCCTGCATCTGATGGCAACACCGGCATTCTGACGGTAGTGGATCGGTTCTCCAAGGCCGCCCATTTCATCCCTCTCCCCAAACGACACTCTGCCAAGGAGACGGCCCAGCTTATGGTGCAAACATCTTCCGGATCCATGGACAGGGTCTCCGACCGGGGTCCTCAGGGTCCTCAGTTCTCGTCTCTGTTCTGGAAGGCATTCTGCAGCCTCATTGGGTCGTCGGCCAGCCTGTCCTCTGGATTCCATCCCCAATCAACGGCCAGTCGGAGAGAGCTAACCAGGACCTGGAAACCAACTTAAGATGCCTGGTCTCAACAAACCTCAATACCTGGAGCCGACAACTGGTCTGGGTGGAGTATGCCCGGAAAACACTTCCCTGTTCAGCCACAGGACTCTCCCCCTTTGAGTATTCAATGGGGTATCAGCCTCCTCTCTTCCCAGAAGAAGAGCAGGAGGTCAACATACCCTCAGCCCAGATGTTTGTCCTCCGCTGTCGACATACCTGGAGAAGAGCTTGGGCGGCAACCATCTGCCTCCTGTGACTGCATTTGGGTCTCGACTTGTGGCCTCATTGTACGATAAAGCAGTATTTGGCAAAACTGTAAATGTAAGTAAGGAATTCAAAGTAATGAACTTCTGTTATTTCTTATATATATTATAATAATAATTTATGATATTTGTAAAGTGCTTTTCATTATAAAATAATCATCTCAAAGTGCATAAAAAGATAAACAAATCATGAAAGCAACAATCAAAGTATAGAAATAATGGACAGCTCATAGAGATGAGTCTTAAGGCCTGCTTTAAAGGTAGTCAATGGAGAGGCTGAGCACACACCCTTGTGCAAAGTGGAGGTGTTGTTTCCTACCTTCACCACCTGGGGGTGGCCCGTCAGGAAGTAGCAGGACCCAGTTACACAGGGGGGATGGTAACGAGACCCGTAACATAACTCATGCAAATTATAGTAGTGAAAAAGTAAGAGTGAGAACAAATAACCACGTCAACTTAAATCTACCGACAAACTCCCAGGGTTTATTAGTAAACACACGGTAATGGGGGGGAAAGGAACAAATATCCCAAAACACCCCTAAGCTAGACTAGCCTACTTCAACAACAGCTAACTAACTAACCAAAAATACAGTGGGTGGTCCGTCCAGTTCTAACTAGTGTATTAACAAAGTTTACCTACGGGTAGTGCATGCCCATGGGCGACCTGTCTGGTTACCCCCTTTTCCCACCATCAAACAAACACTCAAACACCATAACAAAAACAATAGTCACAGGTGGGGACAAAGTGACATGTCGGTGCTAAACCACACAAGAGATCTACAGACATATGGCATTTACAGAGAGATTGCTCCAGAGAAAACAAGAGAGAAAGAGTTTTTAAACCAAGGGAAAGGGAATGTGATTGGGTAAGGGAAAAGGAGCAGGTGTCTTCCGATTAGTGACTGATTGATGACTGATTGGGGAATGATGATTGCCACCTGTGAGAAGGGGAGAAGGAGAGAAAAGAAATACACACAGGATACTTGTATCCGTAACAGCGGGGTTCAGACACAGAGCTGCGAGATTAATGATGAGCTTGGAGGGTACTATGGTGTTGAAGGCTGATTTACAGTCAATGATCAGCATTCTTACATCTGGACATTCTTCTTGGCCAGATGGGATTGGGCAGTGTGCAATGTGATGGCAATTGCATCGTCTGTGGATGCATTGGGGCGGTATGCAAATTGAAAAGTGTGTAGCGTGTCAGGTAAGGTAGAGGTGTTATGATCTTTATGGTGGACATCTTGAAGCAAGTGGGGACAGCAGACTGGGATAGGGAGAGATTGAATATATCTGTAAACACTCCTGCCAGCTGGTCTGTGCATGCTCTGAGGACGCATCTAGGGATGCCGTCTGGGCCGGGCAGCCTTTCGAGAAGTTAACACGCTTAAATGTCTTACTTATGTCGGCCATGGAGAATGAGAGCGGGCTGCGTCGGTGGCACTGTGTTATCCTCAAAGTGGGTGAAGAAGGTGTTTAACTTGTCCGGGAGCAAGATGTCGGTGTCTGCGACGTGGTTGGTTTTCCCTTTGTAGTCCGTGATTGTCTGTAGACCCTGGCACATACGTCTTGTGTCTGAGCCGTTGAATTGCGACTCCACTTTGTCTCTGTACTGATATTTTTGCCTGTTTGATTTCTTTACTGAGGGAATAACTACACTGTTTGTATTCAACCATAATCCCAGTCACCTTGCCATGGTTAAATGCAGTGGCTTTCATTTTTACACGAATGCTGCCATCTATCCATGGTTTCTGGTTTGGGTAGGTTTTAATAGTCACATTTGGAAGAACATCCTCTATACACTTCCTGTATAAACTCAGTCACCATGTCTTTTATATGTAAATGTTATTCTCAGAGGCTACCCGGAACATATCCCAGTCCGCGTGATCAAAACAATCTTGAAGCATGGATTCCGATTGATCAGACCAACGTTGAATAGACCTTAGCACAGGTACTTCCTGTTTGGGTTTCTGCCTATAGGACGGGATGAGCAAAATGGAGTTCTGATCTGATTTGCCGAAGGGAGGGTGGGGAGGCCCTTGTATGCATCCCGGGAAGAGGGAGTATTAGAGGTAGAGCGTTTTAGCAGAACGAGTACAACAGTCAATGTGTTGATAGAACCCCCACCTGTGGACGTCGGGCCCTCATACCACCCTCATGGAGTCTGTTTCTGACCGTTTGAGCAGACACATGCACATTTGTGGCCTGCTGGAGGTCATTTTGCAGGGCTCTGGCAAAGCTCCTCCTTGCACAAAGGCGGAGGTAGCAGTCCTGCTGCTGGGTTGTTGCCCTCCTACGGCCTTCTCCACGTCTCCTGATGTACTGGCCTGTCTCCTGGTAGCGCCTCCATGCTCTGGACACTACGCTGACAGACACAGCAAACCTTCTTGCCACAGCTCGCATTGATGTGCCATCCTGGATGAGCTGCACTACCTGAGCCACTTGTGTGGGTTGTAGACTCCGTCTCATGCTACCACTAGAGTGAAAGCACCGCCAGCATTCAAAAGTGACCAAAACATCAGCCAGGAAGCATAGGAACTGAGAAGTGGTCTGTGGTCACCACCTGCAGAACCACTCCTTTATTGGGGGTGTCTTGCTAATTGCCTCTAATTTCCACCTGTTGTCTATTCCATTTGCACAACAGCATGTGAAATTTATTGTCAATCAGTGTTGCTTCCTAAGTGGACAGTTTGATTTCACAGAAGTGTGATTGACTTGGAGTTACATTGTGATGTTTAAGTGTTCCCTTTATTTTTTTGAGCAGTGTATATATATATATATTGATTGCAATTATTCCCGAAAGAGTGAGCGTTCATGTGCAAAGGATAGGCATTTCAATTGTTAGAATTATCAACTGTGTAGTGCCTTTTGTCTTTCGCACCCTTCTCCCCTCTCTCCACTGGGATTCTCTACCTCTAACCATATTACAGGGGCTGAGTAACTGGCTTACTGGTGCTCTTTCATGCCGTCCCTAGGAGGGGTGCGTCACTTGAGTGGGTTGAGTCACTGACGTGATCTTTCTGTCTGGGTTGGCGCCCCCTCTTGGGTTGTGCCGTGGCGGAGATCTTTGTGGGCTATACTCGACCTTGTCTCAGGATGGTAAGTTTGTGGTTGAAGGTATCCCTCTAGTGGTGTGGGGGTTGTGCCTTAGCAACGTGGGTGGGGTTATATCCTTCCTGTTTGGCCCTGTCCGGGGGTATCATCGGATGGGGCCACAGTGTCTCCTGACCCCTCCTGTCTCAGCCTCCAGTATTTATGCGGCATTAGTTTATGTGTCGGGGGGCTAGGGTCAGTTTGTTATATCTGGAGTACTTCTGTCTATTCCGGTGTCCTGTGTGAATTTAAGTATGCTCTCTCTAATTCTCTCTTTTTCTCTTTCTTTCTCTCTGAGGACCTGAGCCCTAGGACCATGCCTCAGGACGACCTGACATGATGACTCCTTGCTGTCCCCAGTCCACCTGGCCGTGCTGCTGCTCCAGTTTCAACTGTTCTGCCTGCGGCTATGGAATCCTGACCTGTTCACAGGACGTACTACCTGTCCCAGACCTGCTGTTTTCAACTCTCCAGAGACCGTAGGAGCGGTAGAGATACTCTTAATGATCGGCTATGAAAAGCCAACTGACATTTACTCCTGAGGTGCTGCACCCTCGACAACTACTGTGATTATTATTATTTGACCCTGCTGGTCATCTATGAACATTTGAACAACTTGGCCATGTGCTGTTATAATCTCCACCCGGCACAGCCAGAAGAGGACTGGCCACCCCTCATAGCCTGGTTCCTCTCTAGGTTTCTTCCTAGGTTTTGGCCTTTCTAGGGAGTTTGTCCTAGCCACCGTGCTTCTACACCTGCATTGCTTGCTGTTTGGGGTTTTAGGCTGGGTTTCTGTACAGCACTTTGAGATATCAGCTGATATACGAAGGGCTATATAAATAAATTTGATTTGATTTGATTTGTATGGCTATAAGGGGACGCTTGCAAGCCGAAGAACACCATCCCAACCGTGAAACAAGGAGGTGGCAGCATCATGTTGTGGGGGTGATTTGCTGCAGGAGGGACTGGTGCACATCATATTGAAGTGCACCAGTCCACATATAGTAGACATATTGAAGCAATATCTCAAGACATCAGTGACGAAGTTAAAGCTTGGTCGCAAATGGGTCTTCCAAATGGACAATGACCCCAAGCATACTTCCAAAGTTGTGGCAAAATGGCTTAAGGACGACAACGTCAAGGTATTGGAGTGGCAATCACAAAGCCCTGACCTCAATCCTATAGAAAATTTGTGGGCAGAACTGAAAAAGCATGTGCGAGCAAGGAGGCCTACAAACCTGACTCAGTTACACCAGCTCTGTCAGGAGGAATGGGCCAAAATTCACCCAACTTATTGTGGGAAGCTTGTGGAAGGCTACCCCAAAATGTTTGACCCAAGTTGAACAATTTAAAGGCAATGCTACCAAATACTAATTGAGTGCATGTAACCTTCTGACCTACTTGGAATGTGATGAAAGAAATAAAAGCTGAAAGAAATAATTCTCTCTTCCATTATTCTGACATTTCACATTCTTAAAATAAAGTGGTGATCCTAACTGAACTAAGACAGGGGATTTTAGGATTAAATGTCAGCAATTGTGAAAAACTGAGTTTAAATGAATTTGGCTAAGGTGTATGTAAACTTCCGACCTCAACTGTATGTGTGGGGACCCTCTAGCCTGGTAATTTACACTGTAGAAGAAGTCGGTGACATCACCAATGTGCTGGGCTGGCAAAGCTATCATATCTATCATTAACTCTTTAGCAGGAGTTTGTGTGCTATGTATTGTGCACCATGTACAAGAAAGAAATGGTTCAGTGAAACCAATCCAAATCCTCTGACAAAGGAACAGTTTCCCAGACCATATAACCTAACCAGGGAAAACAAAGAATAACTCTGGACCCTAAGTCATAGATATATATTAAAACCTAGGCCCAGAGCTATTCCTGCTCAGGTAAAAGTGAGGACCCTTATTGTCACTCTTGGATATCCTAGACCTTCAGTACACTTTCAGGGTCTACACTCCCAGAGACGATGACAGAAGGCGTGTGTCACAAATGGCACTCTATTCCCTATATAGTGCACCACTTTTGACCAGAGGAATCTGGTCAACATAGGGAATAGGGTACATTTTGGTATGCAATCAAGACAAGCCGTGCCTCTCCTTCAGCCCCTCAGGTCTCTACAGGTAATTAGGTCCATTAATTGGGTCCCAGGGAACAATGTGATAGAGGGGACTAATGACCATGTACCTACTGACTCAATAAACATGTTTTTTATGCTCTTGTTATTGGCTTATTTTTTCGAGTACATTACCAATGTGTGTTATACATACAATACATCATCATTAACCTTACTGTATTATTTTATTCAGTGGGTCAAACATATCTGCACAGTGACCTTAAAAAAACAAGATTGGTGTGTGGTTGTCCCAACTAGCTATTTTAAGATGAATGCACTAACTGTATGTCGCTCTGGATATGAGCGTCTGCTAAATGACTAAAATGTAAATGTATATCTGGTCCGCCGATTTCTCAATTAAAACGAAATAAAGTATATGCAGTATATTTGTTAGTATCTGGAATTTGTTAGGACAGAATAAGCTATCCATATTTGACAACAGGTTTCTCTTGTGTGCCAGGTAGTTGCCTTTCTGGTATGACTTGACATTTCTGAGGAATAACAAAACAAGTCATCTGTCAGATAGCTGGCACACAGATGTCATGTTGCATACAGTAGATCAACTGGCCCTCAGAACATTTCAGACAAAATATCGTTTTTTTTCATGCTATGTTATTTCTCTAGATTTTTCTCTCAAAATGTGAAATAATCGCCAAGCTTGTACTGTATATACCATACTGGGCCTATTTTCCATTAGGGATGGACGAAATGGTACCAGGTGGGGAATAAGGTGGGCTTACCTTTTATACATTTACATCCAGTGTATCGATCCAGACAACTTTGCATTTCTAGATTTGTTACTTACTTAGACTGAACTCCTGCCTGTCCTGACCTCGAGCCTGCCTATCGGGACCTCGAGCCTGCCTATCGCCTGGTACTGTTTGGACTCTGACCTGGTTTATGAACTCTCGCCTGTCCCCGACCTGCTTTTTGCTTACCCTTTTGTTATAATAAATATTGGAGCCTCCTGTGTCTGCCTCGGAGCCTCCCATCTGCCTCCTGTGTCTGCAATTGGGTCTCGCCTTGTGCCCTTGTAGTACAAACTGGCCATGACAGACCCAGCAGACTTGGACCAGCTTCGTCACGTTGTCTCCCTGCAGTGAGTCACCATTGGGAGGCATGAGGAGCAACTTCAGGACCTCTTGGAAGGGCTTTGTTCCCTTACGGAACGCCACGACCAAGGGTTCAAGGCCATATCGGAGCAAATTGGTGAATTAGCTCATAGGCAGCATGCCACATTTGAGACCTCCCAACCACCGCGTAACCTTTCTACTTCTAGTGGATTTGTTCAACCTTCCCCGGATCCCCAAAAACCCAGCTTACCTCCTCCGGAGCGTTATGCAGGTGATCCTAGTACCTGCCGGCATTGCTTTCCCTGAGTTCCCTCATTTTCGAACTCCAGCTCTCTTCGTTCCCGTCGGCGACACAGCCGTCTTTGAGACGTCCCCCTCAGGATGTAAGCAAAGCCTCGGATGTCTCTGCCGTTCCCACTGAGTACGATGACCTCCTGGAGGTCTTCAGTAAGGCACGTGCTACTTCTCTTCTCCCGCACCATCCTTATGATTGTGCCATTGATCTCCTCCCATGCACCACAACACCTTGTGGTCGGCTATATTCTCTATCTGGCCCGGAGACCAAGGCCATGGAGGAGTACATAGAGGAGTCTCTGACTACTGGAGGCATCCGTCCGTCTGCATCTCCTACCGGCGCAGAGTTTTTCTTTGTGGAGAAGATGGACAAGGCCCTGCGTCTGTTCATTGATTACCGGGGTCTGAATGATATAACGATCAAGAATTACCCCTTACCACTCCTCTCCTCGGCTTTAGAACATCTCCAGGGGGCCACCATTTTTGAGTGGAGATGAGTGGAAGACAGTATTTAACACAGCCAGTGGACATTATGAGAACCAGGTCATGCCATTTGGACTCGCCAACTGTCTTCCAGGCTCTGTTTTTCCCCCCGGTCTGCCCAAGAACACGTTCTTCATGTCAGACAAGTCCTTAAGCGCCTCATGAAGAATCAATTGTTTGTGAAAGCTGAGAAGTGTGAAATCCACCGCTCTAGCCAGTGGAGGCACTGGCTGGAAGGAGCAGAGCAGCCATTCTTGGTTTGGACCGACCCAAAAATTTGGAATATCTCCGTACATCCAAGTGCCTTATCTCCAGGCGGCCCGGTGGGCTTTATTGTTTACAAGATTCAACTTCACCATTTCCTGCTGCCCAGGGTCCAAAAATGTGAAGCCTGACACCCTCTCCGCCTATACAGTTCCTCTGCCACACACTCGGTCTCCAAAACCATTCTCCCCACCTCATGCCTTGCCGCTTCAGTGGGTTGGGGTATTGAAACCTTGGTCCGCAAGGCACAACGTTACCAGCCTAAACTTGAAGGGGGCCCGGCTAACCGGTTATTTTTCCCTAACTCTGTCCGGTCCCGTGTCCTGGAATGAGCTCATTCCTCCAGGCTGACCTGTCATCCAGGTTCCCGTCGTATGCTAGCCTTCCTCCGACAACGTTTTTGGTGGCCCAAAATGTCACGAATCCCGCTTCCTGAGTCTGTTTTTGCCTGTGTTCTGTCCTGGTGTGTTTTTCCGGTGTCCTGGAACGCACCCTGTCTGGTTGCCGGGCGACGTAGCTAGTTGGGAGATCTCTGATTACCCGCACCTGTATCCCATCAGCTATCTGCACACCTGGTCCTGATCATCACCCCTCCACTTCATAAGCTCTGACCTGACATCCATTCCCTGCCGGATCGTTAGCCATGAACAGTAGGTTGTGCCAGTGTATCAGCCTCCAATTTGATAGAGTTTGTTTTGTTGTTTTGTACGTCTTGCTTGCCTTGAACTTACCTCCGTTTGTTCTGTCTACAGTCATTCACCCGGAACACTTACCCCATCCCTGCCTGGTCGTTGGTGGCTTCTGTTACTCCCTTGGATCTGCCTATTCACTCCCATCAACTCACCTCCGCTGCCCGCTCCGCCACCTGGATCTTTCTACCTCTCCGTTTAAACTTGTAAATAAATACTCACCTTCGTCCTACTCTCCTTGTCCTGGTCTGCTTCTGGGTTCTACTTTAGAAAACCGTGACACACAATGGTTCCTGATGTATCTGCCTTCGTCGCCACGTGCACTGTGTGTGCTCAGAACAAGACTCCACGGCAAGCTCCTTCTGGCCTCCTTCAGCCGCTACCTGTCCCTCATGGTCCCATATCTCTCTGGACTTTGTCACTGGGCTCCCTCCGTCTGATGGCAACAGTGTCATTCTGACGGTAGTGGATCGGTTCTCCAAGGCCGCCCATTTCATCCCTCTCCCCAAACTGCCCTCTGTCAAGAAAACAGCCCAGCTTATGGTGCAGCACATCTTCCAGATCCATGGACTCCCGGTGGCCACGGTCTCCAACCAGGGTCCTCAGTTCTCGAAGGCATTCTGCACCCTTATTGGGTCGTTGGCCCTCCTGTCCTCTGGAATCCATCCCCAATCAACGGCCAGTTGGAGCGAGCTAACCAGGACCTGGAAACCACCCTAAGATGCCTGGTCTCAACCAACCCTAATACCTGGAGCCGACAACTGGTCTGGGTGGAGTATGCCCGGAACACACTTCCCTGTTCAGCCACAGGACTCTCCCCTTTTGAGTGTTTAATGGAGTATCAGCCTCCGCTCTTCCCAGAACAAGAGCAGGAGGTCAACGTACCCTCGGCCCAGATGTTTGTCCTCCGCTGTCGACATACCTGGAGAAGAGCTCGAGCGGCAAACATCTGCCTCCTGTATCTGCATTTGGGTCTCGACTTGTGCCCTTATAGTACGATAAAGCAGTTTTTGGCAAAACTGTAAATGTAAGTAAGGAATTCAAAGTAATGAACTTCTGTTTTTTCTTATATGTATTATAATAATAATTTATTACATTTGTAAAGTGCTTTTCATTATAAAATAATAATCTCAAAGTGCATAAAAAGATAAACAAATCATGAAAGCAACAATCAAAGTCTAGAAAGAAGGGACGACTCATAGAGATGAGTCTTAAGGCCTGCTTTAAAGGTAGTCAATAGAGATCAGCAAGTGAATAAAAGGTAAATGACAATATTATACAAATCAGCAAATGTTTTACAAGTCTGATTTTTAACATCCTTACCTCCATTCATTATTACACCTACTGTATAAGTGACAATACACACAAGTCAACATCACAAAAATCTAAAAATCAGGACAAAAAAGGTCACACTAATGTTTAGCTTTTGTTTAAGGATACAGACAGCTGGTAGTATGTTTTTATAAGCTTGTCTGATTTTAGCCATCCTAAATCCATACACAATAGGATTTAAAAGTGGTTGGCACATCAGATCAGATTCAAAGACTCAAGTCATCCAAGTCATAGACTGTTTTGTCTGCTACCGCACAGCAAGCGGTACCAGAGTGCCAAGTTTAGGTCCAAAAGGCTCCTTAACACCTTCACCCCCAAGCCATAAGACCCCCCACCCCTTTTGTTTTTACACTGCTGCTACTCACTGTTAATTGTCTATGCACAGTCACTTTACCCCTACCTACATGTACAAATTACCTCAACTAACCTGTACCCCCGCACATTGACTTGGTACCGTTATCCCCTGTATATAGCCTCGTTATTGTTATTTTATTGTGTCATTCTTTAACTTTTACTTTAGTTTATTTAGTAAATATTTTCTTAACTTTATTTCTTAAACCACATTGTTAGTTAAGGTCTTCTAAGTAAGCATTTCACGGTAGGGTCTACACCATGTGACAAATACAATTTGACTTAATATGCGATAGTACACCGATGAAATAGTGGGTACAGTTGGAACATTTTTCATAGGCCCATCAAGTCTACTGTGGAGCAGATTTAAGAAACAGACGAAAGAGAAGTTGAGCAGCAAGGCCAGATGAGGAGTACAGGTTCTGAAAGCTTTCTGTCTGGTCTCGATGGAAGATTTCTCGACAGTTATCTTTCTCTCATCAGGACCAGAAACATTTTTTTTACGCATGCTGCATTAAGAACACCTCACTCTGACCATTTTAGTGAGAACATCTCACTCTGACCATTTTAGACACCATAACAGAGCTGGTTAGACTAGTTTTCACACACCCACATCTTAGCACGCCTCCAATACACACGTCTCTCTGGCTGTTAACATGTTATTTGATATTCACAGTAAACTTATTTTCTTAAAGCCGTACTGCACCCTTAAGACAAACTTACACTTTCAAACTTGGTGAACTTGACAGCCATGCATGGCAGGTGAGCATTTTACATAAAGAATGAAGTCTTTGTTGGAGGATCTTTCCATTCAAAGCTAAATCCCCCAGGGGTGACTGAATACAGGTGAATAACTACCAAATATGTAACTTTAACAAGAAACTCAATGCGGCGAACTGGGAAAATGTTTTATTTTACTTGCACGTGCTACTCTATTGTTGCAAAACAAACATTGTTGCAAAACAAACATAGCTATCCCTGCCACTGAAATGAAATAGTTAAAAACTAGTTTGAGGTGTCAGTTATTGAACTTTGCACTTCCAATGAACCCAATACTGCAATAATGTAGCTCCGCAATAATGTAGGCTAATCCGTAATGTTTATCCTTTTATGCTGGTAGAAAAAATCATAATACTACCACTACTACAGAGAGGGAAGGGCCAACAAAGCTACAATCAATGGTTGGCTGGTCAATATGTCAATCCAACTCTAGATGCAAGGTTTGTCCAATGACAAGTGTAAATGATTTGATTTACTGCCTGAAGCTAAACATAGCCTAATTCGTGCCATTACTAAAATCATAATTCAAACCACCATAAAACAGTCAAAATGTCAGAATATGAATAAATAATATATGTTAAACTTTGACTTTGAAAAAATGTAGTGATTAAATAGAAATTCACAATGTGGTATTTCTGCTCATTATTTCTTGTATCTTGTTTATGCATGTTATATCACTCTAAATGGGTAGCCTACATTCAACCATACTTTCTACATGCATATTACTGTTATTGCATCAATGAAACAATACATTTTCTTCCAAGTGGTCGTGAATATACATTTATTTTGAGATACATTGAGGAGGCCTGGTTATAAGCACATAGATGTGTTATCACAAGTTATTAACCCACATTTTTGGGGGGGGATTCGTGTAAATACAAGCATTATTGACAGAATTTATTTGTTGACAGTATTAAGACTTTACTCTCAGTGGGAATAATATACACTGCTCAAAAAAATAAAGGGAACACTTAAACAACACAATGTAACTCCAAGTCAATCACACTTCTGTGAAGTCAAACTGTCCACTTAGGAAGCAACACTGATTGACAATAAATTTCACATGCTGTTGTGCAAATGGAATAGACAACAGGTGGAAATTATAGGCAATTAGCAAGACACCCCCAATAAAGGAGTTGTTCTGCAGGTGGTGACCACAGACCACTTCTCAGTTCCTATGCTTCCTGTCTGATGTTTTGGTCACTTTTAAATGCTGGCGGTGCTTTCACTCTAGTGGTAGCATGAGACGGAGTCTACAACCCACACAAGTGGCTCAGGTAGTGCAGCTTATCCAGGATGGCACATCAATGCAAACTGTGGCAAGAAGGTTTGCTGTGTCTGTCAGCGTAGTGTCCAGAGCATGGAGGCGCTACCAGGAGACAGGCCAGTACATCAGGAGACGTGGAGGAGGCCGTAGGAGGGCAACAACCCAGCAGCAGGACCGCTACCTCTGCCTTTGTGCAAGGAGGAGCACTGCCAGAGCCCTGCAAAATGACCTCCAGCAGGCCACAAATGTGCATGTGTCTGCTCAAACGGTCAGAAACAGACTCCATGAGGGTGGTATGAGGGCCCGACGTCCACAGGTGGGGGTTGTGCTTACAGCCCAACACCGTGCAGGACGTTTGGCATTTGCCAGAGAGAACACCAAGATTGGCAAATTCGCCACTGGCGCCCTGTGCTCTTCACAGATTAAAGCAGTTTCACACTGAGCACATGTGACAGACGTGACAGAGTATGGGGACGCCGTGGAGAACGTTCTGCTGCCTGCAACATCCTCCAGCATGACCGGTTTGGCGGTGGGTCAGTCATTGTGTGGAGTGGCATTTCTTTGTGGGGCCGCACAGCCCTCCATGTGCTCGCCAGAGGTAGCCTGACTGCCATTAGGTACCGAGATGAGATCCTCAGACCCCTTGTGAGACCATGTGCTGGTGCGGTTGGCCCTGGATTCCTCCTAATGCAAGACAATGCTAGACCTCATGTGGCTGGAGTGTGTCAGCAGTTCCTGCAAGAGGAAGGCATTGATGCTATGGACTGGCCCGCCCGTTCCCCAGACCTGAATCCAATTGAGCACATCTGGGACATCATGTCTCGCTCCATCCACCAACGCCACGTTGCACCCCAGACTGTCCAGGAGTTGGCGGATGCTTTAGTCCAGGTCTGGGAGGAAATCCCTCAGGAGACCATCCGCCACCTCATCAGGAGCATGCCCAGGCATTGTAGGGAGGTCATACAGACACGTGGAGGCCACACACACTACTGAGCCTCATTTTGACTTGTTTTAAGGACATTACATCAAAGTTGGATCAGCCTGTAGTGTGGTTTTCCACTTTAATTTTGAGTGTGACTCCAAATCCAGACCTCCATGGGTTGATACATTTGATTTCCATTGATAATTTTTGTGTGATTTTGTTGTCAGCACATTCAACTATGTAAAGAAAAAAGTATTTAATAAGAATATTTAATTCATTCAGATCTAGTATGTGTTATTTTAGTGTTCCCTTTATTTTTTTGAGCAGTGTATATTGAAAGTGTCACGTTCCTGACCTGTTTTCTGTTGTTTGGTATGTGTGTTATTGGTCAGGGCGTGAGTTGGGGTGGGTAGTCTATGTTATGTGTTTTCTATGTTGGGTTAATGGGTTGCCTGGTATGGCTCTCAATTAGAGGCAGGTGTTTGACGTTTCCTCTGATTGAGAGCCATATTAAGGTAGGTTGTTCTCACTGTTTGTTTGTGGGTGATTGTTCCTGTGTCTGTGTATTCCACATGGGACTGTTTCGTTTGTTTGTTCATTCGTTTTAGGTAGTCTGTTCCTGTTCGTGCGTTCTTCGTCTATATGTAAGTTCGTTTGTTTCAGGTATGTTGCCTTCGTTTATTGTTTTGTAGTTTGTTCTAGTGTTTTGTCAGTGTTTCTTCTGTTAAATAAATTTCAGTATGTATTCATCACCCGCTGCGCCTTGGTCCGTTCATTCACCCCAGCTTTCCATGTTGTTATTCTTCTTTAGAAAGTTCTTAACTGCATAAAGAGTCACAGATTTGTTCTATCAATTTTACCCAATAAACTTTACAGTGCACTACTTTGGCTCTGCTCAAAAGTAGTGAACTATCCTGGGAATAGGGTGGCATTTGAGATGCTTTTAAGTGTTTTCCTGCTCTGGAAGTCTGCTACAATTACTCTATTCTTGTAATATTTGTAAATCACAGACTATGGCGATAGGCAGGGGCACAACTTTCACTGGGGATGGTAGGGACGTGACCCCCCACATTCTGTGTCCCTTATGGAATATTGTAAGACAAAAGGGGTCTATATTGAAAACATTATTTTTGTCAAGCTGTCACAAATATATAATTTTTTTTCATGGTACATGTGACCCTGATTCGCGCCTGTCTCAATGAGGAGGCAGCAGGGATGCCATGGTCCAAGAATATGGGGATTGTGGCTCAGACGCACAAGGCACATCTCTCTACAGAATGTGTGCATTGTTTGCTATGTCTATGAAATCCCCATTACAAATATCACCAGTAGTTGCCTACATTTACTGTTAATTATCATAATTACTAATCCGCAATGTTTATTTGGTTACAGTAATTTCTGTTAATGCTTTGAATATATCATTATTGCAATCATTTACCGTTCTCAATGTCGGAGTGGATATGTGTTTTGCAGAACTCACAACCTATGATAAACTCGTGAGAAACCAGTTTTGGTTTATTACATTCCATTGATGAATTTTGTCAATTTATTCATTGTTTTTTGTTTGAAACTCTTCTGTCAATGATAAGTAAGGATGCGAACCTGTGTCGTGTCTTTGCTGTCATTGTGTTTGAGTGTTATTTTATCAAATCAATTAACTACGTTTAATTATTACGCTATTAAATTAACCATATAACAATTAATGAAGTAGTAATCTGGGGCACAACGGAAAAAGTTTATTTAATGAGTTACCGTTTTCTGAATTAACTTTTAAATATATAAAGATATCTTCCATCAGTTACAGTCAATTAAATCTTATTTACCTTCAGTCTCATTCTGAGCGTTGTTGACTTCAAATCTGCATGAACACTAGCATCTGCATTAACCCCTGCAAGTAGCCTAGTGGTTAGATCATTGGGCCAGTAACTGAAAGGTTGCTAGATCGAATCCCTGAGCTGACAAGGTAAAAATCTGTCGTTCTGCCCCTGAACAAGGCAGTTAAACCACTGTTCCTGTAAATAAGAATTTGTTTGTAACCGACTTGCCTAGTTAATAACTTCTTATGGCTGCAAGGTGCAGTATTGAGTAGCCAGTTAAATCGTGCCCATTTCAAACGGCCTCGTACTCAATTCTTGCTCGTACAATATGCATATTATTATTACTATTGGATAGAAAACACTCTCTAGTTTCTAAAACCGTTTGAATTATTTCTCTGAGTGAAACAGAAGTCATTCTGCAGCACACTTCCTGACCAGGAAGTGGAATGTCAGAAATCGATGCTCTGTTCAACTGCATGCCTATACATGGGCGTGATACGTAAGAGTCTACATACACTTCATACACCTTCCCCTGGTTGTCAAGAGGCGGTGAGAGAATTTTTTGTGTTTGTCTTGGTCTGAGGTGGAATTAAAGCTCTTTGTTTGACGTGACCGTCCATTTCCTGTTTCTGGAGCGCGCGAAAGAGGACATGAATTTGTCTTCTGTTTTGCTCTTGTTATGTACGACTAACATCTTCGTCTTAGATTTTATTTGATACATGTGACCATATCATCGTAACGTATGTTTTTTCAATATAGTTGAATCAGATTACTGAAATTTTTTCGGGAGTTTTGCCGTGTTCCGTTCTCTGACTTTGTTGACGTTGGAGTGATCAGTGCCACTTGGCAAGTGCCCATGCTAAATGAAGAGGGATATTTGCCGTTCCAGATCAAAACAACGACTGTTCTGGACAAAGGACACCTTGTCCAACATTCTGACGGAAGATCACCAAAAGTAAGAAACATTTTATGATGCTATTTCTAATATCTGTCGTGCATGTGAACTGGTCGTGGGCGCCCAAGTGTTTCTGGCTATTGTGCTAAGCTAACATTTTGTTTTCGCTGTAAAACACTTAATAAATTGGAAAAATTGTCTGGCATCACAAGATGCCTGTCTTTCATTTGCTCTACACTATGTATTTTTCAGAAATGTTTTATGATAAGTAATTAGGTATTTGACGTTGGTGTCTGTAAATATTATGGCTGCTTTCGGTGCAATTTCTGAATGTAGCTGCAATGTAAACTATGATTTATACCTGAAATATGCACATTTTTCGAAAAAAACATATGCTATACAATAAATATGTTATCAGACTGTCATCTGATGAGGTTGTTTCTTGGTTAGTGGCTATTTATATCTTTATTTGGACGAATTTGTGATAGCTACTGATGGAGTCAAAAACTGATGGAGTAATACAAGTGGAGTCTTTTGCTAACATGGTTAGCTAATAGATTTACATATTTTGTCTTCCCTGTAAAACATTTTAAAAATCGGACATGTTGGCTGGATTCACGAGATGTGTACCTTTCATATGCTGTATTTGTAACGGATTTCGCAAGGATTCGACCAAAATGCAGCGTTGGAATAGGACATAATGAATTTATTTAACAAGACAAAACGAACTAACTTGAATAACTAACAAAATAACAAAACGGAGGAGACAGACCTGGACATGCGAACTTACATAAATCGAAGAACTCACGAACAGGAAAAATGACTACACAAAAGAACGAACTGACAAACAAACCGAAACAGTCCCGTATGGCGCGACAAACACAGACACAGGAGACAACCACCCACAACAATCAATGTGAAAACAACTACCTTAATATGGCTCTCAATCAGAGGAAATGAAAACCACCTGCCTCTAATTGAGAACCATATCAGGTCACCCTTTAACAAACATAGAAACACATAACATAGACTACCCACCCAAACTCACGCCCTGACCGTCAAACACATACAAAATAACAGAAAACCGGTCAGGAACGTGACCATATTGGACTTGTTAATGTTTGAAAGTTAAATATTTAAAAAATATAAATTTTGAATTTCGCGCCCTGCACTTGAAGTGGCTGTCGTCATAAATGTACCGACATCGGGCTTGCACGCCAAACAGGTTAAATCAAGAAAAAATAATAATAAATGATGAATCAACATACGACATACAAATTGGCTTAATTATTTATTAACTACAGAATTGCATAAATACACAAACAGGATAGCTTACTATACGAGGCAATGAAAGTCCCTAGTGGACTAACCCGATATGATGGCTTGTTCCAAAAATAAAAACGTGAGGGACACGTAAGAAAGAGCGGGAGAAGAGACAAGGGACTTCACTGTCGTACATACAGCTGATAACTATGCTCATGGAAATGCAAATACTTTGCACATGAACAGCCGCTCATTCGAAAATAATTATAATAATTATAATATACATATAAAAGATATATAATATATCTTTCCGTTTATTATCTGTGCTCACCTGGCCGTGGTAACTGACTGGATAACCTTAACATGAAAAGCAATTTTCTCATTTAGAAGGCCAAGATTACATTTCATCTTCTCACAAATAGTTTCATATTTAACTCTAGAAGTTCCACTACATTTGGATGTAAACCTGACAACACGGAAATATACACAGAGATACAGTTATGTTGTTATACTGTCCTTAATGAGCAATTATGTCAGATCAGTTGTTGTTTTGGGATATCATTAAGTACCCACAGACCCTTCCAACTGTTTGGATTACAGAAATATGTTTTCATTATTCAACTTTTGATGTTACCGTACTGCAACATCTCTCTCTGTGGTGACAAAGGGATTTAACTTCCATTTCTGAAAGAGTGGGAGAGAGTTTTTCTGCAGGTTTTTCCGACCATCATAAAACTGTGGTGGGAGAGAGAGAGAGGGGGGGGATCTGGCATCTATGATCCTTACTCAAAAGGGCAAGTCATGACACCTCATTACCCATATAGAAGTAGGACTAGTCTACCTGGCCTGCGTGCAAATGTAGGCCTTTACATGTTCCCATTTAGGGATGTCTGATAGTATTTCTGAATGTCATAACTCACCACCACTAATGAGCTGTGGAGCTAATCAAAATATTTTTTCTTCACCTCAAACAGCAAGTAAACAAAGTCTGTTTTTAGAATGAATTGAGAATGACAATAGTTCCTCAAAGTATTTGAACAATATTTCCATCTTTCTCCCGTTCGATTACCACTCGGCATGAAAGGGAAAAATGTAATTCTCTGATCCAGTGGAAACATCATAAAATACCTGACCCAGTTGATAGTTGATACAATGATTAGAATTCGTTGCAGACAGTTCATGCATAGCCAATGTGATTTATAGGATATTTATATTTATCAGGATATTTTTGACTGCAGGCTGCAAAGTTTTTATGTGTTGGCTTTATGTAGCCTTTTTTTACATAGTTGGCAGTGGCAATAACAATTACTTTTAGATTTGTATCATTTTAAATTGTATTTATATTGTAGAATACAGATTAACCCCAGACAATGATTTTGAGATACAAAATAAATTAAATGAAACTGTTCCACGAAAATGTGCCTATGAAAAGCATAACTCTCTCGCAGGTTGGTGGAAATGGTAAGATGTGTCTATATATGGAAAAGACATGTTTTAAAATGTAGACAAATTGATTGGTCGAAAGAAAAGACTACGCTTCGTTGACCAAGATTTTTGTTGTTGTTGTCTACAGCACTAGTAGAAATGCAGGAAGTTAGCATTAGATGCCCCAGAAATTTAGGGAGGACCCCCAGACCCACTGCCAGGTTATGTCCCCCCCCCTACACTTCTAAACCCAAAGTTGCGCCTCTTGCTAAAGGTATCAAGAAATAGGGAGCCATTTAACATTGCCACAGTTTAGGAGATTTTACTTTATTTTTGTTGACTTCTGATATGAGCAAGTCTCCCTGTTGTGTAAGATCATGTAACTAACATCTCATATCAATGACTTTATGTGCATTACACTTTCTAAAAACTGCCCTTCGAATCTGCTGGAGGTTAAGTCCATATATGAGAGGGTTTAAGACAGGTGGTATAACAAGGAATTGTACGGCCATCGCATTACGCATATTTAGAGTAATATTTACATTACTATTCCACCCTTGCAACGTGTCAAACAGGGTCACTGTGATGAAAATAAATATTGTTATTAAATGTGGCACACATGTCTGTGTGAACTTAATCCTTCCCTTAGCTGACTTTACACAAGTCCTTACAATCTGACCGTAAGAAAATACAATGAAAAGTAGCTGTAAAACATGAACCACTATTACAAATTTGTTCAAAATCTGATTGATGGTTATGGGTAAACATGCATGTTTCAGTATAGACGGAATGTCACAGAATATCTTATCAATAAGAGACCCACACAAAGGAATTCTGACGGCTAAACTAACTACTATGAGTCCTATAAATAAAGGATAACACCAAGAAAATAAGAGTAACTTTCTAATAGTTAAAGATGTCACAATGGTATGGTATAGTAGTGGTCTGCAAATTGCCACATACCTGTCGTAAGACATCACTGTTAGAGTAGACATTTCACACATGACAGATGTGTATATTACATAGGCTTGAGTGAAACATCCACCATAAGATATCACCTGAACATCTGACTGAAGGTCCAGTAACAACTTGGGGTAGAAACCAGCAGTTCCATACAATCCATTGACACATAAACTACAAAGAAAGATATACATGGGCTCATGGAGACCTTTCTCCTGAATGATTGTTATGATCAGAGTCAGATTCACAGTGATGATGAGAAGATATGTGATAAGAGACAAGATAAAAAAGACCGATTTGTTGTTAAATGTCTCTTGTAAGCCAAAGAGATAAAATAGCTTGACTTGGGTTGAGTTCTCCATAGCTTTTGCTAATTTTCTTCCTCTGGTCAATGCAAAAATTCTTAGTCCTTGCAAGGCTTCAGTGTGTATGGATGTGAATGAATTCAAGTGTGAATCATTTGATTCTGTTTAGGCTCAGACTAAACACAACAGTTTTAACAAAACTAATTCACATCCTGGCTCAAATTCATATTTCCCCCCCAAGAAGTTCCCAATAATATCTGTACGTTATCAGATTTCTGAGGTGTGAAAGAAATAAAAAAACTTGTGTGCATGAAATGTCTTCTTGCTTGACAGAGGAGACTGCTGCAATAACTTGTCCTGGTAGCCTCTAAATATACCATAGTGTATGATCACATGGGATTGTAGTTTCAGCGTCACCATGTAACCACTCCATAGAGATGGATCTATATTGAGTTTATGACAAGCAACTCATTAGATTATACACTGCTCAAAAAAATAAAGGGAACACTAAAATAACACATCCCAGATCTGAATGAATGAAATATTCTTATTAAATACTTTTTTCTTTACATAGTTGAAAGTGCTGACAACAAAATCACACAAAAATTATCAATGGAAATCAAATTTATCAACCCATGGAGGTCTGGATTTGGAGTCACACTCAAAATTAAAGTGGAAAACCACACTACAGGCTGATCCAACTTTGATGTAATGTCCTTAGAACAAGTCAAAATGAGGCTCAGTAGTGTGTGTGTCCTCCACGTGCCTGTATGACCTCCCTACAACGCCTGGGCATGCTCCTGATGAGATGGCGGATGGTCTCCTGAGGGATCTCCTTCCAGACCTGGACTAAAGCATCCGCCAACTCCTGGACAGTCTGTGGTGGATGGAGTGAGACATGATGTCCCAGATGTGCTCAATTGGATTCAGGTCTGGGTAATGGGCGGGCCAGTCCATAGCATCAATGCCTTCCTCTTGTAGGAAATGCTGACACACTCCAGCCACATGAGGTCTAGCATGCTGCTGCTCCAGTTTCAACTGTTCTGCCTCGCGGCTATGGAACCCTGACCTGTTCACAGGACGTGCTACCTGTCCCAGACCTGCTGTTTTCAACTCTCTGGAGACCGTAGGAGCGGTAGAGATACTCTTAATGATCGGCTATGAAAAGCCAACTGACATTTACTCCTGAGGTGCTGCACCCTCGACAACTACTGTGATTATTATTATTTGACCATGCTGGTCATTTATGAACATTTGAACATTTTGGCCATGTTCTGTTATAATCTCCACCCGGCACAGCCAGAAGAGGACTGACCACCCCTCATAGCCTGGTTCCTCTCTAGGTTTCTTCCTAGGTTTTGGCCTTTCTAGGGAGTTTGTCCTAGCCACCGTGCTTCTACACCTGCATTGCTTGCTGTTTGGGGTTTTAGGCTGGGTTTCTGTACAGCACTTTGAGATATCCGCTGATGTACGAAGGGCTATATAAATACATTTGATTTGATTTGTATGGCTATAAGTGGAGGCTTGCAAGCCGAAGAACACCATCCCAACCGTGAAACAAGGAGGTGGCAGCATCATGTTGTGGGGGTGATTTGCTGCAGGAGGGACTGGTGCACTTCTCAAAACAGATGGCATCATGAGGGAGGAAAATGATGTAGACATATTGAAGCAATATCTCAAGACATCAGTGAGGAAGTTAAAGCTTGGTCGCAAATGGGTCTTCCAAATGGACAATGATCCCAAGCATACTTCCAAAGTTGTGGCAAAATGGCTTAAGGACAACAACGTCAAGGTATTGGGGAGGACATCACAAAGCCCTGACCTCAATCCTTTCGAAAATATGTGGGCAGAACTGAAAAAGCTTGTGCGAGCAAGGAGGTCTTCAAACCTTATTCAATTACACCAGCTCTGTCAGGAGGAATGGGCCAAAATTCACCCAACTTATTGTGGGAAGCTTGTGGAAGGCTACCCCAAAACGTTTAACCCAAGTCAAACAATTTAAAGGCAATGCTTCCAAATACTAATTGAGTGTATGTAAACTTCTGACCTACTTGGAATGTGATGAAGGAAATAAAAGCTGAAATAAATAATTCTCTCTACTATTATTCTGACATTTCACATTCTTAAAATCAAATGGTGATCCTAACAGACCTAAGACAAGGAATTTTAACTCGGATTAAATGTCAGGAATTGTGAAAACTGAGTTTAAATGTATTTGGCTAAGGTGTATGTAAACTTCCGACTTCAACTGTATGTGTGGGGACCCTCTAGCCTGGTAATTTACACTGTAGAAGAAGTATGTGACATCACCAATGTGCTGGGCTGGCAAAGCTATCAGATCTATCATTAACTCTTTAGCAGGAGTTTGTGTACTATGTAGAGTGCACCATGTAAAAGACAGAAATGGTTCAGTGAAACCAACCCAAAGCCTCTGACAAAGGAACGGTTTCCCAGACCATATAACCTAACCAGGGAAAACAGAGAACAACTCTGGACCCTAAGTCATAGCTATACTTTAAAATCTAGGCCCAGAGCTATTCCTGCTCAGGTAAAAGTGAGGACCCTTATTGTCACTCTTGGATATCCTAGACCTTCAGTACACTTTCAGGGTCTACGCTCCCAGAGGTAATGACAGAAGGTGTGTGTCACAAATGGCACTCTATTCCCTATATAGTGCACCACTTTTGACCAGAGGAATCTGGTCAACATAGGGAATAGGGTACATTTTGGTATGCAATCAAGACCAGCCGTGCCTCTCCATCAGCCCCTCAGGTCTCTACAGGTTAATAGCTGCATTAATTGGTTCCAAGTGAACGAGGTGATTGAGTGGACTAATGACCTCCTACAAACATGTTTATTATGCTCTTGTTATTGGCTTCTGCTTTCCCATGGTAAGGTATACAGGGAGTAAAACAAAACTGGTGTTTCGCACATCATTTTCTTTTGACAGAACTACAAAACTTCTTACAGCTTTTTACAGGATGGATGGAGTACATGACCAATGTGTGTTAAACATACAATACATCATCATTAACCTTACTGTATTATTTTATTCTATGGGTCAAACATATCTGCACAGTGACCTTAAAAACACAAGATTGGTATGTGGTTGTCCCACCTAGCTATTTTAAGATGGATGTAAGTCGCTCTGGATACGAGCGTCTGCTAAAAGACTAAAATGTAAATATATAAATGGGTATCTGGTCCTCCGATTTCTCAATAAAAACGAAATAAAGTATATGCAGTACATTTGTTATTATCAAGGAATTATCTGGAATTTGTTAGGACAGAATAAGCTATCCATATTTGACAACCGGTTTCTCTTGTGTCCCAGGTAGTTGCCTTTCTGGTATGACTCAACATTTCTGAGGAATACCAAAACTAGTCGTCTGTCAGATAGCTGGCACACAGATGTCATGTTACATACAGTAGATCAACTGGTCCTCAGAACATTTCAGACAGAATATAGTTTGTTTTCATGCCACATTTTTTCTCTAGATTTCTCTCTCACAATGTCAATCAATCCCCAAGCTTGTACTGTATATACCATACAGGGCCTATTTTCCATTAGGGATGGACGAAATGGTGCCAGGTGGGGAATAAGGTGGGCTTACCTTTTACACATTTACATCCAGTGTATCAATCCAGACAGTTTTGCATTTCTAGATTTCTTACTTACTTAGATTGTCACGCCCTGATCTGTTTCACTTGTCCTTGTGCTTGTTTCCACCCCCTCCAGGTGTTGCTTATTATCCCCGGTGTATTATTCCCTGTGTTTGATGTCTCTCTGTGCCAGTTTGTCTTGTTTTGCCAAGTCAATCAGCGTTTTTTCCTTGCTCCTTTTTCCCAGTCTCTGTTTTTCCTAATCCACCTGGTTTTGACCTTTGCCTGTCCTGACGCCGAACGCGCCTGACTAACCCGCCTGCCTAACCCGCCTGCCTAACCACTCTACCTGTTCTGTCCCCGAGCCTGCCTATCGCCTGGTACTGTTTGGACTCTGACCTGATTACTGAACTCCTGCCTGTCCTGACCTTGAGCCTGCCTATCGCCTGGTATTGTTTGGACTCTGACCTGGTTCATGAACTCACGCCTGTCCCCGACCTACCTTTTGCCTACCCCTTTTGTTTTAATAAATATCGGAGCTCAACCATCTGCCTCCTGTGTCTGCATTTGGGTCTCGCCTTGAGCCCTTATAATACGAACTGGCCATGACAGACCCAGCAGACTTGGACCAGCTTCATCACGTTGCCTCTCTGCAGGAAGCCACCATTGGGAGGCGTGAGGAGCAACTTCAGGACCTCTTGGAAGGGCTTTGTTCCCTTACGGAACGCCACGACCAAGGGTTCAAGGCTATATCGGAGCAAATCTGTGAATTAGCTCATAGGCAGCATGCCACATTTGAGACCTCCCAACCACCGAGTAACCTTTGTACTACTCGTGGATTTGTTCAACCTTCCCCGGATCCCCCAAAACCCAGCTTACCTCCTCCGGAGCGTTATGCAGGCGATCCTGGTACCTGCCGGGGATTCCTTTCCCAGAGTTCCAGGGGGCCACATTTTTTAAAGGCTGGAACTTCGGAATGCCTAGCACCTTGTATGGATACGCAAAGGAGATGAGTGGAAGACAGCATTTAACACAGCCAACTGACATTATGAGTACTAGGTCATGCCATTTGGACTCGCCAACTGTCTTCCAGGCTCTGGTAAACGATGTGCTCCGGGACATGCTAAACCGTTTTGTGTTTGTCTCCCTTAACAACATCCAGTTTTTTTCCCGGTCTGGCCAAGAACACGTTCTTCATGTCAGACAAGGCCTTTGGCGCCTCCTGGAGAACCAATTGTTTGCGAAAGCCAAGAAGTGTGAGTTCCACCGCTCTAGCCAGTGGAGGCACTGGCTGGAAGGAGCAGAGCAGCCATTCTTGGTTTGGATCGACCATAAACATTTGGAATATCTCCGTACAGCCAAGCACCTTAACTCCACGCAGGCCCGGTAGGCTTTATTGTTTACAAGATTCAACTTCACCATTTCCTACTGCCCAGGGTCCAAAAATGTGAAGCCTGACACCCTATCCCACTTTCAGTTCCTCTGCCACACACTCGGTCTCCAAACCCATTCTCCCCACCTCATGCCTTGCGACTTCAGTGGGTTGGGGTATTGAAACCTTGGTCTGCAAGGCACAATATTACCAGCCTGAACCTGAAGGGGGCCCGGCTAACCGGTTATTTTTCCCTAACTCAGTCCGGTCCCGTGTCCTGGAATGGGCTCATTCCTCCAGGCTGACCTGTCGTCCAGGATCCCCTCATACCCTAGCCTTCCTCCGACAACGTTTCTGGTGGCCCACAATGGTTCCTGACGTTTCTGCCTTCGTCACCAAGTGCACTGTGTGTGCTCAAAACAAGACTCCACGGCAAGCTCTTTCTGGCCTCCTTCAGCCGCTACCTGTCCCTCATCGCCTCTGGTCCCATATCTCTCTGGACTTTGTCACTGGGCTCCCTCCGTCTGATGGCAACACTGTCATTCTGACGGTAGTGGATCGGTTCTCCAAGGCCGCCCATTTCATCCCTCTCCCCAAACTGCCCTCTGTCAAGGAAACAGCCCAGCTTATGGTGCAGCACATCTTCTGGTCCATGGACTCCCGGTGGACAGGGTCTCCGACCGGGGTCCTCAGTTCTCGTCTCTGTTCTGGAAGGCATTCTCCACCCCTATTGGGTCATCGGCCACCCTGTCCTCTGGAATCCATCCCCAATCAACGGCCAGTTGGAGCGAGCTAACCAGAACCTGGAAACCACCCTAAGATGCCTGGTCTCAACCAACCCCAATACCTGGAGCCGACAACTGGTCTGGGTGGAGTATGCCCGAACACACTTCCCTGTTCAGCCACAGGACTCTCCCCTTTTGAGTGTTCAAGGGGGTATCAGCCTCCTCTCTTCCCAGAAGAAGAGCAGGAGGTTAACGTACCCCCGGCCCAGACGTTTGTCCGCCGCTGTCAATGTACCTGGAGAATAGCTTGGGCGGCAAACATCTGCCTCCTGTATCTGCATTTGGGTCTCGACTTGTGCCCTTATAGTACGATAAAGCAGTCATTGGCAAAACTGTAAATGTAAGTAAGGAATTTAAAGTAATGAACTTCTGTTATTTCTTATATATTTTATTAATAATTTATGACATTTGTAAAGTGCTTTTCATTATAAAATAATAATCTCAAAGTACATGACAAAAGATGAAAGCAACAATCAAAGTCTAGGAAGAAGGGACGGCTCAGAGATGAGTCTTAAGGCCTGCTTTAAAGGTAGTCAATAGAGATCAGCAAGTGAATAAAAGGTAAATGACAATATTATATAAATCAGCAAATGTTTTACAAGTCTGATTTTTAACATCCTCACCTCCATTCATTATTACACCTACTGTATAAGCAACAAAACACACAAGTCAACATCACAAAAATCTAACAATCAGGACAAAAAAAAGGTCACACTAATGTTTAGCTTATGTTTTAGGATACAGACAGCTGGTAGTATGTTTTTATAAGCTTGTCTGATTTTAGCCATCCTAAATCCATACACAATAGGATTTAAAAGTGGTTGGCACATCAGATCAGATTCAAAGACTCAAGTCATCCAAGTCATAGACTGTTTTGTCTGCTACCGCACAGCAAGCGGTACCAGAGTGCCAAGTTTAGGTCCAAAAGGCTCCTTAACACCTTCACCCCCAAGCCATAAGACCCCCCACCCCTTTTGTTTTTACACTGCTGCTACTCACTGTTAATTGTCTATGCACAGTCACTTTACCCCTACCTACATGTACAAATTACCTCAACTAACCTGTACCCCCGCACATTGACTCGTTACCTGTACCCCCGTATATAGCCTCGTTATTGTTATTTTATTGTGTTACTTTTTATTTTTCACTTTAGTTGATTTAGTAAATATTTTCTTAACTTTATTTCTTGAACCGCATTGTTAGTTAAGGTCTTCTAAGTAAGCATTTCACGGTAGGGTCTACACCATGTGACAAATACAATTTGACTTGATATGCGATAGTACACCGATGAAATAGTGGGTACAGTTGGAACATTTTTCATAGGCCCATCAAGTCTACTGTGGAGCAGATTTAAGAAACAGACGAAAGAGAAGTTGAGCAGCGAAGCCAGATGGGATGTCTTGTATGAACCGCTCTCTTGAGTTCATGCCACAGCATCTCAATCGGGTTGGGGTTAGGACTCTGCCTGGGCCACTCCAGAAAGCGTATTTTCTTCTGTTGAAGCCATTCTGTTGTTGATTTACTTATGTGTTTTTGGTCGTTGTCCTGTTGCATTCACCCTACTTTTGATGAGCTTCAATTGGCGGACAGATAGCCTAAGGTTCTCCTGCAAAATGTCTTGATAAACTTTTTTCGATGATAGCAAGCTGTCCAGGCCCTGAGGCAGCAAAGCAGCCCCTAACCATGACGCTCCCTCCACCATACTTTACAGTTGGGAATCAGGTTTTTATGTTGATGTGTTGTGATTTTTTTTCTCCACACAACTAAGTTTCATCTGTCCACAGAATATTTTGCCAGGGAACATCCAGGGGCTCTTTTGCGAACTTAAGACGTGCAGCAATGTTCTTTTTAGACAGCAGTGGCTTCTCCCGTGGTGTCGTCCCATGAACCCCATTCTTTTTTAGTGTTTTACTTATCGTAGACTCGTCAACAGCGATGTTAGCAAGTTCCAGAGATTTCTGTAAGTCTTTACCTGACACTCTGGATTCTTCTTAACTTCATTGAGCATTCTGCGCTGTGCTCTTGCAGTTATCTTTGCAGGGCAGCCACTCCTAGGGACAGTAGCAACAGTGCTGAACTTTCTCCATTTATAGACAATTTGTTTTACCGTAGACTGATGAACATCAAGGCTTTTAGAGATACTTTTGTAACCCTTTCCGCTAGTGGGAAATTGGAGGGCGTGCAATTCAAATAAATATTCGTAATATTAAACATTCATGAACATGCAAGTATCTTATATTATTTAAAAGCTTACATTCTTGTTAATCTAACTGCGTTGTCCGATTTCAAATAGGATTTACGGCGAAAGCATACCATGCGATTGTCTTAGGATGGTGCCCCACATCAACATATTTTTCAACCAGCACAGGCTTCATAAAATCACAAATAGCAATTAAATAAATCACTTACTTTTGAAGATCTGCCTCTGTTTGCAATCCCAAGGGTCCCAGCTACAACACGAATGGTTGTTTTGTTAAATAAAATACTTCTTTATATGCCAAAAAGTCAGTTTAGTCGGCGCCCTCGATTTCAGTAATCCACTTGTTCAACATGCAGACAAAGAAGCCCAAAAGCTACTGCTAAACTTTGTCCAAACAAGTCAAACAACGTTTCTATTTAATCCTCAGGTACTCTAAAATGTAAATAAACAATAATATTTCATACAGAAAGTAGTATGTTCAACAGGAAAGGAAAATTAGTAAGCCCTCTCCCTCGCGAGCCGACTATTGTTCCTGTGCTCTTCTCACCAAAACTCCAAATACTTGTGAGTTTTTCAAAAAACAAGCCTGAAACCTTGAATAAAGACTGTTGACATTTAGTGGAAGCCATAGAAATTGCAACCTGGGAGACAGATTTACATAGAAACAATAGGTTTCCATAATAAGAGCCTTGGACTTAAATTATGTATTATAGACAAAAAAAATACAATAATTTGTGCGTTGTTAGTTTAAGAAGTGCAGTTGCCATACCAAGTGCAGTTGCCATACCAGGCGGTGATACAGCCCGACAGGATGCTCTCAATTGTGCATCTGTAAAAATGTGGAAGGGTCTTAGGGGCCAAGCCAAAGTTCTTCAGCCTCCTGAGGTTGAAGAGGCACTGTTGCGCTTTCTTCACCACACTGTCTGTGTGGGTGGACCATTTGAGATTGTCAGTGATGTGTACACCGAGGAACTTCAAGTTTTTCACCTTCTCCACTGTGGTCCGGTCGATGTGGACAGGGGCATGCTCCCTCTGCTGTTTCCTGAAGTCCACAATCAGCTCCTTCATTTGTTGACGTTGAAAAAGAGGTTACTTTTCTGTCAGGGCCCTCACCTCCTCCCTATAGGCTGTCTCGTCATTGTTGGTAATCAGGCCTGCTACTGTGTCATCTGCAAACTTGATGATTGAGTTGGAGGCCTGTGTTGACCCGCAGTCATGGGTGAACAGGGAGTACAGGAGGGGGCTGATCACGCACCCTTGTGGGGCCCCTGGATCAGCAAAGTGTAGGTGTTGTTTCCTACCTTCACCTCCTGGGGGCAGCCCGTCAGGAAGTGCAGGACCCAGTTACACAGGGCGGGGTTTAGATCAAGCTTAATGATGAGCATGGAGGGTACTATGGTGTTGAAGGCTGAGCTATTGTCAATGAACAGCATTCTTACATAGGAATTCCTCTTGTCCAGATGGGATATGGCAGTGTGCATTGCGATGGCGATTGCATCGTCTGTGGATGTATTGGGGCGGTATGCAAATTGAAACGTGTATAGGGTGACAGGTAAGGTAGAGGTGATATGATTCTTAACTAGCCTCTCAAAGCACTTCATGATGACAGAAGTGGGTGCTATGGGGCGATAGTCATTTAGTTCAGTCACCTTCCTTTGGTACAGGAACAATGGTGGACATCTTGAAGCAAGTGGGGACAGCAGACTGGGATATTGAGAGATTAAATATGTCCGTAAACACCCCAGGCAGCTGGTCTGTGCGTCTGGGCCGGGCAGCCTTGAGAGACCTGACATGCTTCAATGTCTTACTCATGTCGGCCACGGAGAATGAGAGCCCACAGTCTTTGGGAGCCCGGCCGCGTCGGTGACACTGTGTTATCCTCAAAGCGGGTGAAGAAGATGTTCAGCTTCTCCGGGAGCAAGATGTCGGTATCCGCGATGTGGCTGGTTGTCCCTTTGTAATCCATGATTGTCTGTAGACCCTGCCACATACGTCTTGTGTCTGAGCCATTGAATTGCGACTTTGTCTCTGTACTGACATTTTGCCTGTTGATTGCTTTACGGAGGGAATAACTACACTGTTTGTGTTTGACCATAATCCCAGTCACCTTGCCATAGTTAAATGCGATGGTTCCCGATTTCAGTTTTGTGCGAATGATGCCATCTATCCACAGTTACTGGTTTGGGTAGGTTTTAATAGTCTCAGGGTAAACAACATCCTCTATACACTTCCTGATGAACTCAGTCACCATGTCCGTGTATACGTGAAGGTTTTTCTCAGAGGCTACACAGAACATATCCCAGTTCGCGTAATCAAAACAATCTTGATGCATGGATTCTGATTGGTCAGACCAGCGTTGAATATACCTTAGCATGGGTACATCCTGTTTGGGTTTCTGCCTATAGGAAGGAATGAGCCGAATGGAGTTCTGATCTGATTTTCTGAGGGGAGGGCGGGGAGGCCCTTGTAGGTTGAGGGTTTTAGCGGAGCGAGTTCTATAGTCAATGTGTTGATAGAACTTCGGTAGTGTTTTCCTCAAATTTGCTTTGTTAAAATCACCCGCTACAATAAATTCAGCCTCAGGATATGTGGTTTCCAGTTTGCACAAAGTCCAGTGTAGTTCCTTGAGGGCCGTCATGGTATTGCCCTGAGGGGGAATATACAAGGCTGTGACTATAACAGAAGAGAATTCACTTGGTCGGTAATATGGTCGGCATTTGATTGTGAGGTGTTCTAGGTCGGGTCAACAAAAGGACTTGAGTTTTTGAACGTTATCAAATTCACACCATGAGTGGTTAATCATGAAACAGCACCGCGTTTCTTCTTCCCTGAGAGTTCTTTATTCCTGTAACGGATTTCCTCTTCGTCTGAGGAGGAGTAGCAAGGATCGGACCAATGTGCAGCATGGTAAGTGTCCATAATAAGATATTTAATAAATCAACAGAACACTGAACAAAATAACAAAAGTACAAACAAACAACCGAAACAGTCCCGTATGGTGCAAAAACTAACACAGGAAACAATCACCCACAAAACACAATAGAAAACAGGCTACCTAAATATGGCTTCCAATCAGAGACAACGACTGACACCTGCCTCAGAACCATACTAGGCCAAACACATAGAAATATAACAAAAGAACAAAACATAGAAAAACAACATAGAATGCCCACCCCAACTCATGCCCTGACCAACTAAAATAAAAACATAAAAAAGGAACTAAGGTCAGAACGTGACAGTACCCCCACCCAAAGGTGTGGACTCCGGCCGCAAAACCTGAACCTATAGGGGAGGGTCTGGGTGGGCATTTCACCGTGGTGGCGGCTCTGGTGCGGGACGTGGACACCACTCCACCATAGTCTTGGCCCACTTATGTGGCGCCTTTGGAGCTGCGACCCTAGCGGCCGACCTCGGACTGGGGACCCTTTCAGCGGGCCCTGAATAGACGGGAGACTCCGGCAGCGCCGGACAGGCGGGAGACTCCGGCATCGCCGGAGTGAAGGGCGGCTCCGGCAGCGCCGGAGTGACGGGCAGCTCCTGACTGACGGGCGGCTCAGGCAGCTCCTGACTGACGGACGGCTCAGGCAGCTCCTGACTGACGGACGGCTCTTGCTGCTCCTGACTGACGGGAGACTGGCTGCTCCGGACAGGAGGGAGACTCTGGCTGCTCCGGACAGGAGGGAGACTCTGGCTGCTCCGGACAGGAGGGAGACTCTGGCTGCTCCGGACAGGAGGGAGACTCTGGCTGCTCCGGACAGGAGGGAGACTCTGGCTGCTCCGGACAGGAGGGAGACTCTGGCTGCTCCGGACAGGAGGGAGACTCTGGAGACTCCGGACTAGAGGGAGACTCTGGAGGCTCCGGACTAGAGGGCGAGGGTGGGGGCTCCGGACTAGAGGGCGACGTTGGAGGCTCCGGACTAGAGGGCGACCCTGGAGGCTACGGACTAGAGGTCGACCCTGGATGCTCCGGACTAGAGGGCGTCGCTGGAGGCTCCGGACTAGAGGGCGACGCTGGAGGCTCCGGACTAGAGGGCGTCGCTGGAGGCTCCGGACTAACGTCCTTCGTTGGAGGCCTCATTGCCATGGATCCTCACCAGAGGCTTCGTGCCATGGATCATCACTGGAGGCTTCATGCCATGAATCATCACTGGAGGCTTCTTGCCATGGATTATCACTGGAGGCTTCTTGCCATGGATCATCACTGGAGGCTTCGTGCCATGGGTTATCACTGGAGGCTTCTTAGCATGGATCATCACTGGACAATTCTTGCCATGGATCACCACTGGAGGCTTCGTGCCATGGATCATCACTGGAGGCTTCGTGCCATGGATCATCACTGGAGGCTTCGTGCCATGTATCATCACCGGAGGCTTCTTGCCATGGATCACCACTGGAGTGGAGAGACACACAGGAGGCCTGGCTCTGGGAGAAGGCACAGGACTCACCAGGCTGGGGAGACATGCAGGAGGGTTAGTGCTTAGCACAGACACAGAACTCACCAGGCTGGGGAGACATGCAGGAGGCCTTGTCCTTGGCCGAGGCACCAGATGCACTAGACCGTGGAGGCGCACTGGCAGTCTCGAGCGCAGAGCTAGCACCACTCGTCCTTGCTGGATCCCCCCTGTATCCCGGCAAGTGTGGGGAGTTGGAACAGGCCGCACTGGGCTGTGCTGGCGAACTGGAGACACCGTGCGTAGGGCTGGTGCAGTATACCCCGGGCCGAGGAGACGCACTGGAGACCAGATGCGCTGAGCCGGCATCAACCCTCCTGGCTCGATGCCCACTCTTGCCCGGCCAATTCGAGGAGCTGTGATGTAGCGCACCGGGCTATTTGTGCGCACTGGGGACACCTTGCACTTCTCCTCATAACATGGTGCCTGCCCAGTCACTCTCTCGCCACGGTAAGCACGGGAGTTGGCTCAGGTCTCCTAAAATATGTAACTTTAACTTCTACTTCCTCCCAATCCCGGGTCCGGGAGCACCCCCACCGGTAAAAAAGCTGACTAGCATAGCCTAGCATAGCGTCACAAGTAAATAGTAGAATCGAAATATCATTAAATCACAAGTCCAAGACACCAGATGAAAGATACACATCTTGTGAATCCAGCCATCATTTCTGATTTTTAAAATGTTTTACAGGGAAGACACAATATGTAAATCTATTAGCTAACCACGATAGCAAAAGACACAACTTTTTTTGTCCACTATTTTTTTCCTGCATAGGTAGCTATCACAATTTCGACCAAATAAAGATATAAATAGCCACTAACCAAGAAACAACTTCCTCAGATGACAGTCTGATAACATATTTATTGTATAGCATATGTTTTTTTTAGAAAAATCTGTATAAATCATAGTTTACCATTGCAGCCACCATCACAACTCTCACCAAAGCAACTAGAATAACTACAGAGACCATCGTGTATTACCTAAATACTCATCATAAAACATTTCTTAAAAATACACAGCGTACAGCAAATGAAAGACACAGATCTTGTGAATCCAGCCAATATTTCAGATTTTCTAAGTGTTTTACATCGAAAACACAATATAGCGTTATATTAGCTTACCACAATAGCAAACATCACAACAGCATTGATTCAAGCCAAAAATAGCGATAACGTATAAACCACCAAAATATATAAATCTTTTCACTAACCTTCTCAGAATTCTTCAGATGACAGTCCTATAACATTATATTACACAATGCATATAGAGTTTGTTCGAAAATGTGCATATTTAGCGGCACAAATCGTGGTTATACAATGTGATTAGTGGCCAAAAGTTCAAGCAATCTGTCCGGCGCCATCTTGGAGAGGTACCTATTCTAATCGAAAACTATTCATAAACTTGACTAAAAAAATACAGGTTGGACAGCAAATGAAAGATACATTAGTTCTTAATGCAGCCGCTGTGTTAGATTTTTAAAATTAACGTTACTGCGCAATACAGCGTGCGCTAAAGCGAGACCGCACCGAAATTCATGGCGGAATTATTATTTGACATTTGTCAACAAAAATACGAATTAACAACATAAAGATTGCTTACTATTTGCCGAGCTTCCATCAGAATCTTGGGCAAGGTGTCCTTTCTCCAGAACAATCATCTTTTGGTTGAAAGATGTCCTCTTCTCCTATAGAAATAGCAGCTAACGATAGCCACCCACTGGAGAGGTGTCCAACTCGTGAAAGTGCGTCACAAAGAAATCCCAGAAAATCGCAATAAACTGATATAAACTGCTATAAATCGGTTTAAATTAACTACCTTATGATGTCTTTAACACCTACAACGAATAAAAACATGACCGGAGATATAGAACTGCTAAAACTAAAGCTTTTGCAGGACGCCATTGTGACGTCCCCCTTGCGCCAGATGCCCCGTTGAAAAGAACTGTACTTCCGTTCCATGATCCTTTATAGTGGCCCAGATTGCGCAATCCACTCCATTCAAATTCTCACCGCTTACTGACATCTAGAGGAAGGCGTATGCAGTGCATGTAGCCCCATGGCTTACATGGGGACTTATAAACTGACCTCAGAACAGGGACCTCGATTTCTGAAATCTCACTTCCTGACAGGAAATGTGCTGCAGAATGACTTCTGTTTCACTCAGAGAAATAATTCAAACGGTTTTAGAAAGTAGAGAGTGTTTTCTATCCAATAGTAATAATAATATGCATATTGTACGAGCAAGAATTGAGTACGAGGCAGTTTAATTTGAGAACGATAAGTTGAAACAGCACCCACTATATTGACAAGAGGTTTTAACTTGGCTTCCTGAACCCGATAGGAATTCGCCTTTCATCTCATATTAATATTGTCCTATAACAAACATAAATATTTTTTGTTTGTTTAAAATCTATGAATTTTTAAAGATTACTAGCTATAAATCGATCTCTGAATGTGCTAGAGCAACAAAACCTCTCCTGCTGCGCTATGATACAAGGATTGCAAGCATGCTCTTTGTCAGTGGCTGTGATGTAGGGTTCAGTCAGAAGTGGTTGAACAGTCAGAAGAGATAATTAAATGGGAGGAGCGACATCCAAATCAATTCAAATCAAATTTTTTTTGTCACATTCGCCGAATACAACAGGTGTAGACCTTACAGTGAAATGCATAGTTACAAGCCCTTAACCAACAATGCAGTTTTAAGAAAATACAAAAAAAAGTAAGAGATAAGACGTGGGGCAGCAGGTTGCCTAGTGGTTAGAGCGTTGGGCCAGTAACTGAAAGTTTGCTGGTATGAATCCCCGAGCTGACAAGGTAAAAATCTGCCATTCTGACCCTGAACAAGGCAGTTAACCCACTGTTCCTAGGCTGTCATTGTAAATAAGAATTTGTTCTTAACTTATGGCTGCAGTCCCGATATCGGGACCAATATGCCAACAGCCAGTCCAAGTGCAGTGCGCCAAATTCAAAAACCAGAAATCTCATAATTAAAATTCCTCAAACATACATGTGTCTAATATCATTTTAAAGGTAATCTTGTTGTTAATCCCACCAAAGTGTCCGATTTCAAATAGGCTTTTCAGCGAAAGCACTACAAACGATTATGTTAGGTCACAACAAAACCAAAAATAATCATAGCCATTATTCCCAGCTAAATATAGCTTCACAAAAACCAGAATAGAGATAAAATGAATCACTAACCTTTGATTATTTTCATCAGATGACACTCATAGGACTTCATGTTACACAATACATGCATGTTTTGTTTGAATTAATTCATATTTATATAAAATAATCTGAGTTTACATTGAGGCTACAAGATTCCGTAAATGCAAAAACATCAAGTGACTTTGCATAGCCCATCGTTTCAACATGAATACTCATCATAAATATAGATGATAATACAAGTTATACACATTGAATTATAGATATATCTCTCCTTAATACAACCGCTCTGTCAGATTTCAAAAACACTTTAAGGAAAAATAATTGCACGCTATAATCTGAGACGGCGCTCAAAGTAGCATATCACAGCTGCAAAGATAGCGTCACTATAAACAATAAAATACATTATAAATATTTCATTACCTTTGTTGGTCTCGATCAGAAAGCACAGCAGGAATCCCAGGTCCACAATAAATGTTTGTTTTGTTCGAAAAAATCCGTTATTTATGTCCAATTGTTAGCGCGTTTGATAAACATGTCCAAAAGCTAATTCTGGTCAGCTTCATATCGGACAAAAACTTCAAAATGTGATATTACCAGTCGAAGAGACATTTCAAACTAAGTACTGAATCAATCATTAGGATGTTTTTAACATATAGCTTCAATAAAGTTCCAACCGGAGTATTTGTTCTTGTCTGCATGATCAATGGAATGTCAGTGGCTTGCATGAGGAAGTGGGATGACCAGCGCATGGCTGCTTGATGGACACCTGACTGATTCTGCTGTCATTTTCTCCCACAACATCATAGAAGTCTCATTGGAATTTCTATTGATTGCTGACATCTAGTGGAACCCCTAGGCAGTGCAACCCCAGTCATAACTCAATTGGATTTCTTAAAGGACTCTGGTGAATACAGACAAAATCAGATTTCTGACTTCCTGTTTTGATTTCAACTCAGGATTTTGCCTGCCAATATGAGTTCTGTTAATCTCACAGAAGTAATTCAAACAGTTTTAAAAACTTGAGTGTTTTCTATCTAATGCTAATAATAATATGCAAATATTAGGAACTATGACTAAAGAGCAGGCCGTTTGAAATGGGCACCTTTCATCCAAGCTACTCAATACTGCCCCTGAAGCCATAAGAAGTTTAACTTCTTATGGCTGCAAGGGGCAGCACTGAGTAACCTGGAAAGAGGTGGCCATTTCAAATGGCCATCTCAATTCTTGCTCGTACAATATGCATATTATCATTTCTATTGGATAGAAAACACTCTCTAGTTTCTTAACCTGTCTAGGATCAGCGTGCCGCTAGCGGCACTCCCCCCCCCCCCCCACTGAAAAACCAGTGCCGCGAAATTCAAAAAAAATATTTTTTTAAAATATTTAACTTTCACACATTAAAGTCCAATACAGCTAATGAAAGACACAGATCTTATGAATCCAGTCAACATTTCCGATTTTTAAAATGTTTTACAGGGAAGACACAATATGTAAAGATGTACATCTATTACCTAAAAACACATTAGCATATTCCACCATCTTTTATTTGTCCACCAACACCAGTAGCCATCACCAATTCGGCTAAACTAAGATATTTATAGCCTCTAACCAACAAAAAAACTCATTAGATGACAGTCTGATAACATATTTATGGTATGGGATAGGTTTTGTTAGAAAAAAGTGCATATTTCAGGTAGATGGCATAGTTTACAATTGCACCCACCATCACAAATGGACTAGAATAATTACAATGAGCAACGTGTTTACCTAACTACTAATCATCAAACATTTCGTAAAAATACACAGCATACACGAATCGAAAGACACAGATCCTGTGAATACAGACAATATTTCAGATTTTCTAAGTGTCTTACAGCGAAAACACAATAAATCGTTATATTAGCTTAGCACATAGCAATTAGCAGCCCAGCATTGATTCTAGCCAAAGTGAGCGATAAAAGTCAACATCGCCAAAAGATATTAATTTTTTCACTAACCTTCTCAGAATTCTTCCGATGACACTCCTGTAACATCACATTACAACATGCATATACAGTTTGATCGAAAATGTTTATATTTAGCCACCAAAATCATGGTTAGACAATGTGAAATGTAGACAAGCTGGTAAAGAAAACGTCCTTGCGCCACTTAGACAGTGATCTACTCTTATACATAAATACTCATAAACGTGACTAAAAAATATAGGGTGGACAGGGATTGATAGACAATTTAATTCTTAATACAATTGCGTTATTACATTTTTTAATTTATCCTTACTTTTCAATACAGTTTGCGCCAAGCGAAGCTACGTCAAAAAACATGGCGTCCTAAGCCACTAAAATGTTTCGACAGAAACACGATTTATCATAATAAAAATGTCCTACCTTGAGCTGTTCTTCCATCAGTATCTTGGGCAAAGGATCCTTTCTTGGGAGAAATCGTCTTTTGGTGGAAAGCTGTCCTCTTGCCATGTGGAAATGTCAACTACGTTCGGGATGAACTGAAAAGCGTGACCAACTTTTCACATCGTTGCAAAAATAAATGTCCCAAAATCGCACTAAACGGATATAAATTGCTATAAAACGCTTTAAATTAACTACTTTGTGATGTTTGTAACTCCTATAACGAGTGAAAAGATGACCGGAGAAATATAACAGGCTAAACTAACGCTTGGAACAGGAGAGGGTCGGTGTCTTCCACGCGCGTTACGCAGCAAGAAAAGACTTGCTAGCTAAAGGTTTTTTTCATTTGTAGGGCCTGTGAACGAGCAATCGAGCCCGTTGGAATCGTCATCACGTAAAGGCATCCAGGGGAAGACGTAAGAAGTGTCCGTATAGTCATAGCAACGACAGTGCCCGTTTAAATGACTTCAGAAAAGTGGCCAACGTTTCTCAAATCTGACTCCATGTCAGGGAAATTGCTGTAGAATGGGCTCTGTTCCACTTAGAGACAAAATTTCAACTCCTATAGAAACTATAGACTGTTTTCTATCCAATAATAATAATAATATGCATATTGTACGATCAAGGATTTTGTGGGAAGCCGTTTAAAAAATTAGCCACATTAGCATAAATAGTCTAAACAGCGCCCCCATCCCCAACAGGTTAAACCGTTTGAATTATTTCTCTAAGTGAACCAGAACTCTTTCTGCAGCCCATTTCCTATCCGGAAGTGAGATTTCCAAATGTGAGGTCTCTTTTCAAGAGCTTGTCTATAAAAGGGCATGTCACTTGGGACCATAGAAACACGTCATACGCCTTCCCCTGGGTGTCATGCGGAAGTGAGAGCAGAAAGGACTTGAATATCTCGTTCAGGGATTGAATACAGCCTCTTGGAGTGAGAGGTCCGCCATAATTTTTTTTCTCGAAGGCGCGAAGTTGGACCTTGTATTGCCTCCTGGAAAACCGTCGTTATAGGTGAATATAATCTCCGGCTTCGATTTTACTTGATACATGTCACAATATCATCCTAAAGTATGTTTTTTCAATATAGTTTAATTATATTATTGAAATTTATTCGGGACTTTAGACGTGATGCGTTGGAAGAATTTTTTCAAGAAGGAGGGGTTAGCGCCGCACGGCCAGTGTGCTTGCTAATTCAAGAGGGAAATAGTTCGTTCTGGATCCAAACAAAGACCGTTCTGGACAATGGACCCCTTTACAACATTCTGATGGAAGATCAACAAAGATAAGGACCCAATTTGGGATGCTATTTCATATATCTGTCGAGCTGTGCTATCGCTACCGATTACTTGGAATCAATGCTGTTGTGTGTTAGCCATTGCAGTAAGCTAATATAACGATATATTGTGTTTTCGCTGTAAAACACTTAAAAAATCTGAAATATTGGCTCTATTCACAAGATCTTTGTCATTCATTTTGCTATACACCATATATTTTTCTGAAATGTTTTATGATGAGTAATTAGGTAGTTGACGTTGGTGTCTGTATTTACTCTGGATACTCCCGTGCTATTTCTGACTGTAGCTATGATGGTAGCATCAATGTAAAACTGATTTATAGCTCAAATATGCAAATTTTTCTAACAAAATATAGATTTATTGTGTAACATGTTATAGGACTGTCATCTGAGGAAGTTGTTTCTAGGTTTGTTTGGTTGGATCTTGGTTAGTTAGGTTGGCTTTGTGCATGCTACCTGTGCTGTGAAAAATGTCTGTCCTCTTTTGTATTTGGTGGTGAACTAACATAAATATACGTGGTGTTTTTGCTGTAAAACATTTTAAAAATCGGACACGTTGGCTGGATTAACAAGATGTTTATCTTTCAAATGCTGTATTGGACTTGTTAATGTGTGAAAGTTAAATATTTAAAAAAAAATAGATTTTGAATTTCGCGCCCTACAATTGAGCTGGATGTTGTCATAGGTGTACCGATATCGGGCTTGCAGCCCAAACAGGTTAACTGACTTGCCTAGTGGGTAAAAAAGGTTAAAAAAAAGTAAATGACAATTGCGGGGCTATATACAGGGGGTACTGGTACAGAGTCAAAGTGCTGGGCCCTGGTATTGAGGTAACATGTAGGTAGAGTTATTAAAGTGACTATGCATAGATAATAAGATATTTGAAGGCCAGCATTTAAGAGTCAACTCTTCACTGGTGTTTTGCGTGTACTATATAATGAAGCTGACAGTTTAGGACTTGTGAGGTGTCTGTTTCTCAAACTAGACACTCTAATGTACTTGTCCTCTTGCTCAGTTGTGCTCCGGGGCCACCCACTCCTCTTTCTATTCTGGTTAGAGTCCGTTTGCACTTTTCTGTGAAGGGAGTAGCTCACAGCATTGTACAAGATCTTCAGTTTCTTGGTGATTTCTCGCTTGGAATAGCCTTCATTTCTCAGGACAAGAATAAACTGATGAGTTTCAGAAGAAAGTCTTTGGTTTCTGGTCGTTTTGAGCCTGTAATTGAATATGTCTGTAAACACACCAGCCAGCTGGTCTGCGCATGCTCTGAGGAAGCGGCTAGGGATGCCGTCTGGGCCGGTAGCTTTGCGAGGGTTAACACTTTTAAATGTCTTACTCATGTCGGCCAAGGAGACAGCCCTTAGTAGCGGGCCGCGTCGGTGGCACTGTGTTATCCTCAAAGCGGGCAAGAAGGTGTTTAGTTTGTCTGGATGCAAGACGTCGGTGTCAGTGTTTGATTTTCTTTTTGTAGTCCATGATTGTCTGTAGACCCTGCCACATACGTCTTGTGTCTTGTTACAATTACACCATGAGCCGTTAATCATGAAACATTCATCCCCGCCCTTCTTCTTCCAGGAGAGATGTTTATAACTGTTGGCGCGACGCACAAAGAATCCCGGTGGCTGTACCGTCTCCTACAGCATGTCCCCAGAGAGCCCTGTTTCCATGAAACAGAGTATGTTACAATCCCGGATGTATCTCTGGAAAGCAACCCTAGCCCTAATTTCGTCTACCTTGTTATCTAGAGACTGGACATTAGCGAGTAAAATACTTGGAAGCGGTGGGTGGGGTGCGTGCCTCTGAAGTCTCACCAGAAGCCCACTCCGTCTACCTCTCCTGTGGCAACGTTGTTTTGGGTCAGCCTCTGGAATCAGTTCGAGTGCCTTGGGTGGTTCGAACAAAGCATCCGCTTCGGAAAATTCGTATGTTATGGTAATTTGAAGTCACTCTGATATCCAATAGTTATTCCCGGCTGTATGTAATAACATTTAAGATTTTCTGGGCTAACAATGTGAGAAGATCCTCTTTGTCGGCTGCGAGGCGATCCTCTCTGTTGGCTCCATCTTGCTGACTATTATTGGTGTCATTGGAGTTCAAGTAAACTCACTGCTGTATACTGTTTTTTTTCTTCCTTTAAAGGGTATAAAAGGGCAGTGATGTGACAGTAGTTTAGTGTGGAATAGCCCACTGACACAGAACATACAGGTGTAGGCATATGTCTATACCACAGCAGTCTGGAGAAAGATACAAGGTGATCTAGACTTACATGCTCTTTAAGACAAATCTTGTTTTTTATTACTTCTATAGGTACTATTAGGAAAATGATGAACTCAACACAATTCACATAATTTATACTAGCTGGATATAATGACAGTTGACACTTAAAGTACTAGTATTTCATTACAATAACTGTGTTATACGTCTCCATAGTTAGGGTGAACACAGTGCTTATTGTGGTTATATGTATGGAGAGAAGCCTTCATGAACCCATGTATCTGTTTCTGTGCAGTTCGTTTGTAAATGAATTGTATGGGAGCACTGGTTTGTTTCCTGCTCTCATGACTCATTTGGTTTCAGATGACCATACAGTTTCCACTGTGTGATGTTACCTACAGATTTTTTGCATGTACACATGGAACCATTGAATTCAGCAATTGTCCTATGACAGGTACCTTGCTACTGTACATGTTATCCACTACATTATTACAGCATCATGACAACCAACAGAGTGTGTATTTTAATTTGTGTAATATGGTGTAATCTTTTGCAAAAAGCATCATAACACTGACTTTAACCATTTGTTTGCAATTGTGTCGGAACGTTATAGACAAAGTGTATTATGTTATGATGTTATAGACAAGGTTAAGCCCACCTTATTGCCCACCTGCCAGCATTACGTCCATCCCTAATGGGAAATAGGTGGTGGGACAACCACACATCCATTTTGTTTTTCAAGTGCCACTGTGAGATATGTTTGACCCACAGAATAAAATAATACAGTAAGGGTAATGATGATGTATTTTATGTATAAGGCACAGTGGTTGTGTACACCATCCATCCTGTAAAAGCCGTAAAAAGTTTTGTAGTTCTTTCATTTAAAATTATTTCCGAAACACCAGTATTTTTTTTCTCCATGCATACCTTACCATGAGGAAAGCAGAAGCTAATAACACAATATCAAGAGCATAATAAACATGTTTATTGAGTCATTAGGTACCAGGTCATTAGTCCACTCGATCACCTCGTTCCCTTGGACCCAATTAATGCAGCTATAAACCTGTAGAGACCTGAGGGGCTGAAGGAGAGGCACGGCTGGTCTTCACTGCATACCAATTGGTACCCTATTCCCTATATTGACCCGAGCCCTCAGGTCAAAGGTGGTGCACTATATAGGCAATAGAGTGCCATTTGGGATGCCCGCCTCCTGTCATTGCCTCTGGGAGTGCAGGACCTGAAAGTGTACTGAAGGCCTAGGATAGCCTAGAGTGACAATAAGGGTTCTCACTTTTACCTGAGCAGGAATAGCTCTGGGCCTAGGTTTTAGACTATAGCTAGGACTTAAGGTCCAGAGTAATTCTCTGTTTTCTCTCATTAGGTCATATGGTCGGGGAAACCGTTCATTTGTCAAAAGCTTTGTATTAGTTTCACTGAACCATTTATTTATTGTAAGGATAGAGCCAGCTGAAGCATGGGAGCCCAACGAGCCGGCTGAGGCGTGGGAGCCCGACAATCTGGCTGAGGCATAAAAGCCCGACTATCCCGCTGAGGTGTGGGAGCCTGACGAGCCGGCTGAGGCGTAGGAGCCCGATGATCCGGCTGATGCGTGAAAGCCTGACTATCCCGCTGAGGCGTGGGAGCCTGACGAGCCGGCTGAGGTGTAAGAGTCCGATGATCCGTCTGAGGCGTGAAACCCTGACGATCCCGCTTAGGCGTAGAAGCCTGACAGGTTGGCTGAGGCATGGGAGCCTGACGAGCCGGCTGAGGATGACGGGGGATGGGAGCCTGCCAAGACAACCGAGGCAAGGAGACCTCTCGAGCCAGCTAAGGCGTGGAAGCCCGACGAGCCAGCTGAGGCACTCCCGGTTACATCGGCAGCGGCACTCGGACCCGACATCACTTACAAAAACAAAAAACAAAAACTCCCTAATGCTTCAAATTGTGGTGTCAGCATTCTGTAAGGACAGATACTTGGAGACGAGATGCAAGTACAGGGAGTGAACATGTAATTATTAAACAGACGTGAAACAGGACAGGACAGCGTCTGAACATTAATGCTGACACGGGGATGAAACAGAGGAACAGACAGATATAGGGAAGGCAATCAAAACGTGAAGGAGTACAGGTGAGTCCATTGAAGTGCGGGTAACAAAGGTGACAGGTGTGCGTAATGATGGGCAGCCTGGCGCACTCGAGCTCCAGGGAGGTGGAGCGGGAGTAGGCATGACAATTTATTGTACATGGCACACAATACATAGCACACACTACAAAAACTTTAATGATAGATCTGATAGTTTTGCGTGCCCAGCCCATTGGTGTTGTCACAAACAGTGCACTCAGAAAGTATTCAGACCCCTTTTCTTTTTCTAGCTTTTGTTACGTTACAGCCTTATTCAAAAATGGATAGAATAATACAAATCCTCATCAATCTACATACAATACCATATAATGACAAAGCGAAAACAGGTTTTTATAGGAATACCTTATTTACAGAAGTATTCAGACCTTTTGCTATGAGCCTCGAAAATGAGCTCAGGTACATCCTGTTTCCATTGATCATCCTTGAGATGTTTCTACAACTTGATTGGAGTCCAACTGTGGTATATTCATTTGATTGGACGTGATTTAGAAAGGCACACACCTGTCTATACTGTACAAGGTCCCACAGTTGACAATGCATGTCAGAGCAAAAACAAACCCATGAGATCGAAGGAATTGTCCGTAGAGCTCAGAGACAGGATTGTGCCGAGGCACAGATATGGGGAAGGGTACCTGTAACGGCAGCCTTCATTCTCTTCAAGAGAAGAGGAGGTGTAGCAGGGATCGGACCAACACGCAGCGTAGCCAGTGCTCAACATGTTTAATTAAATGATAAACAGAGAACACTTAACAATACAAAATAACAAAAAGGGGCAAACCGATACAGTCCTAGCTGGTGCAGAGAAAACACAGAGACAGGAAACAACCACCCACAAAATCCCAACACAAAACAAGCCACCTATATATGATTCCCAATCAGGGACAACGATTGACAGCTGCCTCTGATTGAGAACCATATTAGGCCGAACACAGAAACAGACAAACTAGACACACAACATAGAATGCCCACCCAACTCACGTCCTGACCAACACTAAAATAAGCAAAACACATAAGAACTATGGTCAGGACATGACAGTACCAAACAAATTCTGCAGCATTGAAGGTCCATAGGAAACACAGTGGCCTCCATCATTCTTAAATGAAAGAAGTTTGGAACCAATACAACTCTTCCTAGAGCTGGCCGCACGGCCAAACTGAGCAATCAAGGTAGAAGGGACTTGGTCAGGGAGGTGACCAAGAACCCGACGGTCACTCTGCCAGATCTCCAGAGTTCCTCTGTGGAGATGGAAGAACCTTTCAGAAGGACAACCATCTCTGCAGAACTCCACTAAATCAGGCCTTTATGGTAGAATGGCCAGACGAAAGCCACTCCTCAACCTTCTCAGGGGGCTTAGGACCTCAGACTGCGGTGAAGGCCAAGACAATGCAGGAATGGCTTCGAGACAAGTCTCTGAATGTCCTTGAGTGGCCCAGCCAGAGCCCGGACTTGAATCCGATCCAAAATCTCCAGAGAAACCTGAAAATAGATGTTTAGCGATGCTCCCCATCCAACCTGACAGAGCTTGAGAGGATCTGCAGAGAAGAATGGGAGAAACTCCCCAAATACCAGTGTGCCAAGCTTGTAGCATCATACCCAAGAAGACTCGAGGCTGTAATCACTGCCAAAGGTCCTTCTATAAGTACTGTGTAAAGGGTCTGAATACTTATGTAAATGTAATATTTATGTTAAAAAAACTATTATACATTTACTAACGTTTCTAAAAACATGTTTTTGCTTTGTCATTATGGGGTATTGTGTGTTTATTGACAAGGGGAAAAAAACTATTCATTCAATTTTAGAATAAGACTTAACAAAATGTTGAAAAAGTCAAGGCGTCTGAATACTTTCTGAATGGACTGTACCACTTCTACAATGTAGAGTGCAAGGCTAGAGGGTACCCATACATAATTTGTTTGGCCTCTAACACAGCCTGTTCAATAACATAACATTAAGGATGTCTATTCTTCTGATGTGCTGTACTATCCTACCAATCTACTATTTTTATTTAGGAATGTCACTCTGGCCATGTGTAACAGTGTTGCTTCCGTCCCTCACCTTGCCCCAACCTGGGCGTTAACCAGGGACTCTCTGAACACATAGACAACTGAAATTAATTGTCTAAATGTTGTGTTTAGCGTACTTTACATGTAATCCATTTGTTATTTTGCCTTTGAATGTATTCAGTAATATTTTAAGAAACTCAGTCAGGCTTTCAACTTACTCTTGAAAGTTGTAAAAGTAGAATGCACAAGGTGCAATTTCAAAATTGGGTAGTTGTTTTCCTCTTGTCATTTCAGACATTTCAGACCTTAGAGAGCTATTAAAATATCCAGATCAACTAGCTCATGTCAGCTAACATTTTTGAGCTAGGTTTTTTAGCCCATTGATTTTGTTGTAATGTTTGAGTCACCAGATATCACATGAACACACGTAAATCCTCTCTAGGCTACGTGAGATGTTAGCGTCCCACCTCTTCAACAGCCAGTGAAACTGCTGGGCGCCAAATTCAAATACAGAAATACTCATTATAAAAATTCAGAAAACAAAACATATTTTACATAGGTTTAAAGATTAACTTCTTGTGAATCCAACCACGGTGTCAGATTTAAAAAATGCTTTACAGCGAAAGCATACTGTACGATTATTTGAGAACATAGCCCAGCTGACAAATCATTACAAACAGTAACCAGCCAAGTAGAAGAGTTACACAAGTCAGAAATAGAGATAACATTAATCCCTTACCTTTGATGATCTTCATATGGTTGCACTCAGCAGACATTCATTTACTCAATAAATGTTCATTTTGTTCGATAAAGTCTCTTTATATCCAAAAACCTCAGTTTTGTTCGCGCGTTTTCTTCAGTAATCCACAGGCTCAAACGCAGTCAAAACAGGCAGACAAAAAATCTAAATTGTATCCATGAAGTTCATAGAAACATGTCAAACGATGTTTATATTCAATCCTCAGGTTGATTTTAGCCTAAATAATCGATAAAATTTCAACCGGACAATATCATCCTCAATATAAAAGGTTAACAAGAAAGGCACTCTCGGTCGCGCGCATGAAATAGCTCTGTGACACTTTAGGGTCCACTCATTCAGACTGCTCTTACTTCCTCATTTGTCAGAATACAAGCCTGAAACAATTTCTAAAGACTGTTGACATCTAGTGGAAGGCATAGGAACTGCAATTTGAGTCCTAAGTCAATGGATACTGTAATGGCATTGAATAGAAAACTACAAACAAACAAAAAACTACTTCCCGAATTGATTTTTCTCAGGTTTTCGCCTGCCAAATCAGTTCTGTTATACTCACAGACACTATTTTAACAGTTATGGAAACTTTAGAGTGTTTTCTATCCAAATCTACAAGTATGCATATCATATCTTCTGGGCCCGAGAAGCAGGCAGTTTAATTTGGGCATGCTTTTCATCCAAAATTCCGAATGCTTTCCCCTACCTTAGAGAAGATAAGACATGTTCCCTAATGATGAAGTGAGGCCCGAGTGAAAAGGTTGGGGAACCACCGCTCTACTCTATAATAGGATTGAAAAGTGGTGGACATATTGGAAAATAAACAAATAAAAGTGTGAAGTATAGGTGAACGATGTGCAGTATCATGTCTGCCTTGTAGATTTAAAAATAAACAGTCAAAGGAGAAGTTCAGCAAAGAGGCTATATGTGGTGTACAAGTGTTAAAAGCTTTTGGTTTCGTCTCTTTTGAAAACTGTAAACAAATTTATAGAATTCTTACATCTGAGTACATGTTGGGAAATATAGTACAAGCCAAAGAAAGCACAGTTACAACAAGACCACATATTGTATTTTCTTGTAATATTTGAACAGGAAAGCTTGACCACCGAGTAGTTGTCACAATACACTCTGTCTATAACATTGTCACAAAACTGCAGTCACAAACTCAGGGAGATAGGGATGACATCCATGAAAAAATAATACAACCAGGATAGCCAAATTAGGCCACTAATTATTTTAGGTTTCATATTTTTGTCATGCATGGCTTTAGGATCATTAAAACCAGACAGGTTTGATAAAAGGTACTAGGCCTTCACTTCAACATGAAACATTACATGATTGTTTATTTTTCTAATATTGAATTGTGTTTTGTTGCTATAATTGACTATACAAATATGTGGCATTTCGGCATAGTTTTGTCACTGCAAATGTTTGATGTAATATTAGGTATCTGATCTTTATAATTCACAGATTAAATATGGTGTTCCCCAAGGCTCCCCAAAGCTGTTCCCCAAGGCTTTTAGAACCATTCTGGTTTTACACAGTATTCAGATTTGGGGTGAAAAATTATATTGTGCTGGCAGATGTTTGGATTGGTTCCTTGCAAATAAACATTTGTCGCTAGGATGTTCCCGGAACGTCACAAAATGGTCACCTAAAGTGGTCCTCTGGAGGTTTGGTGTAGTTCTCAGTTTATTCCGGAGGCTTCCCTGGTTACTTTTTAGATGTCATTTTAATTTAAAATGCATATTTTCAATAATTTTTATGACGTATATTCATAAGGGTTAGGTTAAATGCAGAAGACACAATTTGGTTGAATGTGTTCAGTTGTGCAACTGACTAGGTATCCCTTTCCCTGTCATTCAACTGTATGACAGCAGAATTGTGGTTTGAGAGTGGAATGAACCAACCACATTTTGACTTGTAATGGGTGGAACCGTACAAAACAATAAGTGACTTATCTAGGTAAGTCACTATTGGGTACGCAAGAGCAAAGAATCAGTGGCAATAGCAAGCAGTAGTCTTCCCACTCTAGTGGCTAGCGTGTGTTTTAATAGTGTGATAATGGCGACGACAACGACAACTGCAGCAGCAGCAATTGTTATCAACGTCAAAGTGAATGATGTTGCAATTTTGTATTTTTATATTTTTTTATTGACTTTTTGTTTTTGCAAGGATCTGTACACAATTCCTGGAAGCTGAAAATGTCCCAGTTCTTCCATGGTCTGCATACTCACCAGACATGTCACCCATTGAGCGTGTTTGGGATAATCTGGATTGACGTGTACAACAGAGTGTTCCAGTTCCAGCCAATATCCAGCAACTTCGCACAGCCATTGAAGAGGAGTGGGACAACATTCCACAATCAACAGCATGATTAACTCTATGCGAATGAGATGTGTAGCGCTGTATGAGGCAAATGGTGATCACCAGATACTGACTGGATTTCTGATCCACACCATTACCTTTTTTTTAAAGGGTCTATTCCCAGTCATGTGAAATCCATAGATTATGGCCTAATTAATTTATTTAAATTGACTGACTTCCTTACATTTCATATAACTCAGTAAAATCTTTTAAATTGTTGCATGTTACGTTTACATTTTTGATCAGTATACCTTATCATAACGTTATACTGTGACCAAACCGGTACCTGTACTGAACGCCATCTTATGGTCCCGAGGTAAATGTCATGTTTTAATGTTCCTACAAAGTTCTGACTATTGAACAAAGTCATCAGTGGGATGACGTCTTGCTGAAACCCTTAAAGCAACATTTCCCAAACGTTGACCTGCGCTCTCACGATCGTCGTAAAAACATTCGGACCAAAGCGCAGTGTGAAATCGGTTCGACATATTTATTAGAAGTAAACCGCACAAAAAAATAAATAAAGAGCAAACGACACGTGAAGCTATGGAGTGCTCACAAGTAACTACACATAAACAAGATCCCACACAGTGGGGAAATGGCTGCCTAAATATGATCCCCAATCAGAGACAACGATAAACAGCAGCCTCTGATTGGGAACCATACCAGGCCAACATAGAAATAAAACAACCTAAATTACCCACCTTAGTCACACCCCGACCTAACCAAAATAGAGAATAAAAAGGTTCTCAATGGTCAGGGCGTGACATGGCGCCCCAAAGGGGGTGCACGTTTAGTTTTTTCCCTAGCACTACACAGCTGATTCAAATAATTAACTAATCTTTCAGATTTGATTATTTGAATCAGCTATGTAGTGCTAAATGCACGTGCACCACTAGTGGTCCCCAGGACAGTTTGGAAACGCTGCCTTGAAGGGACCTAATGGGAACATTGCTTAAACAACCTCTACAGAGTACCTAACCCGGATCCGGGAGCACCCCCCACACCCCCCACACTGATTAGCATCGCTAGCATAGCGTCACAATTAAATAGTAGCATCTAAATATCATTAAATCACAAGTCCAAGACACCCAATGAAAGACACAGATCTTGTGAATAAAACCACCATTTCAGATTTTTTTAATGTTTTACAGGGAAGACACAATATGTAAATCTATTAGCTAAACACGTTAGCAAAATGACACCATTTTCTTACTCCAACAGTTTCTTACTCCATCAGGTGCTATCACCAATTCGGCTAAACTAAGATATTGATAGCCACTGACCAACAAACAAATTCATAAGATGACAGTCTGATAACATATTTATGGTATAGCATAGTTTTTTTTTTTTAAATGTGCATTTTTCAGGTATAAATCACAGTTCTACATTGCAGCTGCAATCTGATATAGTGCTGATGCAGCTAGAACAATTACAGAGACCAACGTTATATAACTAATTACTTGTCTTAAAACATTTCAGAAAAAATACACAGCGTACAGACATTGAAAGCCCAACATCTGGTGAATCCAAACAATATTTCAGATTTTTTAAATGTTTTATAGCGAAAACAAAATGTATCGCTAAATTAGCATAACCAGGCCAGCCAGAACCGGCTGGACGCGCCCGACCAGTTCACATGCACGACAGATATATGAAATAACATCGTAAATTGGGTCTTACTATTGCTGGTCTTTCATCAGAATGTTGATCAAGGTGTCCTTAGTCCTGATGAGTCGTTCAATCCATTCACAATGGCAACCTCCCCTCTTCATTTAGCCTGGGTACTGGTCGACTGGCACGGTCCATGTCCAAAGTTAAAAAACTCAAAGAACGGAACACGGCAAAACTCCCGAAAAAATTCTAATAATCTGATTAAACTATGTTGAAAAAACATACATTACGGTGATATGGTCACATGTATCAAACAAACTTCGACACGGAGATAGTTTTCATCCGTAACGTCAGCATAACAAAAGACAATGCCACCTCTGAAAACGCGCATTTCAGAAACCGGAAGTTGTCGGTCACGCTAAAGAAATAGGTCTTATTTCACGTCAGTACAAGATAAACAAAAAATTTCTCCTCTGGGTCATAGGTGGCGTGACCATATATAGGCAGAGCGTTGAAGCGAGCATACACATCTTGCAATCTTCTTCTGGCTCAGGGAAAGTGCTGTGAAATGACCTGTGTTTGACTCAGAGACTCAATTGGAACGGTTTTAGAAACCATAGCTTGTTTTCTATCCAATGGTATATGGTTATATGCATATAGTAACAGCAATAATTGAATAAGAGGCAGTTTAATCTGTAGAGGCAATTATGCTAATGCGAAACAGCACCCCCTGTATTCTCAAGAAGTTTTTAATGTCCTTAGGACATCCCCTGTTTGCAGGGTTAATACATAAATAACGAAAATATAATCAAATGAGTTGCTTGTCATAAACTCAATATAGATCCATCTCTATGGAGTGGTTACATGTTGACACTGAAACTACAATCCCATGTGAGCTTACACTATGATATATTTAGAGGCTAATAGGACAAGTTATTGAAGCAGTAATCCTCTGTCAAGCAAGAAGACATTTCATGGACACAAGTTTCTATATTTTTTTCACTCCTCAGAAATCTGATAATGTACAGATATTATCGGGATCTTATTTTTGATAAGAGTTTGAGGGAGGATGTGCATTTGTTTTGTTAAAACTATTGTGTTTAGTCTGAACCTGAACAGAATCAAATAATTCACACTTGAATTTATTCACATCCATACACACTGAAGCCTTGCAAGGACTAAGAATTGCTGCATTGACCAGAGGAAGAAAATGAACAAAAGCTATGGAGAACTCAACCCAAGTCAAGTTCTTTTATCTCTTTGGCTTACAAGAGACATTTAACAACAAATCAGTATATTTTCTCTTGTCTCTTATCACATACCTTCTCATCATCACTGTGAATCTGACTCTGATCATAACAATCATTCAGGTGAAAGGCCTCCATGAGCCCATGTATGTCTTTCTGTGTAGTCTATGTGTCAATGGATTGTATGGAACTGCTGGTTTCTACCCCAAGTTGTTACTGGACCTTCAGGCAGATGTTCAGGTGATATCTTATGGTGGATGTTTGACTCAAGCCTATGTAATATATACATCTGTCCTGTGTGAAATGTCTACTCTAACAGTGATGTCTTACGACAGGTATGTGGCAATATATAGACCACTACTATATCATACCATTGTGACATCTTTAACTATTAGAAAGTTACTCTTATTTTCTTGGTTTTATCCTTTATTTATAGGACTCATAGCACTTAGTTTAACCGTCAGAATTCTTTTGTGTGGGTCTCGTATTGATAAGATCTTCTGTGACATTCCGTCTATACTGAAACATGCATGTTTACCCATTACCATCAATCAGATGTTGAACAAATGTATAATAGTGGTTCATGTTTTACAGATACTTTTCATTGTATTTTCTTACTGTCAGATTGTAAGGACTTGTGTAAAGTCAGCTAAGGGAAGGATTAAGTTCACACAGACCTGTGTGCCACATTTAACAACAATATTTATTTTCATCACAGTGACCCTGTTTGATACTTTGCAAGGGTGGAATAGTAGTGTAAATATTACTCTAAATATGCGTAACGCAATGGCCGTACAATTCCTTGTTATACCACCTGTCTTAAACCCTCTCATATATGGACTTAACCTCCAGCAGATTCGAAGGGCAGTTTTTAGAAAGTGTAATCAACATAAAATCATTGATATGAAACGTTAGTTACATGATCTTACACAACAGGGAGACTTCCTCATATCAGAAGTCAGCAAAAATAAAGGTACAAATCTGCCAAAACTGTTGCATGGTTAAATGGTGCCTCATTTCCTGATGCCTGTCGCCAAGGGCACAACTTTTGTTTTAGAAATGGAGAGGAAGGGGGGGACAACACCTGGCAGGGGTTCTGGGGGTCCTCCCTAAATTTCACTCTACCCGACCACAAAAAATCTTAGTCAACCAAGAGTAGTCTTTTCTTTCAATCTAATGTATTTTCTTTCAATCGAATGGATTTCTCTAAATTTTAAAATAATTCTTTTCCATATATGTACCCAACCTATGTGCCAATTTATCTTACAATGTCTACCAATTCGCGTACCAGTAATCATTTTCATATGCACATTATTGTGGAACATTTTATTTTAATATATTAGTTTTTTTTATCTCAAAATCATTGTCTGTGGTTTATCTACAATCTTAATCTAAATGAAAATGATACAAATCTAAAAGTAAATTTTATTGTAATTGCCAACTATGTAAACATACCCTACATAAAGCCAACACATAAAAACAATATCCTGATAAAAATGTATTTCCTATAAATCACATTGGCTATGCATGACCTGTCTGCAACTGTAACGGCTTGTGCTCCCCTCATCCTCGGATGAGGTGAGGAGAGAAGGATCTTCAGACCAAAACGCAGGCTTTGGGAAATAAGCCATCTTTATTATAAAATATGATGGCAACACGAAACGAAACAAAACACTTTCAAACTACAAAACAAGAAAACGACGTCGACGAAACCTGAACATAAACTTACATAACTAAACATAAACTCACGTACAGGAAACAGACGACATCGAAACGAAACGAAACAAACGCTACAGTCCAGTGTGGTACGAACAAACATACTGACACGGAAGACAATCACCCACAAACAAACAGTGAGAATGCCCTACCTAAATATGACTCTTAATTAGAGGCAAACGCAAACCACCTGCCTCTAATCAAGAGCCATACCAGGCAAACCAAAACCAACATAGAAACAGATAACATAGAATGCCCACCCAACCTCACGTCCTGACCAACTAACACACAAAACTAACATAAATAGGTCAGGAACGTGACAGTACCCCCCCCACAAGGTGCGAACTCCGGACGCACCAGCACAAAGTCTAGGGGAGGGTCTGGGTGGGCATCTAACCACGGTGGTGGCTCAGGCTCCGGGCGCGGTTCCCACCCCACCATAATCCATCCTAGCCTCCTCCCTCCAAGAATGTCCACCCTCTTTCTTCCCCCACAAAATCCTCTTAATAACATATCTAATAATGACAACACCGGGACAGAGAGATAAACCAAGACAGAGGGATAGATAAGAATATAGAGGTAGATAAAGATAGAGAGGGGGATCAGGATAGAGGGGCAACTCCGGACTGAAAGGCAGCTCCGGACAGAGAGACAGCTCTGGACTGATGGGCAGTTCTGGGTATCTAGCCTTTTCAGGCTGAAGGGCAGCTCATGGCTGACTGACGACTCTCGACGTTCATGGCAGGCTGACGGCTCTCGACGCTCATGGCAGGCTGACGGCTCTCGACGCTCATGGCAGGCTGACGGCTCTCGACGCTCATGGCAGGCTGACGGCTCTCGACGCTCATGGCGCTCTGACGGCTCTGGCTGCTCATGGCGCTCTGACGGCTCTGGCTGCTCATGGCGCTCTGACGGCTCTGGCTGCTCATGGCGCTCTGACGGCTCTGGCTGCTCATGGCGCTCTGACGGCTCTGGCTGCTCATGGCGCTCTGACGGCTCTGGCTGCTCATGGCTCGCTGGCGGCTCTGGCAGATCCTGTCTGGTTTGCGGCTCTGGCAGATCCTGTCTGGTTGGCGGCTCTGGCAGATCCTGTCTGGTTGGCGACTCTGGCAGATCCTGTCTGGTTGGCGGCTCTGGCAGATCCTGTCTGGCTGACGGCTCTAGCGGCTCCTGTCTGGCTGACGGCTCTAGCGGCTCCTGTCTGGCTGACGGCTCTGTAGGCTCATGGCAGACGGGCGGCTCTGCAGGCTCATGGCAGACGGGCGGCTTTGCAGGCTCCTGGCAGACGGATGGCTCGATGGCGCTGGGGAGACGGATGGCTCAGATGGCGCTGGGGAGACGGATGGCTCAGATGGCGCTGGGGAGACGGATGGCTCTGGCCGGATACGGTGCACTGTAGACCTGGTGCGTGGTGCCGGAACTGGAGGCACCGGGCTAAGGATAAGCACCTTCCTACTAGTGCGGGGAGCAGGAACAGGGCACACTGTATTCTCAAAGCCTACTCCACAACTGATGCGCGGCACCGGCACTGGTGACGCCGGGCTGAGGACAAGCACATCAGGATTAGTAGGGGGAGAAGATACAGTTTGTACAGGGCTCTGGAGACGCACAGGTGGCTTAGTGCGTGGTGCCGGAACTGGAGGCACCGGGCTAGATACACGCACTACAGGGAGAGTGCGTGGAGGAGGAACAGGGCTCAGGATACGCACTGGTAGCCTAGTGCGTAGTGTAGACACTGTAGGTACTAGGCTGGGGCGGGGAGGTGGTGCCGGAAATACCGGACCGTGGAGACGTACTGGCACTCTTGAGCATTGAGCCTGCCCAACCTTACCTGGTTGAATGCTCCCGGTTGCCCGACCAGTGCGGGGAGGTGGAATAACCCGCACCGGCCTATGTAGGCGAACCGGGGAAACCATGCGTAAAGCAGGTGCCATGTATGCCGGCCCGAGGAGACGCACTGGAGACCAGACGCGTTGAGCCGGCCTCATGACACCTGGCTCAATACCCAATCTAGCCCTCCCAGTGCGGGGAGGTGGAATAACCCGCACTGGGCTATGCACTCGTACAGGAGACACCGTGCGCTCTACTGCGTAACACGGCGCCTGCCCGTACTCCCGCTCTCCACGGTAAGCCTGGGAAGTGGGCGCAGGTCTCCTACCTGCCCTTGGCCCACTACCTCTTAGCCCCCCCCCAAGAAATTTATGGGAATTACTTACGGGCTTTTCGGGCTTCCGTGCCAGACGCGTTCCCTCATAGCTCCGGTTCCTCTCTCCGGTAGCCTCTGCACTCCCCAGTGCCTCCAGCTGCTCCCATGGCTTTTCGGGCTTCCAGCCACCTCTCCTTGCTGCCTCCTCAAACCACCGCTCCTGGGCTTTAGCTGCCTCCCTCTCTTCCTGAGAACGGCGATTTTCTCCTGCCTTAGCCCAGGGACCTTCTCCATTCATTATCTGCTCCCAAGTCCAGAAATCCTTGTTTTCCCGTCCCTTTCTCCGTCGACTCCGCTGCTTGGCTCTGGAGTGGTGGGTGATTCTGTAACAGCTGTCCTCCTCTTCTTCATCCGAAGAGGAGCAGGGATTGAACCAAGGCGCAGCGAAGTTTGAACACATAATGAATTTAATGACAAGACGAAAAACGAACACGAACTACACTTGAAATGATACAAAATAACAAACGACGTAGACTGACCTAAACATGAGAACTTACATAGACACGCAGAACGCACGAATAGGAAACAGACTACATAAACCGAATAAACCGTATACAGTTCCGTATGGTGCAAACATAACACAAACACGGAAGACAATCACCCACAAACAAACAGTGAGAATGCCCTACCTAAATATGACTCTTAATTAGAGGCAAACGCAAACCACCTGCCTCTAATCAAGAGCCATACCAGGCAAACCAAAACCAACATAGAAACAGATAACATAGAATGCCCACCCAACCTCACGTCCTGACCAACTAACACACAAAACTAACATAAATAGGTCAGGAACGTGACAGCAACTAACTCTAAACATTGTATCAACTATCAACTGTGTCAAGTATTTTATGATGTTTCCATTGGATCAGACCATTACATGTTTCCCTTTCTTGCTGAGTGGTTATCGAAAGGTAGAGATATGGAAATATTGTTCATGTCAAGATTGTCAATGGGAGAGAGTGAGGACCAACATGCAGCGCGTGGAAAGTACATCTTCTTTATTAACGAAAGAAGACGAAAACGACACGAACACTATACAACAAAACAGACGACCGTGAAGCTAATCAAACATAAGTGCTGACACTAAACACTTAGACAGACAATTTCCCACAAATGCATGATGCCCATGGCTGCCTAAAATATGGCTCCCAATCAGAGACAAATGAAAGACATCTGTCTCTGATTGAGAACCACTCAGGCAACCATAGACATACCTAGACACATTCACTCAACCATAGACATACCTAGAAACATTAACTCAACACAAACTCATACACTACACCCAACACCCCCTTTACCGTATAACCACCCAAAACGACAAAACACAAACATTCCCCATGTCACACCCTGACCTACCTAAAAATAATAATGAAAACAAAGAATACTAAGGCCAGGGTGTGACAGTTCAAATACTTTGAGGAACTATTAATATTCTCAATTGTTTCTTGAAAGAGACTTTGTTTCCTTGCTGTTTGAGGTGAAGAAAAAATACACTGCTCAAAAAAATAAAGGGAACACTTAAACAACACAATGTAACTCCAAGTCAATCACACTTCTGTGAAATCAAACTGTCCACTTAGGAAGCAACACTGATTGACAATAAATTGCACATGCTGTTGTGCAAATGGAATAGACAAAAGGTGGAAATTATAGGCAATTAGCAAGACACCCCCCAAAACAGGAGTGATTCTGCAGGTGGTGACCACAGACCACTTCTCAGTTCCTATGCTTCCTGGCTGATGTTTTGGTCACTTTTGAATGCTGGCGGTGCTCTCACTAGCGGTAGCATGAGACGGAGTCTACAACCCACACAAGTGGCTCAGGTAGTGCAGTTCATCCAGGATGGCACATAAATGCAAACTGTGGCAAAAAGGTTTGCTGTGTCTATCAGCGTAGTGTCCAGAGCATGCAGGCGCTAGCAGGAGACAGGCCAGTACATCAGGAGACGTGGAGGAGGCCGTAGGAGGGCAACAACCCAGCAGCAGGACTGCTACCTCCGCCTTTGTGCAAGGAGGTGCACTGCCAGCGCCCTGCAAAATGACCTCCAGCAGGCCACGAATGTGCATGCTGAGTTGCATACAAAGAACACCATACCTACTGTGAAGCATGGGGGTGGAAACATCATGCTTTGGGGCTGTTTCTCTGCAAAGGGACCAGGACGACTGATCCGTGTAAAGGAAAGAATGAATGGGGCCATGTATCGTGAGATTTTGAGTGAAAACCTCCTTCCATCAGCAAGGGCATTGAAGATGAAACGTGGCTGGGTCTTTCAGCATGACAATGATCCCAAACACACCGCCCGGGCAACGAAGGAGTGGTTTTGTAAGAAGCATTTCAAGGTCCTGGAGTGGCCTAGCCAGTCTCCAGATCTCAACCCCATAGAAAATCTTTGGAGTTGAAAGTCCGTGTTGCCCAGCAACAGCCCCAAACATCACTGCTCTAGAGGAGATCTGCATGGAGGAATGGGCCAAAATACCAGCAGCAGTGTGTGAAAACCTTATGAAGACTTACAGAAAACGTTTGACCTCTGTCATTGCCAACAAAGGGTATATAACAAAGTATTGAGAAACTTTTGTTATTGACCAAATACTTATTTTCCACCATAATTTGCAAATAAATTCATAAAAAATCCTACAATGTGATTTTCTGGATTTATTTTTCTCATTTTGTCTGTCATAGTTGAAGTGTACCTATGATGAAAATTACAGGCTTCTCTAATCTTTTTAAGTGGAACTTGCACAATTGGTGGCTAACTAAATACTTTTTTTGCCCCACTGTACATGAACATGAATTGGCATTGAAACATTTCTGTATCCATTCATCATCAGAAGTGTCTCCCAGGTCTTCCTCACATTTTTGTTTGACATGTTTTGTTTCATCAGAAAAAGCCTCTATCAACCCTTGATACAATTTGGAAGCCAACTTCAGAGGTTTGTCAGACTGCCTTAAAATAGTTTCAATCTTTGAAGCTTCTGGCTTGTCCAGTGTTTATTGCACCGAGAGAATAAAGTGTTGCATCTGAAAAAGTTCATCTCAGCAGTCACAGACTGATCTTCCCTGGCTGCTTGACCCTACTGAGACCCCTGTCACCATCTGATACTGCTCAGATGAGGCATGACAAAGAACTACCTTGGTGTACATTTATACATTATATTATCCAAGAATAGAATCAATGGTTCAATAATTGAAATGACCATTATTCCCAGATCTCAGACTGTATTCTACCCATCAACTCAAGATGGAACTTTGTATCCATTCACTGATTGTTATAAAATACCGCAAATTTCAACTGAGCTCTATAGACTGGTCTTCACTAGCTGTCTGACCCTGCTGGGACACCTGTCACCATCTGATCCTTCTAAGACATGATGAGCATAGTGTTGTATACTGACTGTGCACCATGACAGTGAAGCCTGTAGAGCTGTTTATACCATGTTAGTGTGAAAAGTAGGGAATTATATAGGAAACTGACAGATCAATAATGTCACATTGCCATACTGACTCTAATAAAATCTCACATTGCACTGTCAGAAAATGTCACAATATAGGTCTTCAATTGTTTGGTCGCTGGTTCCATTTCATACACGAAACATAAACTCTTTAATCCCAACACTCTCACTCTCAGCCATCCCACCTATCACCATAGACCACCCTTGTTTGGTTTCCATGTGGCATATATTTATCAATTGTGCTGTGATGTTTTACAAAATGTTTAAACCTTTCTACTCATATTTTATCCACAGATTGTGAGCTAAAGATGAAAACCTTTCCTATTAGTATTATTATATTATTTATTGACTGACTATGGCTTTCCAAATCGCCCAACACTGCTATTTGTAAGGTAAATTTTAATTGTATGTTGTGATTTTTTAACCATTCATGAACCTGTGACCAGAAACAAGCTACATAGGGGCAATACCAGAATAAATGAAGCTGCCAGTTGAGGACTTGTGAAGCATCTGTTTCTCAAATTAGACACTAATGTACTTGTCCTCTTGCTCAGTTCTGCACCGGGGCCTCCCACTCCTCTTCCTATTCTGGTTAGGGCCAGTTTGCGCTGTTCTGTGAAGGAAGTAGTACACAGCGTTGTACGAGATCTTCAGTTTCTTGGCAATTTCTCGGTATCCAATCGCTAGTAATTACTATCTTGTCTCATCGCTACAACTCCCATACGGGCTCGGGAGAGACGAAGGTCGAAAGTCATGCGTCCTCCGAAGCACAACCCAACCAAGCCGCACTGCTTCTTAACACAGCGTGCCTCCAACCCGGAAGCCAGCCGCACCAATGTGTCAGAGGAAACACCGTGCACCCGCCCCCCTTGGTTAGCGCGCACTGCGCCCGGCCCGCCACAGGAGTCGCTGGAGCGCGATGAGACGACGCTAGGCCAATTGTGCGTCGCCCCACGGACCTCCCGGTTGCGGCCAGCTGCGACAGAGCCTGGGCGCGAACCCAGAGACTCTGGTGGCACAGCTAGCGCTGCAATGCAGTGCCCTAGACCACTGCGCCACCCGGGAGGCCTCAAAAATGTTTTCTAATGATCATTTAACCTTTAAAAATGTAAAACTTTGATTAGCTAACATAACGTGCCATTGGAACACAGGAGTGATGGTTGCTGATAATGGGCCTCTGTAGATATTCCATAAAAAAATCTGATGTTTCCAGCTACAATAGTCATTTACAACATTAACAATGTCTACATTGTGTTTATGATCAATTTAATGTTATTTTAATGGACCAAAAATGTGCTTTTCTTTCAAAAACAAGGACATTTCTAAGTGACCCCAAACTTTAACCTCTCTGGTAAAGTGGGACGCTAGTGAAATTGCAGGGCGCCAAATGCAAACAACAGAAATCTCCTAATTAAAATTCCTCAAACATACAAGTATTATACACCATTTTAAAGATACACTTCTCGTTAATCCAGCCACAGTGTCTGATTTCAAAAAGGCTTTACGGCGAAAGCACACCTTGCGATTATGTTAGGTCAGCCCCCAGTCACAGAAAACCATACAGCCATTTTCCAGCCAAGGAGAGGCTCACAAAAGTCAGAAATAGCGATTAAATTAATCATTAACCTTTGATGAGCTTCATCAGATGGCACTCATAGGACTACATGTTACACATACATGTATGTTTTGTTCGATAAAGTTCATATTTATATCCAAAAACCTCAGTTTACATTGGCGCCATGTTCAGAAATGCCTCCAAAATATCCTGAGAAATTGCAGAGAGCCACATCAAATAACAGAAAAACTCATCATAAACATTGATGAAATATACATGTTTTACATAGAATTAAAGATAAACTTTTTCTTAATGCAAACGCTGTGTCAGACTTCAAAAAAGCTTTACGGCAAAAGCACAATATTCAATTATCTGAGAACAACGTTCAGCCACAAAAGGAAGCCATACAGTTACCCGCCAAATTGTGGAGTCAACAAAAGTCATAAATAGCATTTTAAATGTTCACTTACGTTTGCTGATCTTCTTGTGGAATTGGGAGTCCTGGGAGTGCATTCCGACAAACTGTTTGTTTTGTTCGGGAATGTCCATCATTTATGTATAAATAGCTACTTTTGTTAGCGTGTTTGGTAAACAAATCCAAAGTCACGAAGCGCGTTCACTAAAAGCAGACGAAATGTAAAAAAGTTCCTTAACAGTCAGTAGTAACATGTCAAACGATGTATTGAATGCTCCGTTCTCTTCCGTTTGTTTACATGGAGAGATCCGTGCAACCCGGCTAGCGCGCTTGCTAAATGGAGAGAGAAAGTTGCCATTCTGAATCCAAACAACGACTCATCTGGACAAAGGACACCTTCTTCAACATTCTGATGAAAGATCAGCAAAAGAAAGACACAATTTATGATGTTATTTCATATATCTGTCGTAGTCGCCGGCGCCCAAGTGTTTCTGGCTATTGTGCTAAGCTAATATGACGCTACATTTTGTTTTCGCTGTAAAACACTTAATAAATCGGAAATATTGTCTGGCATCACAAGATGCTTGTCTTTAATTTGCTGTACACTATGTATTTTTCAGAAATGTTTTATGATGAGTAATTAGGTATTTGACGTTGGTGTCAGTAAATATTATGGCTGCCTTCGGTGCAATTTCTGAATGTAGCTGCAATGTAAACTATGATTTATACCTGAAATATGCACATTTTTCGAAAAAAACATATGCTATACAATAAATATGTTATCAGACTGTCATCTGATGAGGTTGTTTCTTGGTTAGTGGCTATTTATATCTTTATTTGGCCGAATTTGTGATAGCTACTGATGGAGTCAAAAACTGATGGAGTAATAAAAGTGGAGTCTTTTGCTAACGTGGTTAGCTAATAGATTTACATATTTTGTCTTCCCTGTAAAACGTTTTAAAAATCGCACATGTTGGCTGGATTCACGAGATGTGCACCTTTCATATGCTGTATTGGACTTGTTAATGTGTGAAAGTTAAATATTAAAAAAATATATATTTTGAATTTCGCGCCCTGCAATTGAAGTGGCTGTTGTCATAAATGTACCGACGTCGGGCTTGCACGCCAAACAGGTTAAAACCTATTGGAGGATAGCTCTCCACAAGGTGGGTTGGGCATGAAATGACAGCATGCTGTTCAATACTGAGCCATCCTGACTGACAAGTGGCGTGGATTGGTACAGGGCAATTCCCCCTGATAACAGAGTGATGCAGAGACTCAGATTTTTCACTTTCAAATACACTGAACAAAAATATAAATGTAACATGTAAAGTGTAAAGTGTTGGTCCCATGTTTCATGAGCTGAAATAAAATATCCCATAAATATTCCATACATTTTCCATATGTATTTATGTCAAATTCTGTGGCCAAATATGTTTACATCCCTGTTAGTGAGCCTTTCTAAGCTACGGACAACCGACAGAATTTATTTTATCAATGCCAATTTCAATGCACAGAGATACCATGATGAGATCTCATTGTCATGCCATTCATTCGCCGCCACACCTCATGTTTCAGCATGATAATGCCCAGCTCCATGTCACAAGGATCTGTACATACAGAAGTCGGAAGTTTACATACACTTAGGCTGGAGTCATTAAAACTCGTTTTTCAACCACTCCACAAATGTCTTGTTAAAAAACGATTGTTTTGGCATGTCGGTTGGGACATCTACTTTGTGCATGACAAGTAATTTTTCCAGAAATTGTTTAATGACAAATTATTTCACTTATAATTCACTGTATCACAATTCCAGTGGGTCAGAAGTTTACATACACTAAGTTGACTGTGCCTTTAAACAGATTGGAAAATTCCAGACAATGATGTCATGGCTTTAGAAGAATCTGATTGAGCTAATTGACATCATTTGAGTCAATTGGAGGTGTACCTGTGGATGTATTTCAAGGCCTACCTTCAAACTCAGTGCCTCTTTGCTTGACATAATGAAAAAAATCTAAATAAATCATCCAAGACCTCAGAAAAAAGTTCTAGACCTCCATGAGTCTGGTTCATCCTTGGGAGCAATTTCCAAACGCCCGAAGGTACCACGTTCATCTGTACAAACAATAGTACGCAAGTATAAACACCATGGGACCACGCAGCCGTCATACTGCTCAGGAAGGAGACGCATTCTGTCTCCTAGAGATAGATGTACTTTGGTGTGAAAAGTGGACGTCGGGCCCTCATACCACCCTCATGGAGTCTGTTTCTGACCGTTTGAGCAGACACATGCACATTTGTGGCCTGCTGGAGGTCATTTTGCAGGGCTCTGGCAGTGCACCTCCTTGCACAAAGGCGGAGGTAGCGGTCCTGCTGCTGGGTTGTTGCCCTCCTACGGCCTCCTCCACGTCTCCTAATGTACTGGCCTGTCTCCTGGTAGCGCCTCCATGCTCTGGACACTACGCTGACAGACACAGCAAACCTTTTTGCCACAGCTTGCATTGATGTGCCATCCTGGATGAACTGCACTACCTGAGCCACTTGTGTGGGTTGTAGACTCCGTCTCATGCTACCACTGAGTGAAAGCACCGCCAGCATTCAAAAGTGACCAAAACATCAGCCAGGAAGCATAGGAACTGAGAAGTGGTCTGTGGTCACCACCTGCAGAACCATTCCTTTTTTGGGGGTGTCTTACTAATTGCCTATAATTTCCACCTTTTGTCTATTCCATTTGCACAACAGCATGTGAAATCTATTGTCAATCAGTGTTGCTTCCTAAGTGGACAGTTTGATTTCACAGAAGTGTGATTGACTTGGAGTTACATTGTGTTGTTTAAGTGTTCCCTTTATTTTTTTGAGCAGTGTACTAATTGAGTGTATGTAAACTTCTGACCCACTGGGAATGTGATGAAAGAAAAAAAAGCTAAAATAAATCCTTCTATCTTCTATTATTTTAACATTTCACATTCTTAAAATCAAGTGGTGATCCTAACTGACCTAAGACAGGGAATTTTTACTAGGATTAAATGTCAAGAATTGTGAAAAACTGAGTTTAAATGTATTTGGCTAAGGTGTATGTAAACTTCCGACTTCAACTGTAATTACTGGAAGCTGAAAATGTCCCAGTTCTTCCATGACCTGCATACTCACTAGACATGTCAATCATTGAGCATGTTTGAGATGCTCCGGATCGATGTGTACTACAGAGCGTTGTAATTCCTGCCAATATAAAGCAACTTTGCAGAGCCATTGAAGAGTAGTGTGACAACATTCCACAGGCCAAAGTTAACAGACTGACCAACTCTATAAGACGGAGATGGTTTTCAATGGTTTTCACACCAGATACTGACTGGTTTTCTTATCTACGCCACTAAAGGACTCTGTGACCAACAGATGCATATCTTTATTCCCAGTCATGTGAAATCTATAGATTAGAGCCAAATTAATTTATTTCAATTGACTGATTTCTTTATATGAACTGTAACTCAGTAAAATCTTTGACATTGTTGCATTAGTATTTTTGTTCAGTATATACAGTATGCCAAACAAGCCAATGATTGCAAATTGTTAAAAGTAGTCCTTGTGCATAGAGTTGTATGGTTTGTTTCACTTTGAAGTCATTGTTTTCGTTTGACATACATTTTAAAGTGAAAAATCTGATTGTCAGCGTCACTCTGTACTTTGGAATTGCCCTACACCTCGGGTCAGTCCAGTCTGAAATATTGTGTTATCACGTATTTGGCTAAATGATTATCCATAGCTGGCTCTTTTGATACAGCTACAGCAGTCTTATAATGGACTGTTACCTTGAATGCAACATTAAGATGTTAAAACATTTAAAATCCAATTGAACCCTGACATCTTATTTTTCTCTCTCTCACTCGTTGTTCTCAGGAGACAGGCTCTTTTCATGACATACACTATCCAGATAAAAGCTATGATCCTTATTGATGTCACTTGTTATATCTACTTCGATAAGTGTAGATTAAGGGGAGGAGACAGGTTAAAGAAGGGTTTTTAAGCCTTGAGACAATTGAGAGATGGTTGGTGTATGTGTTCCATTGTGGGTGAATGGGCAAGATAAAATATTTAAGTGCCTTTGAACAGGGTATGGTAGTAGGTGCCAGGAACATTTTGAGTGTGTCAAGAACAGCAATGCAGAGTTAATAAAAAAAAAAAGGTTAATAAAACATTTAATAAAAATAATTGTTCCACCACTAGGCCTGTTATGGTGACCATATTAACGCCACACAGCGGTCATGATGGCAGTCAAATTCCACGGTAATTAGGCTTCTCCAAGCTCTGATGCCAAGCTACCAAACTTGCTAACTGCCTGGTACTCAGCACTCAATTGTCACTCTAATTACTATGGCATCAATGTTGCACAACATTTCTTTAGGCTATATAATTGCTTGAGAAACACAATGATGTCCTCTATTAAAAAGAGGAGGATCCCATCAGCTGTTTATAGGCTTACTATATTATTTCGCAACTTTAAGCACATTGCTTCTCTTTACAGTAGGAGTATAGCTTACCTGGCTTGCATTTAAATGAACCACAGGAATTGCATCCTCCATTCGCTATTTAAGTGCATAGATGGCATATATTTTTTCCCCCTGCCCCTGTTTAGAGACAGCTGCATAATATTTGGTCCATTCTAAATCAAAACAAATTTCACACATATATTATTTAGTATATGTAAAGACAAGATGAAATCAAGAATAGTCTCATGGGTGACAATATTAGCATATCCCTTGTGAATTATATATTTTCACTTGTGAATGATGCCCGCCTTAAGGCAATTTTATTTATTTATTTTTATTTTACCGTTATTTTACCAGGTAAGTTGACTGAGAACACGTTCTCATTTGCAGCAACGACCTGGGGAATAGTTACAGGGGAGAGGAGGGGGATGAATGAGCCAATTGTAAACTGGGGATTATTAGGTGACCATGATGGTTTGAGGGCCAGATTGGGAATTTAGCCAGGACACCGGGGTTAACACCCCTACTCTTACGATAAGTGCCATGGGATCTTTAATGACCTCAGAGAGTCAGGACACCCGTTTAACGTCCCATCCGAAAGACGGCACCCTACACAGGGCAGTGTCCCCAATCACTGCCCTGGGGCATTGGGATATTTTTTAGACCAGAGGAAAGAGTGCCTCCTACTGGCCCTCCAACACCACTTCCAGCAGCATCTGGTCTCCCATCCAGGGCCTGACCAGGACCAACCCTGCTTAGCTTCAGAAGCAAGCCAGTAGTGGTATGCAGGGTGGTATGCTGCTGGCTATAAACAGTGTATCCTCATGTAGCCTAACCCACAGGCCTATATGTTTTGATAAGTTTTGCATCACAACCAAATTGGCCAAATAACTTCTTAAAATTAAGCACAATCAATTTTACAATGGGTGTAGAGTCTAACTGACGTACATATGCAGTGCATGAGTTTTAAGTTTGGGTAAGATCATTTTCAACATAAAAAAATTGCACCTTTAAAATAACAGCATTACATGCATAATTGCATTTGGGTCATTTTTGGGAATGATGTTTTCCTGCTAATTTGCCTTATAGAGCTGACAAGGTAAAAATCTGTCGTTCTGCCCCTGAACAAAGCAGTTAACCTCTACTCAATAGGGGGAGCTGTTAGCACTTTTTTTTGATGTTGCCAAATTAAACTGCCCAGTACTCAATTCCTGCTCGTACAATATGCATATTATTATTATCATTGAATAGAAACACACTCTCTAGTTTCTATAGCCGTTGGAATTATGTCTCTGAGTGAAACAGAACTCCTTCTACAGCACTTTTCATGACAGGTAGTGAGATTTCAGAAATCTTGGATACAATAAATATGTTATCAGACTGTCATCTGATGAGGTTTTTTCTTGGTTAGTGGCTATCAATATCTTTATTTGGCCGAATTGGTGATAGCTACTGGTGGAGAGAAAAAATGGTGGACAAAGAAAAATGGTGTCTTTTGCTAACGTGGTTAGCTAATAGATTTACATATTGTGTCTTCCCTGTAAAACATTTTAAAAATCAGAAATGATTGCTGGATTCACAAGAAGTGGATCTTTCATCTGGTATCTTGGACTTGTGATTGAATGATATTTAGATGCTACTATTTACTTGTGACGCTATGCTAGCTATGCTATTCAGCTTTTTTACTGGTGGGGAGGTGGGGGGTGCTCTCGGATCCGGGTTTCTGAGGCGGTAGAAGTTAACCCACTGTTCCCCGGTAGGCCGTTATTGTAAATAAGAATTTGTTCTTAACTGACTTGCCTAGTTAAATAAAGGTTTAATTATAATGTGAATAAAAAGCCTAATAGTTTTGTCACGCCCTGGCCTTAGTATTCTTTGTTTTCTTTATTATTTTAGTTAGGTCAGGGTGTGACATGGGGAATGTTTTTTTGTTTTGTTGGTTTTGGGTGTTGTTTATGGTAAAGGGGTTGTGTATAGTATATGGGTTTGTGTGGAGTACATGTTTCTAGTGTTGTCTATGTATGTTTAGTTGTCTAGGAGAGTCTATGGTTACCTGAATGAGTTCCCAATTAGAGACAGCTGATTTCGGTTGTCTCTGATTGGGAGCCTTATTTAGGGTAGCCATAGGCTCTCATTGGTTGTGGGTAATTGTCTATGTAAGAACGTTAGTAGCCTGTATGTTTGTGCACAACGTTTGTAGCTTCACGGTCGTTTTGTTGTTTTGTTAGTTTGTATAGAGTTTTGTGTCGTGTTCATCTTCGTGGTGTTAATAAAGAAGATGGCTTATTTTCCAACTGCTGCATTTTGGTCCGTCAATCCGCCACACGATCGTGACAGAATTACCCACCATAGGACCAAGCGGCATGACCAGCGGCAACAGGAGCAATACAAGGATTTATGGACATGGGAGGAAATTTTAGACCGGGAGGTACCAGGAGAATATAACCGCCCCAAAGCTGAGCTGGAGGCAGCGAAAGCAGAGAGGCGGCGATATGAGGAGGCAGCACGGAAGCAAGGCTGGAGACCCGTGAGTAATACCCAAAAATTTCTTGGGGAGGGGCTCATGGGGAATGTGGCGAGTCCAGATGGGAGAACTGCGTCAACTTCCCGTGCTTCCCGTGCTTCCTCTAAGAGGGAACCTGAGCCAGTCGGGCTGAGATTGGAGGGGAGCAATGGGAATGATGCAGAGACTGTTAAGGATTTATTGGGGAGGTTGGAAGAGAGTGAAATGAGGGAGCTGCTGTGTTGGTGCGTGAGGCACAAGATCCACCCGACAGAGCGTGTGCGGTATGTGAGGTTACCTGAGTCAGCTCTCCATGCTCGTCCTGATGTGCGTGCTAACCGTCTGGAAAGGACAGTCCCACGAACCAGGCCTCCTGTACGCCTCCCTAGTCCTGCACCTCCTATATTAGCCCTATGTACTAACTCTCCTGTGACGGTTCCCAGCCCAGTACAACCAGTGCCTCCTCCACGCACTAGCCTTATGGTGCGTGTCTCCAGCCCTTAACCACCAGTGCCTAAATTACGCACCAAGCCTCCTGTGTGTACCCAGAGTCCTGTGCGTCCTGTTGCTGCTCCCCGCATTAGCCCTGAGATGCGTGTCCCCAGTCCGGTACCACCAGTTCCGGCCCCACGCACTAGGCCTAATGTGCGTCCCCAGGGTCCAGTATGCCCTGTTCCTGCTCCCCGCACTAGCCCTGAGATGCGTGTCCCCAGCCCGGTACCACCAGTTCCGGCACCACGCACTAGGCCTAATGTGCGCTCCCAGGGTCCAGTATGCCCTGTTCCTGCTCCCCGCACTAGCCCTGAGATGCGTGTCCCCAGTCCGGTACCACCAGTTCCGGCACCACGCACCAGGCCTACAGTGCGCCTCAGCCGGCAGGAGTCTGCCGTCTGCACAGCGATGACTGAACTGCCCGTCTCCCCAGCGCCATCTGAGCCATCCGTCTCCCCAGCGCCATCTGAGCCATCCGTCTCCCCAGCGCCATCTGAGCCATCCGTCTCCCCAGCGCCATCTGAGCCATCCGTCTGCCATGAGCCTGCAAAGCCGCCCGTCTGCCATGAGCCTGCAAAGCCGCCCGTCTGCCATGAGCCTACTGAGCCGTCCGCCAGACAGGAGCCGCTAGATCCGCCAGCCAGACAGGAGCCGCTAGAGCCGTCCGTCAGACAGGATCTGCCAGAGCCGCCAACCAGACAGGATCTGCCAGAGCCGCCAACCAGACAGGATCTGCCAGAGCCGCCAACCAGACAGGATCTGCCAGAGCCGCCAACCAGACAGGATCTGCCAGAGCCGCCAACCAGACAGGAGCAGCCAGATCAGTCAGCCAGCCATGAGCAGCCAGATCCGTCAGCTAGCCATGAGCAGCCAGATCCGTCAGCTAGCTATGAGCAGCCAGATCCGTCAGCTAGCCATGAGCAGCCAGATCCGTCAGCTAGCCATGAGCAGCCAGATCCGTCAGCTAGCCATGAGCAGCCAGATCCGTCAGCTAGCCATGAGCAGCCAGATCCGTCAGCCAGCCATGAGCAGCCAGATCCGTCAGCTAGCCATGAGCAGCCAGATCCGTCAGCTAGCCATGAGCAGCCAGATCCGTCAGCTAGCCATGAGCAGCCAGATCCGTCAGCCAGCCATGAGCAGCCAGATCCGTCAGCCAGCCATGAGCAGCCAGATCCGTTAGCCAGCCATGAGCAGCCAGATCTGTCAGCCAGCCATGGGCCGTCCCTCAGTCCGGAGCTGCAGTCCCTCAGTCCGGAGCTGCCATTCCTCAGTCCGGAGCTGCCATTCCTCAGTCCGGAGCTGCCCCTTATCCTGGTACTGCCCCTTACCCTGGTACTGCCACTTACCCTGGTGCTGCCCCTTACCCTGGTGCTGCCCCTTACCCTGGTACTGCCCCTGACCCTGGTACTGCCCCTTACCCTGGTACTGGCCCTTAGTTCGGAGCTGTCCCTTAGTCCGGAACTGCCCTTTAATGCAATGGGGTTAATGTGGAGGGGGGTCGTTTGGAGGAAGCCTAGGAGGTGTTTAGGTACTGTGGTGACGTGGGGACCGCGACCAGAGCCGGAGCCGCCACCGTGGATGGAAGCCCACCCAGACCCTCCCCTAGACTGTGTATGGCGCGCCCGGAGTTCGCGCCTCAAGGGGGGGGTTATGTCACGCCCTGGCCTTAGTATTCTTTGTTTTCTTTATTATTTTAGTTAGGTCAGGGTGTGACATGGGGAATGTTTTTTGTTTTGTTGGTTTTGGGTGTTGTTTATGGTAAAGGGGTTGTGTATAGTATATGGGTTTGTGTGGAGTACATGTTTCTAGTGTTGTCTATGTATGTTTAGTTGTCTAGGAGAGTCTATGGTTACCTGAATGAGTTCCCAATTAGAGACAGCTGATTTCGGTTGTCTCTGATTGGGAGCCTTATTTAGGGTAGCCATAGGCTCTCATTGGTTGTGGGTAATTGTCTATGTAAGAACGTTAGTAGCCTGTATGTTTGTGCACAACGTTTGTAGCTTCACGGTCGTTTTGTTGTTTTGTTAGTTTGTATAGAGTTTTGTGTCGTGTTCATCTTCGTGGTGTTAATAAAGAAGATGGCTTATTTTCCAACTGCTGCATTTTGGTCCGTCAATCCGCCACACGATCGTGACAAGTTTTTAAACATTTTAAGCTAAATACTCTGATTTGTTGGGTCAGCTTCATTTCTTAAAAAGGATTTGTTGATTCTAGTGGTTGTATTAATTTGGAATCTATTGCATCCCACAACTGTCCCTGAGTATGTTTGGAATATTTATTTCTTGCACAGAATAGGTCAACTTTTGTACTATGGGGGAAAGTAGATTGACATAACTTTGTGCTTTTGCTGTTTATTAGGCCTCGTTGTAACGACTTGGGTGTAGGGGGTGTGAAATCAGACGCAGAAACAGCAGAGCTTCAATACGGTGATCTTTAATGCCTAACCGGCAAACCAAAATGTCCAACACGGACTTACTGGGTGTCATAAACACCTGTCAACAAACACGGGAGACAAACCCAGTACACAATACAAATAAGCACTCCCGAAATCCAAAGCAACAGACGAACAATCCCGCACAAAGAAGCGTACGGGCTGGCTGACTAATAAAGCCACACTAATTGCCAATTACCTAAACCCAGGTGATACAAATAAACACATAAGGAGGGGGAGGAAAAAGAGTCAGTGGCAGCTAGTAGGCCGGTGACGACGACCGCCGAGCGCCACCCGAACGGGAAGGAGAGCCTGCCTCGGTTGAAGTCGTGACAGTACCCCCCCTTTGACGCGCGGCTCCAGCAGCGCGCCGACACCGGCCTCGAGGTCGACCCGGAGGACGAGGCGCAGGGCGATCCGGATGGAGGCGATGGAAATCCCTTAACATAGATGGATCCAAAATGTCCTCCACCGGTACCCAGCACCTCTCCTCCGGACCGTACCCCTCCCAGTCCACGAGGTACTGCAGGCCCCTCACCCGGCGTCTCGAGTCCAGAATGGCCCGTATAATGTACGCCGGGGACCCCTCGATGTCCAGAGGGGGAGGAGGGACCTCCGGCACCTCACCGTCCTGCAGGGGACCAGCTACCACCGGCCTGAGGAGAGACACATGAAACGAGGGGTTAATACGATAATAGGAAGGGAGTTTTAATCGATAACACACCTCGTTTATTCTCCTCAGGACTTTGAAGGGCCCTACACACTGCGGCCCCAGCTTCCGGCAGGGCAAGCGGAGGGGTAGGTTTCGGGTCGAGAGCCAGACCCTTTCCCCCGGTACAAACACGGGGGCCTCACTGCGGTGGCGGTCAGCGCTCCTCTTCTGCCTTCTCGTAGCTTGTTGGAGGGACTCCTGGACGGCACTCCAGGTCTCCTTGGAGCGCTGTACCCAAACCTCCACCGCAGGAGTCTCGGTCTGGCTCGGATGCCTTGGTGCCAGGACCGGCTGGTACCCCAACACACACTGAAAGGGGGACACATTAGTAGAGGAGTGGCGTAGTGAGTTCTGGGCCATCTCGGCCCAGGGAATGTATCTCGCCCACTCCCCTGGCCGGTCCTGGCAATACGACCACAGAAACCTACCCACCTCCTGTTTCACTCTCTTCACCTGATCAGAAACGATGTCCTCCGGCACCCCGTAGTGCCGGAAGACGTGGGTGAATAAGGCCTCCGCAGTCTGTAGGGCAGTAGGGATACCGGGCAACGGGAGGAGACGGCAGGACTTAGAAAACCGATCCACAATTACCAGAACCGTAGTGTTTCCCTGAGAGGGGGGAAGATCGGTCAGGAAGTCTACGGACAGATGAGACCATGGCCGTTGTGGAACGGGGAGGGGTTGCAACTTCCCTCTAGGAAGGTGCCTAGGAGCCTTACTCTGAGCGCATACCGAACAGGAGGAGACATAAACCATAACATCTCGAGCTAAGGTAGGCCACAAATACCTCCCCCGAAGGCTCCCCACTGTCCTCGTCACCCCAGGGTGACCCGAGGAGGGTAGGACATGAGCCCACCGAATCAGTCGGTCCCGAACACCAAGCGGTACGTACTTACGGCCCGCCGGACACTGAGGAGGCGCGGGTTCCACCCGTAGCGCCCGCTCGATGTCCGAGTCCACCTCCCAGACCACTGGCGCTATCAGCCTCGAGGCGGGGATGATGGGAGTGGGTTCGGTGGTCCTATCCTCCGTGTCGTAAAGGCGGGACAGTGCGTCTGCCTTTACGTTTTGGGAGCCGGGTCTATAGGACAATGTGAACCGAGAAAGGGGTGCTTAGCCCCCTCAAGCCAGTGTCTCCACACCTTCAGAGCCCTGACCACCGCTAACAACTCCCGATCCCCCACATCATAGTTACGCTCCGCTGCACTGAGCTTACTAGAGAAGAAAGCGCAGGGGCGGAGTTTTGGTGGCGTACCCGAGCGCTGTGATAGCACGGCACCCACCCCAGCCTCGGACGCGTCCACCTCCACTATGAATGCTAAAGAGGGATCCGGATGCGCCAACACGGGAGCATCCGTGAACAGAGCCTTCAACCTGTTGAAAGCTCCGTCCGCCGCCGCTGACCACCGCAACCGCACCGGGTCCCCCTTTAGCAGTGAGGTAATGGGAGCCGCTACCTGACCAAAACCCCGGATAAATCTCCGGTAGTAGTTGGCAAAACCCAAAAACCGCTGCACCTCTTTTACCGTGGTCGGAGTCGGCCAATTACGCACGGCCTTTATGCGGTCACTCTCCACCACCACCCCCGAGGTGGGAATTCGATAACCCAGGAAGGAAACGGCTTGTTTGGAGAACACACACTTCTCAGCCTTGACGTATAAGTCATGCTCCAGCAGTCTGCCAAGCACTTTGCGTACCAGAGATACATGCGCGGCGTGAGTAGTTGAGTAGATCAGAATGTCATCGATATACACAACTACCCCCTGTACGTGCAGGTCCCTGAGAATGTCGTCTACAAAGGATTGGAAAACGGCTGGAGCATTCTTTAACCCATACGGCATGACACAGTACTCATAGTGGCCCGATGTGGTACTAAATGCGGTTTTCCACTCGTCTCCTTTCCGAATACGCACCAGACTGTACGCGCTCCTGAGGTCCAGTTTTGTAAAGAACTGCGCTCCGTGAAATGATTCCACCGCCGAAGCGATGAAAGGTAGTGGGTAACTAAACCCCACTGTGATGGCATTTAGACCTCTATAATCAATACACGGACGCAAACCTCGCTCCCTTTTCTTTACAAAAAAGAAACTCGAGGAGACGGGTGAGATGGAGGGCCGAATGTACCCCTGTCCCAGATACTCCGCGACATATGTCTCCATAGCCAACGTCTCCTCTTGGGACAAAGGGTACACGTGACTCTTGGGAAGCGCAGCGTTAACCTGGAGATCTATCGCACAATCCCTACCCGGTCGATGTGGTGGTAATTTCGTCGCTTTCCTTTTACAGAAAGCGATTGCCAAATCGGCATACTCGGGGGGAATGCGCAACGTGGAACCCTGGTCTGGACTCTCCACCGACGTGGCACCAAGGGAAACTCCCAGACACCTTCCAGAACACTCCTCTGACCACCCACGGAGAACCCCCTGTCTCCACGAAATATTGGGATTGTGCCGGGCCAACCAGGGAATACCCAGCACCACTGGAAACGCAGGCGAATCAATAATATACAGACTGATACGTTCCCTATGATTCCCCTGCGTCACCATGTCCAGGGGAACTGTGGCCTCCCTGACCACACCTGACCCTAATGGCCGGCTATCTAGGGAGTGCACGGGAAAGGGAGAATCTATCGGCACAAGCGGAACGCCCAACTTACGGGCGAGGCGGCGATCCATAAAGTTCCCAGCTGCACTTGAATCGACTAGTGCCCTATGCTGGGAAGAGGGGAAAAAATAAAGGAAAAAAATTAAGACAAACATGTGACCAACAGGGGGTTCTGAGTGAGTTTGGTGCTGACTCACCTGGGGTGATCGAGAAGTGTTCCGCCTGACATCTCGACTCACAGACAGACCCCCCCAGCACCGATCGTCCGTGTGTCCTCTCCGACCACAGCTGGTGCATGGGGGGCCTCCTCCTCCGGTACCCCTAGGCGCGGCCCCTCCCAACTCCATCGGGATGGGAGCCAGGGCGCTGGGTGGTGAAACGCACAGGACCCTCTCCGAACGCCCGCGGGCAGTTATTTGCTTGACAATCACAGGCTGACAAATTGTGTGACCGCCACAGCCCTATCCATCACCCAGAGGTAATCCGGACAATTTGCCACAAATGTGGCAAGCATTGGAGTCAACATTGCCAGCATCACTATGGAATGCTTTCTACGCCTTGTAGACTCCATGCCCCCAATGAATTGAGGCTGTTCTGAGGACAAAAGGGGCTGCAATTCAATATTGGGAAGGTGTTCGTAATGTTTTGTGCACTCAGTGTAAATTAATAACTAAATGTAATCTAAAATGTAATCTACAGAAACACTCATTGGGCCATAATCAAAGTAGTGCTGCATAATCCAATAAAGTTTAAAATGACTCCTTTCTTGTAAAAATACATATAAATTGCTGAGGTATAGTCACTTTTGAGGACACAAGCTCAAGTACACAGTACAAATCTGATAAAAATATGAAAAATAAATGTTTTCTATAAACACTACCAATCAAAAGTTTGGGGTCACTTAGAAACCTCCTTGTTTTTGAAAGAAAAGAAAACATTTTGTCCATTAAAATAATACAGTGTAGACATTGTTGTTAATGTTTTTAGACTAGTTGAGTATCTGGAGCATCAGCATTTGTGGGTTCGATTTACAGGCTCAAAATGGCCAGAAACAAAGAAAATCGTCAGTCTATTCTTGTTCTGAGAAATTAAGGCTATTCCATGCGAGAAATTGCCAAGAAACTGAAGATCTCGAACAACACTGTGTACTACTCCCTTCACAGAAGCAAACTGTCTCTAACCAGAATAGAAAGAGGAGTGGGAGGCCGCGGTGCAAAACTGAGCAAGAGGACAAGCACAATAGAGTGTCTAGTTTGAGAAACAGATGCCTCACAAGTCCTCAACTGACAGCTTCATTAAATAGTACCCGCAAAACACCAGTCTCAACGTAAACAGTGAAGAGGCGACTCCGGGATGCTGGCCTTCTAAGCAGAGTTGCAAAGACAAAGCCATATCTCAGACTGGCCAATAAAAATAAAAGATTAAGATGGGCAAAAGAACACAAACACCTGACAGAGGATCCCAGAGTCGCCTCTTCACTGTTGATGATGAGACTGGTGTTTTGCAGGTTCAGCTCTAGCATTATCTAACAACTATTCTGTATACATAAATGTTTTGTAGACTTTGTTTTGTACCGTTTCAACAGAAGTAAATTACCTTAGCTCATTTTTGCCAGTTGATACCATTAGAGCTAGCCAAAAGTTGGCTAATGTTAGCTAGCTAACTAGTTCACTAACTTTAACCATTATTTTTTTCTCAATCACACTAGACCTGAATCAAATGATGAAACCAGCGGCTAAACGATTGAAGACTGATATTCTGACGTTTTTTGACAGTGCACTGTGAGTTTTTATTAGAATCAGTATAGCAATGCAATCTGTCAGTTTCCCTATATATTTCCCTACTTTTTACACTGACACGTTTTTACACTAAACAGATCTACAAGCTTCACTGTCTTGGTGCACAGTCAGTACATAACACTATGCTCATCATGTCTTAGCAGGATCAGATGGTGACAGGTGTCCCAGCAGGGTCAGACAGCCAGTGAAGACCAGTCTACAAAGCTCAGTTGAATTTTCAAATCAAACCAAATTTGATCACATGCAACAGGTGTAGACCTTACAGTGAAATGCTTGCTTACGAGCCCCTAACCAACGAGCCCCTAACCAAAATAAATATGGATAAGAATAAGAGATTAAAGTAAGAAGTAATTAAAGAGCAGCAGTAAAATAACAATCACGAGACTAAACAGGGGGGTACAGACACAGAGTCAATGTGTTGGGGCACCGGTTAGTTGAGGTAGTATGTACATGTAGGTAGAGTTATTAAAGTGACTATGCATAGATAACAACAGAGAGTAGCGTCATGGAAATTTTGAATGAAATATTTCTCAAATACCGGAGCTTGTGAATTCAAATAGACTTTATTACAAAAAGAAACAAAGCCTCGCAATTCCATGGAACGACTAAATTCTCTTGACACAGACCTCAGGCCTTATAGGTTTCCACCTTCAGATAACACACATGGTCACTCCCCTCTATGTAGATGATTAACACCCCGGTGGCCTCTAGCCACCATTGTCTTTCTGCCTCAATTCTTGCTTGTTTACAGATTCTATTGGTGGCGTATCCATAGCAATGATACAAGAAATAAGACACACACATAATGCAGGTGTCTGTCAAATGATACTCATAGGACTACACAATGGCTCTCCCCAAGCCTGTAATGGCACAGACATACATATACAATACAACTACATGCCCTAAAGCCAGTCGCACGACCAGGTAATGACTTCCCTCAGGCCTACAACAGCACAGGCATACATTCAAAATGCAATTGCATGTCTCAATGCTAGTCACAGGACCAGGTAATGACTTCCCTCAGGCCTACAACAGCACAGGCATACATTCAAAATGCAATTGCATGTCTCAATGCTAGTCACAGGACCAGGTAATGACTTCCCTCAGGCCTATAACAGCACAGGCATACATTTTCTGTGTATGTTCTGTTTTTACATGTCTAATGATTAACTCCATGTTGACCCAGCTCTGTTCATTCACCTGAGCTCAGCCTTTATTCTGCTTGCACATGTCTATTCATTACTAGATCTGCTTACTACTTCTGGGAGAACAGTCTAGATACTGGAAAATCACCCATAGTCATGAATTTTGTCCGACAGTAGCAACGGTGTAAAGTAAAAGAGGGGGGGCGGGGGGGTGGAAGCTGTTTAAAAGCCTCTTGGACCTAGACTTAGCGATCCGGTACCGCTTGCCATGCAGTAGCAGAGAGAACAGTCTATGACAGACATGGGCAAACTACGGCCCGCGGGCCACATACGGCCCGTTAGGCTTTTTAATCCGGCCCGCCGAACTTGTCCAAATTATAGTAAAAACCTCCTTTTTTCCCCCTTTCCCTGCAATGCCCACGTTTCCCCAATAGATGGCGCACTCAAAACACATTGACCGTTGTTGGAGTGGCGCGTATTTCTCTTTATTTCACTTTAATTTTCATTTCGTTTCACGTCACCATTAAGCCCTTCTGTGAAAATGAGCGGACCAAAGAGAAGGAAAGTGGACAGCGAATGCCGAGTGTTTAATAAGGAGTGGACAACAAAATACTTATTCACTGAAGTCCGATCAACGGCTGTATGTCTGATATGCCAAGAAGCTGTTGCGGTTTTCAAAGAGTACAATATCAGCCGTCACTTTGCCACGAAGCATGCAAACTATGCTAGCAAGCAGTCAACACAAGAACGGGCGGCTACTGCTCAGAGGTTGGCAGCTAATTTACAGAGTCAACAGAACTTTTTTCACCGACAAACTGCAATTCAAGAGTCAAGTACCAAGGCAAGTTATTTGCTGGCATTCAAATTAGCAAAGGCTAGCAAGCCTTTCTCCGAAGGCGAGTTTTTGAAAGAGTGCATGGTAGAGACAGCAGGTCTCTTGTGTCCGGAGAGCAAAGCCAAGTTTGAAAAAATCAGTTTAGCAAAATCAGTTCATTCAGTTCAAGTCTCTTAAACTGAATGACTTTTACGCTTAACGAGACCGCGTTTCCAAACCTCCGGAGGACGGCGCAGAAGATGCTGGTGTTGTTTGGCTCGACCTACGTGTGTGAGCAGACGTTTAGCATCATGAAAATCAACAAAGCCCATCACAGATCCAAGTTAACTGACCAACACCTCAGATCTGTCCTGAGAATTGCCACAACAAAACTAACTCCAGACTTTGATGCACTGGCAAAAAAGGGAGACCAACAACACTGTTCCCACTGAAATGGTGAGTTTTTCTGCTGTGTTATGAAAAAATGCATATGGAAAGTTTGGAAGTGCGTCTTTTAATTAAGAGTAATGCGTATTTACGCACAGCAGCGGTACAGTAGCTTTATTAACACGCCGCACATCGCTCTTAATTTAAATTTAAATTTTCAGCTGCAGGTAGGATATTTAATACAGCCTATGTCTGTGTGCTTGGCAACGATACACGTGTACTGTTTGCGCGTGAAGGCGAGGGCGTCCGTGGCGAGTTTGTAGAGCGCACGGTCAGGACAATCCATCCATGATTTTGCGGAGTTTAACACAAGTAGATATTATTGAGCTTGAGTATTTCGTTGTGTAATAATATGTTTTGAATGTTGAAAGTGATTCCATTTTTCAATAAATGTTGATTTCTTTAACTTTGCACCTTCGATTGAAACTTATTAAAAACAGACGCAATCTTGATAAATCACAGTGCGTATGTTATTTTAATCTATTTACATTTCCTCATCCCGGTATCTGCGAAATAGTATGTAAATGCCATAACTTGCATATTCCTTGAGACAAATTTATTAACTGATAAGGGCTATTTTTCACATTTGAAAGACAGTTAATAAATTGGGTTGTAGTGTTCTTACTGTGCTATGAGGTTTGCACACACTACATTTAATGCTTTAGTATATCCGGCCCAAACACTCCCTCCAAATGCTCCTGGCCCGGCCCCTCTGTCAAATTTTAGAACCCATTGTGGCCCGCGAGTCAAAAAGTTTGCCCACCCCTGGTCTATGACCAGGGTGGCTGGAGTCTTTGACAATTCTTAGGGCCTTTGCAGTATATTATAACAATTATTGAATGGTTACAAAAATCCATCTTGAGTTGATGGGTAGGATACAGTCTGAGATCTGGGAATAATGATCATTTCAATTATTGAACCATTGATTATATTCTTGGATAATATAATGTATAAATGTACTTCAAGGTAGTTCTTTCTCATACTTCATCTGAGCAGGATCAGATGGTGACAGGTGTCTCAGGGTCAGGCAACCAGGGAACACCGGTCTGTGACTGCTGAGGTGAACTTGTTCAGATGCAACACTTTATTCTCTCAGTGCAGCAATCACTGGACAAGCCAGAAGCTTCAAAGATTGAAACTATTTTAAGGCAGTCTGACAAACCTCTAAAGTTGATTTCCAAATTATGTCAAGGTTTGATAGAGGCTTTTCCTGATGACACAAAACATGTCAAACAAAAATGTGAGGAAGACCTGGGAGACACTATTGACGATGATGGATTGATACAGACATGTATGAATGCACAGTCATGTTCATATAATCTCAGACATAAATCACTGCAGTGTAAAACCATCCATTAAACATATTATATGCCAATGAAACTGAAAATCAAGCACTCAGAAATGTAACTATTCTGCTGGAGGTGTAAAACACTAAAGGGCACAAATTTGAATATGTCATGATCGTGTGAAGGCTGGCTAAATTCTGGCAAAGACTATGTTCTTTTGTCTCAGCATGTCTACAGATTCTCACTTTCCCTGTTTTTGTTTGCTTGGAATTGTTGATACTGGAGGCTATTTAAGAAGAAACTGTGTAACCATAGCATTTATAGCAGCTAACCTTCATTGGAAGGTTGGTTATCCTCCCACAATTTCACAATGGATGGCAGCAATGTCAAATTATGTATCACTAGATTTGATTTATTACTAGATTAAGGGTATACTGTACAACTCTGATAAGGTCTGGGTACCTTATGGGGTCTGTAATGAAAACATAAAAAAAAAATTTGTCAAGCAGTCACAAATATATATTTTCTGATTTGCGCCTCTCAGTGGACTTATCCATTGAGGAGGCCGCAGGGATGCCACGGTCCAAGACTATGTGGATTGTGGCTCAGATGCACAAGGCACGTCTCTCTCCAAAATGAGCTCTCTCCTGCCATTTTGTGGATATTCATTGTTCCCTAACTTCATTGTGTACATTGCTTGCTATGTCTATCTATTCCCCATTACAAATTTCCCCAGTAGTAGTTCATATTTCCCCTTAATTACCATAATGTCTATTCTGCAATGTTTATTTGGTTACGGTAATTTCATTGAATATATTATTATTACAGTCATTTTCCATTCTCAATGTCGGAGTGGACATGTGTTTTGCAGAACTCACAACCTATGTTACAGTTGTGAGAAACCAGTTTTTGTTTCTTTCATTCCATTTATGAGTTTAGTCAATTTCTTCATTGTTTTTTGATAGAAAACACTTCTGTACATTTTGGTTGAGGACGTGCACCTGATTACAGATATAGAAGTAGGACCAATCTACCTGGCCTACCTGTCTGATACTATTTATGATTGTCTTAACTCACCACCACTAATGAGCTGTTTAGCTTCTCAAAGTATTTTTCCTCACCTCAAACAGCAAGTAAACAAAGTCTGTTTATAGAATCAGTTAAGAATGACAATAGTACTTCAAAGTATTTTAACAATATTTCCAGCTCTCTCCCTTTCGATAATCACTTGGCATGAAATGGAAAAATGTAATGCTCCGATCCAGTGGAAACGTCATAAACTACCTGACCCAGTTGATAGATGATACAATGTTTAGAGTTCATTGCAGACAGGTCATGCATAGCCAATGTGATTTATAAGATATTTATATTTATCAGGAAATTTTCTGCCTGCTGGCTGCAATGTTTTTATGTGTTGGATTGATGTAGACTATTTTTACATAGTTGGCAGTGGCAATAAAAGTTACTTTTAGATCTGTGTCATTTTCATTTAAATTACGATTGTAGAATGTAGATTAACCACAGAGAATGCTTTTGAAATACAAAGAGTATTAAAAATTAAATGAAAATATTCCACGAAAATGTGCAAATGAAAATCACAACTGACACGCAGATTGGTAGAAATGGTAAGATGCATAGCTACATAGGATATGTCTATATATGGGAAAATACATGTTTAAAATGTTGACAAATCAATTGGTCGAAAGAAAACACTATGCTTGGTTGACCAAAATTTTTGTTAGACGAGTACAGCATTAGTAGAAATGCAGGAAATTAGCATTAGATATCCCAAAAGATGTAGGAGGACCCCAGACATCCTGCCAGCTGCCCCCCCCCCCCCTCACTTCTAAAACCAAAGTGCTATAGGTCTCAATAAATGAGGCACAATTTAAACTTGCAAAAGTTGTTACAGATGTTACCTTTTATTTTTGTTGACTTCTGATATGAGGAAGTCTCCCTGTTGTGTAAGATCATGTAACTAACGTTTCATATCAATGATTTTATGTGCATTACACTTTCTAAAAACTGCCCTTCGAATCTGCTGGAGGTTAAGTCCATATATGACAGGGTTAAAGACAGGTGGTATAATAAGGAATTGTACAGCCATTGCGTTACGCATATTTAGAGTAATATTTACAATATTCCACCCTTGCAAAGTATCAAACAGGGTCACTGTGACGGAAATAACCATTGTTATTAAATGTGGCACACATGTCTGTGTGAATTTAATCCTTCCCTTAGCTGACTTTACACAATTCCTTACAATCTGACAGTAAGAAAATACAATGAAAAGTAACTGTAAAACATGAATCACTATTATACATTTGTTCAAAATCGGATTGATTGTAATGGGTAAACATGCATGTTTCAGTATAGACGGAATGTCACAGAATATCTTATCAATACGAGACCCACACAAAGGAATTCTGACAGCTGAAATAACTGATATGAGTGCTATAAATAAAGGATAAGACCAAGAAAATAAGAGTAACTTTCTAACAGTTAAAGATGTCACAATGGTATGGTATAGTAGTGGTCTGCATATTGCCACATACCTGTCGTAAGACATCACTGTTAGAGTAGAAATTTCACACAGGACAGATGTGTATATGACATAGGCTTGAGTCAAACATCCACCATAAGATATCACCTGAACATCTGACTGAAGGTCCAGTAAGATCTTGGGGTAGAAACCAGCAGTTCCATACAATCCATTGACACATAAACTACACAGAAAGATATACATGGGCTCATGGAGACCTTTCTCCTGAATGATTGTTATGATCAGAGTCAGATTCACAGTGATGATGAGAAGGTATGTGATAAGAGACAAGATAAAAAAGACCGATTTGTTGTTAAATGTCTCTTGTAAGCCAAAGAGATAAAAGAACTTGACTTGGGTTGAGTTCTCCATAGATTTGGTTAAGTTTCTTCCTCTGATCAATGCAGCAATTCTTAGTTCTTGCAAGGCTTGAGCGTGTATGGATGTGAATGAATGCAAGTGTGAATAATTTGATTCTGTTTAGGCTCAGACTAAACACAATAGTTTTAACAAAACAAATTCACATCCTCCCTCAAACTCTTATCAAAAAAAGATCCCGATAATATCTGTATATTATCAGACTTCTGAGGTGTAAAAGAAATGAAAAAACTTGTGTCCATGAAATGTCTTCTTGCTTGATAGAGGAGACTGCTCCAATAACTTGTTCTACTAGCCTCTAAATATATCATAGTGTATGATCACATGGGATTGTAGTTTCAGTCTCAACATGTAACCACTCCATAGAGATGGATCTATATTGAGTTTACGACAAGCAACTCATTAGATTCTATTTACTCTGTTTTGGTCCCTTTAAGACAGCGTTTCCCAAATCTGTCCTGGGGAGCACAAGGGTTGCATGTGGATTTTTTGGACCTAGCACTGGACTTGCTTATTTTAATAAAGGTCAAATAAAAAATAACAAAAACATTTTTTGTTTGCAGGGATGTTCCCTTGGGACCATCACGCAATGTCCTAATGACTATTAAAATGTAAGTCCTGAGAACGTCCTAAGAAAGTCCTGATATGATCCTCAGTGACGTCCTAGTAACTTAGCAAGAACTAGACAAAGGTCCCCCAGAGAAAGTTCCCTTGGGACCATCATGCAACGTACTGAAGACTAGTCAAATTAAGTCCAGAGAATGTCCTAAAAAGTACCTGGCATGGTCCTGATATGGTACTCGGTAACATCCTAGTAACTTACAGGGAACTAGACAAAGGTTCCCCAACGAACGTTCCCCTGGGATCATATCGTGATGTCCTGAAGACTAGTAAAAGGAAGTCTTGAGATCGGCCTAAAAACTACCATCATGTGACATCCCCTTGACGATAATGAAATGTCTCCTTTTGGACATTGAATGTCTCATGGAAAATGTCCGACACAAATAGGAACCTTTTCGTAATGTTCCCTAATGGACTTCAAAATACAATGAACAGAAATATGAACACAACATGTAAATTATTGGTCCCGTGTTTCATGAGCGGAAATGAAAGATCCCAGAAATGTTCCATACCCACAAAAAGTTGATTATCTCAAATTTGGTCCACAAATTTGGTTACATCCCTGTTAGTGTACATTTCTCATTTGCCAAGATAATCCATCCACCTGACAGGTGTGGCATATCAAGAAGGTGATTGAACAGCATGATAATTTTACCTGTGCATCTTGTGCTGGGGACAATAAAAGGCCACTCAAAAATGTACAGGTTTGTCACACAACAAAATGGCACAGATGCCTCAAGTTTTGTGGGAGGGTGCAATTGGCATGCTGACTGTAGGAATGTCCACCAGAGCTGTTGCCAAAGAATTTAACGTTAATTTATTTACCATAAGCAGCCTCCAACGTTGTTTTAGAGAATTTTGATGTAAGTCCAACCGACCTCACATCTGCAGACTACGTGTATGGTGTGGTGTGGGCGAGCGGGTTTGCTGATGTCAACGTTGTGAACAGGGTGGTGGAGATATCGTATGGGCAGGCATAAGCTATGAACACAGAACACAATTGCATTTTGTCGATTGCAATTTAAATGCACAGACACACAATGACAAGATCCTGAAGCCCATTGTCGTGCCACTCATCAGCTGCCATCACCTCAAGTATTAGCATGATCATACACAGCCCCATGTCGCAAGGATCTGTACACAATTTCTGGAAGCTGAAAATGTCCCAGTTCTTCCATGGTCTGCATACTCACCAGACATGTCACCCATTGAGCGTGTTTGGGATAATCTGGATTGACGTGTACGACAAGGTGTTCCAGTTCCAGCCAATATCCAGCAACTTCGCACAGCCATTGAAGAGGACTGGGACAACATTCCACAATCAACAGCATGATTAACTCTATGCGAATGAGATGTGTTGCGCTGTATGAGGCAAATGGTGATCACCAGATACTGACTGGATTTCTGATCCACACCATTACCTTTTTTTAAAGGGTCTATTCCCAGTCATGTGAAATCCATAGATTATGGCATAATTTATTTATTTCAATTGACTGACTTCCTTATATGAACTGTAACTCAGTAAAGTCTTTTACATTGTTGCATGTTATGTTTACATTTTTGATCAGTATACCTTATAATAACGTTATACTGTGACCAAACCGGTATCTGTACTGAACGCCATCTTATGGTCCCGAGGTAAATGTCATGTTTTACTGTTCCTACAAAGTTCTGACTATTGAACAAAGTCATCAGTGGGATGACATCTCGCTGAAACCCTTAAAGCAACATTTCCCAAACTTTGACCTGGGGATCCAAAAGGGGTGCACGTTTTGTTTTTTTCCCTAGCACTACACAGCTGATTCAAATAATCAACTAATCATTCAGATTTGATTATTTGAATCAGCTGTGTAGTACTAGGGTAAACACATGCACGTGCACCACTTGGGGTCCCCAGGACAGTTTGGGAAACGCCGCCTTTAATGGACCTAATGGGAACGTTGCCTAATGTCCTTAGGACATCTCCTGTTTGCTGGGTTAAAACATAAATAAAGTAAATATAATCCAATTAGTTGTTTGTCATAAACTCAATATAGATCCATCTCTATGGAGTGGTTACATGTTGACACTGAAACTACAATCCCATGTGATCATACACTATGGTATATTTAGAGGCTAGCAATGCAAGATATTGGAGTAGTCTCCTCTGTCAAGCAAGAAGACATTTCATGGACACAAGTTTTTTAATTTCTTTCACACCTCCGAAGTCTGATAATGTACAGGTAATATCAGGATCTTTTTTTTATAAGAGTTTAAGGGAGGATGTGAATTTGTTTTGTTAAAACTATTGTTTTAAAACTATTTCACACTTGAATTTATTCACATCCATACACACTCAAGCCTTGCAAGGACTAAGAATTGCTGCATTGACCAGAGGAAGAAAAGTAACAAAAGCTATGGAGAACTCAACCCAAGTCAAGTTATTTTATCTCTTTGGCTTACAAGAGACATTTAACAACAAATCAGTATATTTTATCTTGTCTCTTATCACATATCTTCTCATCATCACTGTGAATTTGACTCTGATCATAACAATCATTCAGGGGAAAGGCCTCCATGAGCCCATGTATGTCTTTCTGTGTAGTCTATGTGTCAATGGATTGTATGGAACTGCTGGTTTCTACCCCAAGTTGTTACTGGACCTTCAGTCAGATGTTCAGGTGATATCTTATGGTGAATGTTTGACTCAAGCCTATGTAATATACACATCTGTCATGTGTGAAATGTCTACTCTAACAGTGATGTCTTACGACAGGTATGTGGCAATATGCAGACCACTACTATACCATACCATTGTGACATCTTTAACTGTTAGAAAGTTACTCTTATTTTCTTGGTTTTATCCTTTATTTATAGGACTCATTGTAGTTAGTTTAACCGTCAGACTTCCTTTGTGTGGATCTCGCATTGATAAAATCTTCTGTGACATTCCGTCTATACTGAAACATGCTTGTTTACCCACTACCATCAATCAGATGTTGAACAAATTTATACTAGTGGTTCATGTTTTACAGTTACTTTTCATTGTATTTTCTTATGGTCAGATTGTAAGGACTTGTGTAAAGTCAGCTAAGGGAAGGATTAAATTCACACAGACATGTGTGCCACATTTAATAACAATATTTATTTTCATCACAGTGACCCTGTTTGACAATTTGCAAGGGTGGAATAATGTAAATAGTACGCTAAATATGCGTAATGCAATGGCCGTACAATTCCTTATTATACCACCTGTCTTTAACCCTCTCATATATGGACTTAACCTCCAGCAGATTCGAAGGGCAGTTTTTAAAAAGTGTAATGCACATAAAACCATTGATGTGAGACATTAGTTACAAGATCTTACACAACAGGGAGACTACCTGATATCAGAAGTCAACAAATAAAAAAGTAAAAATCTGCCAAAACTGTTGCAAGGTTAAATGGCGCCTCATTTCTTGATGCCTGTCGCCAAGGGCGCAACTTTTGTTTTCGAAATGGAGAGGAAGGGGGGGACAACACCTGGCAGGGGGTCTGGGGGTCCTCCCTAAATTTCACTCTACCCGACCCCAAAAAATCTTAGTCAACCAAGAGTAGTCTTTTCTTTCAATCTAATGGATTTGTATAAATTAAAAAATATATATTTTTCCATATATACACCCAACCTTTGTGCCAATTTATTTGACAATTTCTACCAATCTGCTTACCAGTAATAATTTTCATATGCACATTATTGTTGAACGTTTTCTTTTAATATATAATAGTCTTTGTATCTCAAAATCATTGTCTGTGTTTTATCTACAATCTTAATCTAAATTAAAATGATACAAGTCTAAAAGTAACTTTTATTGCAATTGCCAACTATGTAAACATACCCTACATAAAGCCAACACATAAAAACAATATCCTGATAAAAATGTATTTCCTATAAATCACATTGGCTATGCATGACCTGTCTGCAACTAACTCTAAACATTGTATCAACTATCATCTGGGTCAGGTATTTTATGATGTTTCCATTGGATCAGAGCATTACATTTTTCCCGTCTTGCTGAGTGGTTTTGGAAAGGTAGAGATATGGAAATATTGTTCAAATACTTTGAGGAACTATTGTTATTCTCAATTGTTTCTTGAAACAGACTTTGTTTCTTTGCTGTTTGAGGCGAAGAAAACTTACTTTGAGAAGCTCCACAGTTCATTAGTGGTGGTGAGTTAAGGAAATCAGAAATACTATCAGACATCCCTAAATGGGCACATTTATAGGCCTACATTTGCACAAAGGACAGGTAGACTAGTCCTACTTCTATATGGGTAATCAGGTGTCTTACTCAACATTGAGAGCAGAGTTTTAAAAAAATGTTTAAAAAATTGACAAAACTTGTAAATGGAATGAAATAGACAAATACAAGTTTCTCACGAGTGTAGCATAGTGTCACGCCCTGGCCTTAGTATTCTTTGTTTCATTTAGTATTTTAGTTGGGTCAGGGTGTGACATGGGGAAGGTATGTGTTTTTTGTATTGTCTAGGGTGGTTGTATGGTTTAGGGGGTTAAGTAGAGTAGATGGGTTAGTGTTCAGTGTAGGTGTCTAGGAAAGTCTATGGTTGCCTGAATTGGTTCTCAATCAGAGACAGCTGGTTATTGTTGTCTCTGATTGGGAGCCATATTTAAGGCAGCCATAGGCTTCAGCTGTTTGTGGGTAATTGTCTATGTGTAGTGTTTGTGTCAGCACTATCTGTCTTTATAGCTTCACGGTCGTCAGTTTTGTTATTTTGTTAGTTCGTGTATAGTTGTTCGTTTCTTGTTTGTTTTATCTCTTCTTAAATAAAAGAAGATGTATTTTGCACACGCTGTGCCTTGGTCCAATCTCTCACAGCAAGACGATCGTGACACATAGGTTGTGAGTTCTGCAAAAGACATGTCCACTCCAACATTGAGAACGGTAAATGACTGTAATAATAATATATTCAATGACCTATCAGAAATTACCTAACCAAATAAACATTGCAGATTAGAAATGATGGGAATGAACGGTACATGTAGCCTATGCTGGTGATATTTGTAATGGGGTATTGATAGACATAGTAAACAATGCACACAATGAAGTTATGAATACCCATGAAATGGCGGGAGAGCTCATTCTGGAGAGAGACATGCCTTGTGCGTCTGAGCCACAATCACCATATTCTTGGACCGGGGCATCCCTGCGGCCTCCTCAATGGATTAGTCCACTAAAACAGGCGCAAATCAGATAGGTGTCTTGTGTGCCATAAAAAATATACATATGCTTGACAAAAAAAAATCTAATGTTTTCATTACAGACCCATTTTGTCATACAGTATTCCATAAGGTACCCAGACCTTATCAAGGTTGCACAGTATACCCTTAATCTAGTAATAAATCAAATCTAGTGATACATTATTTGACATTTCAGGCATCCATTGTGACATTGTGGGAGGATAACCAACCTTCTAATTTTATGGCAATGCATTTCTTAGCTGATATACATGCTATGGCTACACAGTTTCTTCTTTTAACAGCCTCCAGCCTCCAAGAAAACAAAAAGAGAATGTAGCCAGCATTCACAAGATCATAACATATGCAAATATGTCCCCTTTTGTGTTTTACACCTCCAGCTATGGAATGCCATTTGGGTCTTTGCGTGTCAAAAAGATACACGTCAAATAACAATATGTAAACTATATGCAAATGTTGGCCAATCACTATATGAAAAACTTCTCATTCATCATCACCAACAAACGACTAACTCATGTCGAACCTTGAAAACATGAGACCACTTTTTAAGTTTTGCAAGCCAAGTGTAACCACCTTTACAACCACCCCAGGGGGATCGGGTGGTTCAAAGGTAGGATTAATTCTGGTAGGTTAGGTAATATTTTGCAAAAGTCAACATTAACCGGCACAACTACCTAGTAACGTTAGCTAGCTAATGATTTCAGCAGATAACGTTACCGCGGGGTGCGTGAGTCTGGGCGGCGTCGATTATGCTGAGTGTCATTATTGTAACTTTTATAACGTTTGCACGTTATCATATTTCATACGTTGTCATATTTCAATCGTTCAGGAGACGGAATAATGCTGGAGTCCAAAGATGGCAAACCAAGAGAATTAGGCTGATAACTATGAGGGTTTGCCTCATCGCTGACCCTACCATCTGGCAGCTGAACAGGATAGGTCAATTTTCCCTATATCCATGTAGTACATGAGGACTTGGTGCGGTGCACAGTGCTTGCTTTGTAAGTAAGCTAAGTGTGAATCTATCTTGTGATTAAACATAGACTTATTGACGTTTTTTTTCCCTGATTTAAAGATCATGGACTGTTTCCCTGTTTTATATTAGGACAATTTTTATTAGATTTAAATTGGTAGGCCAAGATGAGGCCTACCATCTCTCTCTGGCTGCAGACCAGGAGAAAGTATTTATATGATATAGCTTAGTAAATCTGTTCAGATCACACATCAACGGCATTCCAACAGGAAACACTTACATTTTCATACACAAAACAGATGAATTCAATACTTATTTTTGCCACAGGAGATGAAATGTCATCGTTTTGAGGAGTGGGAGAGCAGGCGGAGGAAGGTAAGGGATTTCACCAAGTTGATATCATCTGTATATTATGTAAGGGATAAATGCAGACGTTCTTTACATTACCTTGGAAATAATGGACGACGCAGCGGGACAAGGTGGAGTTAATTTTTCCAAGGTAATGTACAGAAAGGAGACAGTTATCCTGCTTATACTACAGTTACCAAAGAAAATAATACTAAAGCACACATTTATCGGCAGAAATCCTGCTGCTACTGCTACTATGCACTGGCTTCTTGCTCCAACCATCACCTCAGCCTCCACCTGTTAGGTTATGTGTTCCTGCCGGGGGCAATGGTATAGCTTACCGCACTCACTGCCTGTAGGCTATTTTATATTGACGCTTTGCTTGGGCAGTGAGCTACCCTGAATAAGCAGAGCCTATATCGCCACGGCTTGTATTATTCATTGCTTAATACATGGTAAAAATGTATTTCTACGTGCCGTTTTCTTTCTGAACTGGTTTTAATGCCCATTCTAGAATTCAACAATGCTGTGGTATAAATATATCTGTAACTTAACACTAACAGTAATGCATGTTGTAGTCAATAGAGGAGAGAAGACAGAGGGTGGTCTCTCATCCAGAGATGCCTGATGGAGTGCCCTTTAAGATCAAATACCCAGATGCGAGGGAGCGGATTAGGAGATTCCAGCTCTCTGAATCCATTCAGGTAAGTCATTAATTTACTTGTTGATAAACTCAGTACTATAAATGTACATTTCAGGTTGAATTCCAATTGTTAATGTTGGTCTTTTGTTATATAGATGTTGTTTGATTTTGTAGGGGAGGATGATGCCTGGAGTGAGGTCTTTACCCTCCAGGCAGCAGCGGGCTTCGCAACCCTGAAGAGCACGATTAACGGGTCATTGGAGGACCATGGAATTCGGGAGTCAACAACACTGTATGTGTTGTGGTTGTCTGTGGAGGTTGTGCAGGTGACTAGCATGACACTACCTAATAATAATATATTTGATGTTTGTATCGGACTACATTTGAACTACTTGATAGTTATAACCTTTGTGTGGTTGTTTCTGTCCATTTACAGGCAATCCTATCGCCTCACCTCTCGCCAGCCTCCTCTCCTCTCCATTCACCTCCTTCATCACCAAACTTTTCTTCTTTTCACCCCTCACCTTCTAACTCACTTTCTCCTTCTCCCTCATCTTCACCTCCATCATCGGACCCAGAGACTAAGTGAGTTTAAAACCTTAATGTCAGTGTATTTTCCCTTAGGATCAATCCTTATTCGATTTGTCATACATTTTGAATGAGCCCCCCCTCCCCAGAATGGACATAAAACCATTTTACGTACGCTCTGGAGCCGAGTGGACCACTGCCCCATCGCTAAAATTATAAATGTCCACAGGGGCAACATCCTAAACAGTAGCCTGTATGCATTTCAACGCAAAAACTTTAATGCAGGGGCTAAGAAGAACTTGTCATTACCTCCTCTAACATAATAATTTTTAATCAGTCGACCCCCCTAAATCAATACACATCACTATATTGTCCTTAACACTTATTTTAAATACACATACTGTCTAAACCATGACAGGTTCAAATATGGTCTCAACTCTCTTGGGCTGCTCGAGGCATTGGGGAACCACCCGGACAGCTTCCGAGCACTTTTTGTGGACTCCATAAAGCCTCCCACTGCCAGGGACCAGCGGGACCTGTTTAAAGTAACCTATTCCATACCTGGCTTCTCCCTCCTTCTCTCTCTCGAACTCTGTTATCCACCCTAATAGCTAATGCGACCAAACTGTCCAGGTCACAAGGCTCCGGATAGGAGATCAGCTCATCCTTGAGTTGCTCCGACAACCCCTGGTAAAAAGCCGCTTGTAGTGTCTCCTCATTCCACCCACTCTCCACAGCCAATGTCGGGAACTCAATCAAAGTCTGCCACGTAACGAGCTCCTTGGCGAAGAGAGAACAAACGCTTAGCTGCGTCCTTACCTCGGACTGGATGGTCAAAAAGCTTTCTCATCTCTGCCGTGAACTCCTGGTATGACGCCATGCAGGTGTCCTGTTGTTCCCAAACAGCTGAAGCCCATTCCAAAGCTCTACCGCGTAGCAGTTCAATAACAAAAGCTATCCTAGCCTTGTCTGTGGCGTAAGAGTGGGGCTGCAGATCAAACACTAAACCACACTGCATAAGAAATGAACGGCATCTTCCCAAATCCCCTTCGTACTTATCAGGCGTCGGTACCTTGGGCTCACGGAAGGAAACCGCTCCAGAAGCGGCAGGTGAGAGGGGTGAAACAGGTGGTGGAGGATACGCTGGCAAACTGAGCTGATCCTGGATACTCGTCAAGCTAGCAGAGAAGTTCCGGACTAAAATCGCTATCTCCTGTAGCGCCGTGCTGTGTTGTCCCAATATCTTCTCCTGATGGGTAATGGCATGGCGAACGGATTCCAGGTCCGCTGGGTTCATTCCTGGTCGGATCGTTCTGTCACGGTTTTCTAACGTTGAACCCAGAAGCAGACCAGGACAAGGAGAGTTAGACGAAGGTGAGTATTTATTTACAAGTTTAAGTGTAGAGATAGAAAGATCCAGGTAGCGGAGCGGGCAGCGGAGTTGAGTTGAGGCGATTGAATTGGCAGATCCAATGGAGTAACAGAAGCCACCGACGACCAGGTAGGGATGGAATGAGTGTTCCGGGTGAATGATGTTCATGGCTAACGATCCGGCAGGGAATGGATGTCAGAGCTTATGAAGTGGAGGGATGATGATCAGGACCAGGTGTGCAGATAGCTGATGGGATACAGGTGAGGGTAATCAGAGATCTCCCAACTAGCTACGTCGTCCGGCAACCAGACAGGGTGCGTTCTAGGACACCGGAAAAACCCTCCAGGACAGAACACAGGCAAAAACAGACTCAGGAAACGGGATTCGTGACAACTGGTGCCTCCCACTCCTCTTTCTATTCTGGTTAGCGCCAGTTTGCGCTGTTCTGTGAAGGGAGATGTACACAGCACTGTACGAGATCTTCAGTTTCTTGGCAATTTCTCGCATGGAATAGCCTTAATTTCTCAGAACAAGAATAGACTGACGAGTTTCAGAAGAAAGTTTTTGTTTCTGGACATTTTGAGCCTGTAATCGAACCCACAAATGCTAATGCTCCAGATACTCAACTAGTCTAAAGAAGGCCAGTTTTATTGCTTCTTTAATCAGAACAACAGTTTTCAGCTGTGCTAACATAATTGCAAATGGGTTTTCTAATGATGAATTAGGCTTTTAAAATTATAAACTTGCATTAGCTAACACAACGTGCCATTGGAACACAGGAGTGATGGGTGCTGATAATGGGCCTCTGATTTTCTAATCAGCCATTTCCAGCTACAATAGTCTTTTACAACATTGTCATTTACAACAATGTCTACACTGTATTTCTGATCAATTTGAACGGTAGTGTAGATACAGTTGAAGTAGGAAGTTTACATACACTTAGGCTGGAGTCATTAAAACTTGTTTTTCAACCACTCCACACTTTTCTTGCTAACAAACTATAGTTTTGGCAAGTCGGTTAGGACATCTACTTTGTGCATGCCACATGTCATTTTTCCAACAATTGTTTACAGACAGATTATTTCACTTATTATTCACTGTATCACAATTCCAGTGGGTCAGAAGTTTACATACATTAAGTTGACTGTGCCTTTAAACAGCTTGGAAAATTCCAGAAAATAATGTCATGGCTTTAGAAGCTTCTGATAGGCTAATTGACATCATTTGAGTTAATTGGAGGTGTACCTGTGGATGTATTTCAAGGCCTACCTTCAAACTCAATGCCTCTTTGCTTGACATCATGGGAAAATCAAAAATCAGCCAAGACTTCAGATTTTTTTTTTGAGTTCCACAAGTCTGTTTTTTTTTGTTTCATTTTTTTATTTATTCCACCTTTATTTAACCAGGTAGGCCAGTTGAGAACAAGTTCTCATTTACAACTGCGACCTGGCCAAGATAAAGCAAAGGAGTGCGACAAAAAACAACGCAGAGTTACACATGGGATAAACAAAAGTACAGTCAATAACACCATAGAAAAATCTATATACAGTGTGTGCAAATGGAGTAAGGATGTAAGACAATAAATAGGCCATAGCAGTGAAGTAATTACAATTTATCAAATTAAACAATTTAAAGGCAATGCTACCAAATACTAATTGAGTGTATGTAAACTTCTAATCCACTGGGAATGTGATAAATGAGATAAATGAGATAAATAAATTCTCTCTACTATTATTCTGACATTTCACATTCTTAAAATAAAGTGGTGTTCCTATCTGACCTAAGACAGGGAATTGTAATTTGGATTAAATGTCAGGAATTGTGAAAAACGGAGTTTAAATGTATTTAGCTAAGGTGTATGTAAACTTCTGACTTCAACTGTATTTTTTGCAACATCATCCGCCTTAAACTTGAAAACACCTGCTGCTGCAGAAGTCGTCATCGTACTTACTATTAAAACACATGCTAGCTACTAGCGTGGGATGAATACTGCTTGCTATTGCCACAGATTCTATGCTCTTGCTCTCTCAAAAGTGACATGCCTAGACACTTTTTTTTGTGACATGCAACTGTATTAGAGCAGAATTGCATGAGCCATCCACATTTTCTCTTGCAATGCCACCCATTGCAAGAGAAAATGTGGTTGGCTCATGCAATTCTGCTCTAATACAGTTGCATGTCAGGGAAAGGGGATACCTAGTCAGTTGCACAACTGAATGCATTTAACCAAATTGTGTTTTCCGCATTTAACCCAACCCCTCTGAATATACGTCATCAGCGCCCGGGGAGCAGTTGTTGTCGGGGTTTAACTGTCTTGCTCTATGGCAGAACAGCACATTTTCCCACCTTACCGGCTTGGGGATTCGAATCAGTGACCTTTGACATCCCAATTCTGAATACTGTAAAACCAGTTTGGTTCTAAAACAGAGCCTTGGGGAACACCATATTTAATTCGTGAATTATAAAGATCAGATACCTACAATTACATAAAACATTCTTTCAGTGACAATACATGATACACTTTATGTAATTAATAATCTTTGGGCTACAGAGAAACTATGCCAAAATGCCACATATTTGTATTGTCAATTATAGCAACTAAACACTTAGTTGCTATAATATATTACATATTACATTACATACACTACATATTTAAAAAAGAAACAATCAAGTTATGTTTAAGGGTTAAAGTCTCTTTTGAAGACAAACATATGTCTAGAATTCTTACATATGAGTATATGTTAGGAAATATAGTACATGGCAAAGAACGCACAGCTACAACAAGACCCCATATGATATTTTCGTGTAGTATTTTAACTAGCAAGCTTGACTAAGTAGTTGTCACAATACACTCTGTCTATAACATTACCACAAAATTACAGTTACAAAGTCAGGGAGATAAGGATGGCGTTGATGAAAAAATGATCGAACCAGGACAGCAGAAATAAGCCACTAATTATTTTAGGTTTCATAATATTGTTATACAGTAGAGTGGTGGTTCCCCAACATTTTCACTCGGGCCTCCCTTCATCATTGGGGAACGTGTCTCATGAGTGTTCATGTGATATCTGGTGACTCAAACATTACAACAAAATCAATGGGATAAAACATGTTTGCTGACATGAGCTAGTCAATCTGGACATTTCTGACAATTTACAGTATAAATAGCAGTCTACGGTCTGCAATGACTGACATGACAACAGGTAAACTGCACTACCCAATATAGAAATTGCACCTTGTGCATTCGTCTATTATATATTTCAAGAGCAAGTTGAAAGCCCGACTGAGTTCCTTAAAACATTACTTCTTACATTCAAAGGAAAAGTAGTAAATTGATTAAATTTAAAGCCCGGGTGGGGAGGGTTACAAGTAGGCCGTCATTGTAATTAGGAATTTGTTCTTAACTGACTTGCCTAGTTAAATAAAGGCTAAATAAATAAAAAAGTGATGACACTTATGTAACGATAGTCTATATCGTCCTCCTCATCGGACGAGGAGAGGCGAGAAGGATCGGACCAATATGCAGAGTGGTTCGTGCTCATGATGATTTATTAAAACCGAAACTGAACACTGAAATACAAAACAATAAACGAAGTGCAGAAAACCGAAACAGTACCGTGTGGTGAAAACACTAACACGGTAGACAAACACCCACAAAAAACACGTGAAACCCCGGCTGCCTAAGTATGATTTTCAATCAGGGACAACGATTGACAGCTGCCTCTGATTGAGAATCATACCAGGCCGAACACAAAATCCCAACATAGAAAATCACACATAGACAACCCACCCAACTCACGCCCTGACCATACTAAATAAATACAAAACAAGGGAAAACAGGTCAGGAACGTGACAACTTATTGTCACCTTATTGTCACTCTAGGCTATCCTAGGCCTATAGTACACATTCAGGTCATACACTCCCAGAGGCTATGACAGAAGGAGTGCGTCCCAAATGGCACTCTATTCCCTATATAGTGCACCACCTTTGACCAGAGGGCTCTGGTCAATATTGGGAATAGGGTACAATTTGGTAAACATTCAAGACCAGCCGTGCCTCTCCTTGAGCCCCTCAGGTCACTACAGGTTAATAGCTGCATTAATTGGGTCCCAGGGAACGAGGTGATTGAGTGGACTAATGACCTGGTACCTAATGACTCAATAAACATGTTTATTATGCTCTTGTTATTGGCTTCTGCTTTCCCCATGGTAAGGTATACAAGGAGTAAAAAAAGATACTGGTGTTTTGCACATCATTTTCATTGACAGAACTACAAAACTTTCTACAGCTTTTTACAGGATGAATGGAGTACATGACCAATGTGTGTTATACATACAATACATCATCATTACCCTTACTGTATTATTTATTCTATGGGTCAAACATATCTGAACAGTGACCTTGGAAAAACAAGATTGGTATGTGGTTGTCCCACCTAGCTATTTTAAGATTAATGCACTAACTGCAAGTCGCTCTGGATATGAGCGTCTGCTAAATGATTGAAATGTAAATGTGTATCTGGTCCTCTGATTTCTCAATAAAACTAAACACAGTATATGCAGTATATTTGTTATTTTCAAATATTTATCTGGAGTTTGTTAGGACATAATAAGAGCTCCAAATTAGGCAACAGGTTCTTCTTGTGTCCCAGGTAGTTGACTTTCTGGTATGACTCAACATTTCTTAGGAATACCAAAGCTGGTCATCTGTCAGATAGCTGGCACACAGATATCATGTTACATAGAACAGTTGTCCCTCAGAAAACATGACATGCATCCAGATCTCAGGCAGAATATAGTTTGAGATCTGTATTTCCTTCGATTTCTCTCTCAAAATGTCAAACAATCCCCAAGCTTGTATGTACCCTAAAGGGCTTATTTTCCATTAGCGATGTACAGTATGTAAGGGTGCCAGGTAAGGGTACCTTTTACATATTTACATCCAGTGTATCGATCCAGACAGTTTAGCATTTCATTCCAGACAGTTTAGCATTCCATTTAAGTAAGGTTTTCAAACTAATGACCTTCTGTTTTTCTAAATTATATAATAATAATAATTTATAAAGTGTTTTTCACTATAAAATTGTAATCTCAAAGTGCAGAAAATAATAAATGTACTAAAAAATGAGTACAAAACATATATAACCAAATCATGAAAGCAACAATCAAAGTCTAGAAGGAAAGATAAAGGCTTATGGAGATGAGTCTTAAGGCCTGCTTTAAAAGGCCCCAACAGTCTGAGCAACCCTGAGATAAATAAATGGCCCTCCATTGTGTTTATACAGGTTCTGGTGGTATGAAGGAGCTTGGCATGGCTTAAATTTAGGGTACATGGAGGTCCATAGGGGAAGAGTAGGTCTTACAGGTAGGCGAGTCCGATTCCATTCAGGGATTTGTAGACAAGGAAGTGCATTTTAAAGTAAATTCTTTGAGGGACATATAGTCAATGGAGATCAGAAAGTGAATAAAAGGTAAATGACAATTTTATACAAATCAGCAAATGTTTTACAAGTCTGATTTTCACCATCCTCGCCCCCATTCATTATTGCACCTATAAGTAAACAAAACACAAGTCAACATCACAAAAATCTAACAATCAGGACAGAAAAGGTCAGACTAATGTTTAGCTTATGTTTTAGGGTACAGACCTACAGGTAGTATGTTTTTACAAGCCTGTCTGATTTTAGCCATCCTAACTCCAAACACAATACAATCCTAACTCCAAACACAATATGATTTAAAAGTGGCTGGCACATGAGATAGTACACCGACAAAATGGTGTGTACATTTGGAACATTTTTCATAGGGCTATCAAATCTACTCTGGACCAGATTTAAGAAATAGCTGAAGGAGAAGTTGAGCAGCAAGGCCAGACTCTCTGTCTGGTCTCGATGGAAGATTTCAAACAAATAGTCACAATCTTAATATAAGAGAACACGATAGTAATAAAGGTACAGGGACACTCATAACAATACCACAGAGTCCATAGATGTTATTAACTGTCGTGTCTGAAGTTGAACAGGCAAGTTTTACTACCAAGTAGTTGTCACAATACACTTTGTCTATGACGTTTCCACACAATCGCAAACGAATGGTTAAAGACAGTGTTTTGATGCTTTTAGCAAAAGAGTACAACTATATTAGACAAATTAAAATACACACCTTGTTGGGTGTCATTATGTTGTTATACTGTAGTGGAGAACATATGGCAAGGTACCTGTCAAAGGACATCACTGCTAAATTGCTGAATTAAATAGTTCCTTATGTTTATATGCAGAATATCTGTAGGTAACAGCACACAGTGGAAACTGTATGGTCATCTGAAACCAAATGAGTCATGAGAGCAGGAAACAAACCAGTGCTCCCATACAAGTCATTTACAAACAAACTGCACAGAAACAGATACATTAGTTCATGAAGGCTTCTTCCACAATAAACACTGTGTTCGCAGAAACTATGGAGACGTATAACACAGATATTATAATGAAATAAAAGTACTTTAAGACACTGTGTAACGTTTCTCTTCCTCTTCGTCTGAGGAGTATGAAGGATCGGACCAATATGTATGTTCTGTGTCAGTGGACTATTCCACACTAAACTACTATCACATCACCAACCTTTTATACCTTTTAAAGGAAGAAAAACCCCAGTATACAGCAGTGTGTTTACTTGAACTCCAATGACACAAATAATTACATTGTCATGATGTGACTCTCAGCCTACAGGGGGGGGGGTTAGGTAAGTGCTTAGGCAAATTATTGTTTGATGGAGATTACTGACATGTCTGGGCAGGTGATTGACAAGGTTAACAATTCTGTGATTGTATTTGACCATATGAAAAACAGCTACTGTGTAACTTACATAATACAGTATAGGTTAAATGGAATTCATCCATCAATGCTTAATCTTGAGAACACTACACAGAAAGATTGCTGAACCTTTTCCTAGCTTTTAGTTGTCCTGAATGGTTGATGCACTTTAGTTTTCTCAAGATTAAGTGTAGAACTTTATATCAACTACAAATGTATCAAAATACACATTTTACATTTAATAACAAAATATATACTAAATTTAATAAATTGTTTTTCTCCCACTGTAAAATTAGTCAAATAAAAAAATGTATCCTCCAAAATTTACAAATATCTTGTTCTGTGTTGCAATGACAATCTTTTGTGTTCTATCTCCATAGTTGATTGAATTTACAGCAGGTGAAATAATCAAAAGATACAGATAGTATCTCCCCAATTTGGTGTGATATGACTCAATATCAAATCTGCTGTGGAACAGCTCAAATGAACAACCAAGTATTACGTTTTAAAAAGTTATTACATTTGAGACACATGTTGTCATCACTTTAGTTTGTCCAGATTTGGTTACATTTAGGCAAAATGCAATGATTATGGTGTAGGAATAGATTCTAATAATCTTTATAGTTGAGGTGTATATGTTAACGTACAAGATATCTGAAAATGCCAATTTCCATATTGAATAGTTGTGACAATGATTTTTAATGACACACAGTTCAAGCCAAAGTTTAACATTTTGGTTGAAAAGGTCTCTATTTTCTATTCTCCTAGCAGATAGATCAAGCTTGAGAAGCCAACACCATTTTACATATTCTTGACCTTATCATCATTTTCACTCTCAGGTCACAGGTCAACATAGTATGATCAACAATATGTGTTTGTAGTATCTTTCCGGTGCAGCAAACTTCTTGTCAGGCAAAGTTCAATATTGTTGCATCATTCACATCAGACCAGTCTGAAGGGAGGCTATTAAGCCTAATGCCACTCTAAACCTCCCTGGGACTAACCCTGCAATTGGCCTAACGAGAGGCAAGAGACAGTAACAAGGCCTACCTTTGTTGTTGTTTCAGTCTCTCTGATCTCACAGGTAGGTGTTGCTATAAGGTTTTCAAGGGAATTGAGAGATACAGTGGACTAATGACCTGTTTTCTGAAGACTGACGGCCAAACAAATACAGTAAACATGTTTTCCTGCTCAATTGACCAGCTTCTACATACCCCAAGGCATTAGGATAATGGACAGGCATCCAAGTCGTTACTTAACATCCCAATGTCTCTACGTTTCTATGTGGTATGCACTTTATGTTATATCTCAAACACACAATATTACATATAATGTTTTACCTTCCCTTGAAGAAATTCCCTATAAATAGAGTGCATTTCAAAACACTGAAATCCCAAATGAGTTATCTTTGTAATGATTGCAATTTCCAGCAAGACTAAAACAAGTGGCCATCTGTCAAGTTGCAGGCATAAGGGTATTGTGTTTCAGTCATCCCTAAGCCTAATATTAGTCAGGCCTGTGTACTACAGGTGTAGGATCTTAAGGTATATGAAAAATAAACATTGACAAATTATTTAATAAAATAATGAATTTGGCCTTTATTACTACAGCTCATCGATACGCAATTAATAACAGATTCGTAAATGTCAATAAAGACAATCCAAAAATAAATCACAACGAATACGTTTTTGAAGTGTTAGGCATATATCTAAGAGATATAAGAAAGCTAAGGAAATATTTGTGTTTTTTTGGAAACATATTTAACCCCTTATTTTTGTTGGCACAAAACTACCTCCGTACTTAAACATTGTTTGTATGGGTTACCTTCAGATGAGTCCTGTGACACTGAGCAAAACAGAGAATACCATCGAGTTTGTGAGAGTCTCCCCTTTCCATAGTGGGGTCATAAATGTGTTAGTAGATAGGTCAAACGGCTCGGGGGGTACAGAAATAAGTTGGCACATCAGAGTTATCGACTTCAGACGAGTTCCGTGACACTTGTGGGTACATTCAAAGATATACATTTTGCTCATCAGTGCCCCCTCAAAATTTTGGGGAGCATGATGCCCCTGGCTGGATGTGTTGTGCCAATCAAGAGGTCATCGGCCATGAGGCCTGTGAACAGTCCGCTGGGGGGTAGATGGTACTTTGTTACAAAGACCAGATTTGATATGCTCTGACAATATTTTACAGTGCATTTTGCAATTGAAATGTTTTTCATAACATTTTATTTAAGAATTAATTAATGCAAAAACTAGCTACTACCAAAGTCTAGCCCTTTAAGACTGCTTGAGCTGAGCAGTGATAAAACATTTTTTGTCTGAGATCTGTGCATTTTTTGGAAAGCCTTTAAAGACAAAAAATGTTTTAATAATGTGGTCCAAATTTCCAATTAGGAAAATGGCCATGCTCTAAACAAGTTCTGTTCAAAATGGAGCAAGGTGCCAAAACAAATGGTGTTAAACTCCTCCCAGGAGATAGTGTTTGTGCTGCATGGACTGAACGTGACATATTTATGTAACCGGTGTGAAATGGCTAGCTAGTTAGCGGTGGTGCGCGCTAATAGCGTTTCAATCGGTAACGTCACTCACTTTGAGATCTTGAAGTAGTGGTTCCCCTTGCTCTGCAAGGGCCGCGGCTTTTGTGGAGCGAAGGGTAACGATGCTTTGTGGATGACTGTTGTTGATGTGTGCAGAGGGTCCCTGGTTGACGCCCGGGTCGGGGCGAGGGGACGGACTAAAGTTATACTGTTACATTTACTTTGGATTGACTCTCACTCTATACCTCTTCACCATTTCTGTCAATCTGACACTGATCATTACCATTTTTCTGTAGAAAATGTAGCACGAACCTATGTATTTATTCCTCTGTAATCTGTGTATTAATGGTATCTATGGCGCTTCAGCTTTCTACCCGACGATACTTTATGACCTTTCATTTGAATCTCATGTGATAACATACATTGGCTGTATGACCCAGATATGTGTCATCTACTCCTATACTTTCTGTGAATTCACCAGCTGGCATATGACAGGTATGTTGCAAGCCATTACAATACCACTCTATCATGACTACTCTAAAAGTGTGGACTGCTTCTTGTAATGTGGCTTTTCTAATGGCTAGAAAGTAGCATTGGGATGGGACTAACAGCTAGGTTACCGCTCTGTGGCGTCTACATCGGTAAACTCTACTGCTCAAACTGGGAGGTCGTGAAGCTCTCATACGTGGACACCACTTTGACCAACCTCCGCTGCTTCATTGTCACGTTATCTCACGTCTCTCAAACAGTACTCATTCTTATTTCTTATCCATTCCCGGGCGAAGAGGAGGAAGTTCATGCAGACCTCATCTAATCACGCTGACTAATTTCACCATATCCATCACCTTGGATGTGATTTACGCTCGCTACGGCAGCGACACCAGCCTGCTGCCCCTGAGGAATATCATGGCGGTGGAGTTCCTAGTTTTGCCTCCTCTTGTGAACCTTATCATATTCGGAATGAAACTCAGATTCGGAATAAAGTTGTATAGATGTTCAACCGTAAAATTCCTGTCCTACGCTAAATGTATTGTAGTGATGCACTTGTGTTTATCAACATATTTTTCTTGTTGATCTAAAATGTGCAATATACTGTATTTTACGTGAATCTATATTAACAATTTGTATGTGTAATTAGGACATTAGGAAGGAAAAGGTGCAACTCGCTCACAATTAAAATCTTGGTACCTTATCTAAATATTAAAATCATGATGTTTTAGCCATCAATGGCCTTCGTCAGAATAATTTTTCATGGATATCCTGTGGAAAAACTTTGACCCTCTCATTTGTTGTTAATGACAGATTCAGGGGTTTGGCTTACGCTGGCCAACTAAGTGAAAATAGCTGTATATAGCAGTATATAGCATATAAACGTCCCTTTTTCAGGACACTGTCTTACAAAGATAATTCGTAAAAATCCAAATAACTTTACAGATCTTCATTGTAAAGGGCTTCAACACTGTTTCCCATGTTTGTCCAATGAACCATAAACAATTAATGAACATGCACCTGTAGAACAGTCGTTAAGACACTAACAGCTTACAGACGGTAGGCATTTAAGGTCACAGTTATGAAAACTTAGGACACTATAAAGGCCTTTCTACTGACTCTGAAAAACACCAAAAGAAAGATGCCCAGGGTCCCTGCTCATCTGTGTGAACGTACCTTAGGCATGCTGCAAGGAGGCATGACAACTGCAGATATGGCCAGGGCAATAAATTGCAATGTCCGTACTGTGAGATACCTAAGAATGCTCTACAGGGAGGCTGGACTGAGGGCTTGTAGGCATGTTGTAAGGCAGGTCCTCACCAGACATCACCGACAACAACGTCACCTATGGGCACAAAACCACTGTCGCTAGGACCAGACAGGATCAACGCAATGCGTTACAGGGAAGACATCCTCCTCCCTCATGTGGTACCCTTCCTGCAGGCTCATTCTGACATGACCCTCCAGCATGACAATGCCACCAGCCATACTGCTCGTTCTGTGTGTGATTTCCTGCAAGACAGGAATGTCAGTGTTCTGCCATGGCCAGCGAAGAGCCCGGATCTCAAACCCATTGAGCACATCTGGGACCTATTGGATCGGAGGGTGAGGGCTAGGGCCATTCCCCCCAGAAATGTCCGGGAACTTGCAGGTTCCTTGGTGGAAGAGTGAGAGTGTAACATGTTAAGTTTGCTGAAATGAAATTAATGAAATAACAGATATGGAATCCTTAACTTAGTGTTCTTGAGCACAGGGACCATGGTGGTCTGAGGGAAACATGTTGGAATTACAAACTCAGACAGGGAGAGGTTGAAAATGTCAATGAAGACACTTTCCATTTGGTCAGTGCATGCTCAGAGTACACGTCCTGGTAATCTGTCTGGCCCTGCGTCCTTGTGAATGTTGACATGTTTAAAGGTCTTATTCTTATTGGCTGCGGAGAGCGTGATCACACAGTCGTCCAGAACAGCTGATGCTCTCATGCATGTTTCAGTGTTACTTGCTTCGAAGCGAGCATAGAAGTAATGTAGCTCTTCTGGTAGGCTTATGTCACTAGGCAGCTCTCGGCTGTGCTTCCCTTTGTAGTCCGTAATAGTTTGCAAGCCCTGCCACATCAAATAAGTGTCGGAGCCAGTGTCGTACGATTCGATCTTAGTCCTGTATTGACGCTTTGCCTGTTTGATGGTTCAGATATCACATGAAAACACATAAGGCATGTTCCCCAGTGATGAGGGGGCCCGAGTGAAAAGGTTTGGGAACCACAGCTCTACTGTATAACAATATTACAAAAACTAAAATCATTAGTGTCTTAATTCTGCTGTCCTGGTTGTATTATTTTTCATGGATGTCATCGTTATATCCCTAAGTTTGCGGTAATGTTATAGACAGAGTGTATTGTGATAACTAGTTGGTAGTCAAGCTTGCTAGTTAAAATACTACACGAAAATATCATATGGGGTCTTGTTGTAACTGTGCTTTCTTTGGCATGTACTATATTTCCTAACATATACTCATATGTAAGAATACTAGAAATATGTTTGTCTTCAAAAGAGACTAAACAGAAAGTGTTTAACACTTGTATACCACATATAGCCTCTTTGCTGAACTTCTCCTTTGACTGTTTATTTGTGATTCTACAAGGCAGACATGATACTGCACATTGCCCTCCTATACTTTTAAATCCTATTATGTACGGCATTAGGATCATTAAAACCAGGCAGGCTTGTAAAAAGGAACTAGGCCTTAACCTATTTTTGTAATATTGAATTTAGTTTTAAATTCTAATTCATCTTATCAATAATTTTATGATATTCTGATAGCATCTCTTCAGTTTTTTTTAATTCATTTTGGAAAGAGTAGGGTTAATACTGAAGCAAAAATATCAGGGGTTTTCTTTGGTAGTCTTTGGGTAGAAAAATCCAGCTAGTTCAGCCAGCCATTGCCTAGGCCGTCAGAAGCTGGGTAACAGGTAGCCTAGGAGTTAACTTTTACTGCCTCAGAAACCCGGATCCGGGATCCCCCCCCACCCCCCCACACTGATTAGCATCGCTAGCATAGCGTCACATTTAAATAGTAGCATCTAAATATCATTAAATCACAAGTCCAAGACACCAGATGAAAGATACAGATCTTGTGAATAAAGTCACCATTTCAGATTTTTAAAATGTTTTACAGGGAAGACAAAATATGTAAATCTATTAGCTAACCATGTTAGCAAAAGACACCCTTTTTCTTTGTCCACCATTTTTTCTCAACACCAGTAGCTATCACCAATTCGGCTAAACTAAGATATTGATAGCCACTAACCAAGAAAAAACCTCATCAGATGACAGTCTGATAACATATTTATGGTATAGGATAGGTTTTGTTAGAAAAATGTGCATATTTCAGGTATAAATCATAGTTTGCCATTGCAGCCACCAACACAAATCTCACCAAAGCGACTAGAATTACTACAGAGAGCAACGTGTATGACCAATTTACTCATCATAAAACATTTCATAAAAATAGACAAAGCATAGCAATGGAAAGACACAGATCTTGTGATTTCAGACAACATTTCAGATTTTCTAAGCGTTTTACAGCGAAAACACAATAAATCGATAAGTTAGCATACCACATGTGCAAACGTCACCCCAGCATGAATTCAAGCCAAAGGGAGCGATATCGTTATCATCGCCAAAAGATATAAATTTTTTCACTAACCTTTTCAGAATTCTTCCGATGACACTCCTGTAACATCATATTACAACATACATATATTGTTTGTTCGAAAATGTGCATATTTAGCCATAAAAAAACGTGGTTATACAATGAAAATAGTAGCAAATCAAGCCTGAACATGTCGGACGCCATCTTTCATAGTGATCTAGTTTAATCGAAAGCTAATCATATACTTGACTAAAAAATACAGGGTTGACAGGAATCGAAAGACAAATTAGTTCTTAATGCAATCGCTGATTTACATTTCTAAAATTATCCTTACTGTGCAATACAGGGTTCGCCAAGCGAAGCTATAGCAAACAAAATGGCGGATTATGCGTTTAAAATATTTAGACAGAACAACGATTTATCATATTAAATATTTCTTACTATGAGGTGATTTTCCATCAGATTCTTGGGCAATGCATCCTTTCTTGGGTCTAATCTTCTTTTGGTCGAAAGATGTCCTCTGTCCGTCGAAATGACCACTAACGTTCGACCGGGACCCCGAAACGTGCCCGGTGCTTGAAAGTGCATAACAAAGCAATGCCTCAAAATTGCACTAAACGGATCTAAATTGCTATAAAACGGTTCAAATTAACTACGTTATGATGTTTCTAACTCCTATATCGAATTAAATTACAGACAGATACATTTCACGTTGATAACCGAGCCTCTGAAAATGGCATCCCGAGGTCCTCTTCTGCGTAATGGCAAGAGTCGAAAGGGGGGCTACCCTCACTCCTTGGCCTTTTATAACCTCTGAGAGCTACGCAGAAAGCCCATTCCACTTCTCATTGGTTACTGACATCCAGGGGAAGGCGGGTGCAGTTCATGTCGTTCCATAGGATATACACAGACTTTCAAAACTGATCTGAAAACAGAGCTTCGCTCTCAGACCATCGCAGTACCTGTCATGGATTTCGCTGTAGAAAGAGTTCTGGGTCACCCACAGACAAAATTCCAACGGCTATAGAAACTAGAGAGTGTTTTCTATCCAATAGAATTAATAATATGCATATTGTACGATCAAGAATTGAGCACGAGACAGTTTAATTTGGCGACACCCAGAAATAAAAAATGCTAATTGCGCCACCTATTGACAATTAAGAGTGAGTCAGTAACCGATAGGTCACTGATTCGAATCCTTGGGCTGGTAAGGTGCAAAAATCTCCCATTCAATGCAGTTCACCCCCGACAACAACTGCTCCCTGGGCGCTGATGATGTAGATTCAGAGAGGTTGGGTTAAATGCGGAAGATAGAATTTGGTTGAATGCATTCAGTTGTGAACTGACTAGGTATCCCCTTTCCCTGTCATTCAACTGTATTAGAGCAAAATTGTGGAGTGATAATGGAATGAACCAACCACATTTTGACTTGCAATGAGTGGTACTGTACAAAAAAAATAAGTGACTTATCTAGGTACGTGTAACGCACGTCGTCGGGAGAAGGAGAAGAGGACCAAGGTGCAGCGTGTTCATATTTTTTTATAAAAATACGCAACACTTGACAAAACAACAAACACGACAAACAAACAGTTCTGAAATGTGAAAACAAACACTAAACAGGAAACAACCACCCACAAACACAGGTGGGAACAGGCTACCTAAGTATGATTCTCAATCAGAGACAACGATAGATAGCTGCCTCTGATTGAGAACCATACCAGGCCAAACTCACAGAAATACAAAACAAGGACAACATAGAACACCAGACATAGAATACCCACCCAAACTCACGCCCTGACCAACCAAAATAGAGACATAAAAAGGATCTCTAGGGTCAGGGCGTGACAGTCCGTCACTACTGAGTGCGCAAGAGTAAAGAATCAGAGGCAATAGCAAGCAGTAATCTTCCCATGCTAGTAGCTAGCGTGTGTTTTAATAGTGTGACAATGGCGACGACAACTGCATCAGCAGCAGATGTTATCAACTTCAAGGTGGATGATGTTGTAATCTTTATTATATATATTTTTTTAAACTTTTAAACGTACAATCCACCTGCAGTGAAGCTTGTCAACATTTACATTACATTTTAGTCATCTAGCAGATGCGCCCTTCCAGTGGACCCACAGGAGCAACCAGCCCAGGCATTGGATGTAACAACCTTTTTTGTGTCATTGTGTCACGTTCCTGACCTTGTTTTCCTTTTGTATAGTTGTGTTTAGTGGGTCAGGACGTGAGCTGGGTGGGCAGTCTGTGTTGTTTGTTCTATGTTAAGTGTCAGGTTTAATTGACCTTGTATGGCTCTCAATCAGAGGCAGGTGTTTTACGTTTTCCTCTGATTGAGAACCATACATAGGTAGGTTGTTTCACATTGTTTGTTGTGGGTGGTTGTCTTCCGTGTTTGTGTTTGTGCACCACACGGGACTGTTTCGTTTGTGTAGTCTGTACCTGTTCATGCGTTCTTCGTGTTTATGTAAGTTCTCTAGTTCAGGTCTGTCTACATCGTTTATTTGTTTTGTAGTTTGTTGAAGTATTTTCGTGTTTCGTTTTTACTTTAATAAATATCATTATGTCTACATATAACGAAGCTGCGCTTTGGTCCAATCCCTACTCCTCCTCTTCTTCCGAGGAGGACAACCGTTACACATTGATGATTTTTGTTTTTTGTATTTTTTAACCATCATTTTATGGAGCAACTTCACTCTCACTCATCTTCAGTTCCAGATTCCAACCCTCGGTTTCCATCATCCCATCCCACCTATCTATGCCGGGCATGCCCTTCGAATTTCAGCTCATTAAGTGAAGCTATGGTGTCTGTTATGTTTCTTGATTTTTTTGGTTTGATTAAACATAGGCTATTGAAAAATCTTTGTTCCCTCTGAAGGCTAGGCTGAATAGTCTCGGTTCGCCACTGCGTTTTTAGGACATTCTTGGGACATTGTGTCATTGTCCCCTGGATCTTTTTTTATAGTTCCCAGTTTTTCACTTGACGGTAGAAAAGAAACATCCCCCCCCCCACCCCCCCCGCAAAAAAATAGATATCCAGGGCATGCATACCCTTGTTTCATTACACATCACCCCTTGCTACTGTTGTCAAGCCCATCAAGTCCCTGATTTGTGAACCACTGATCCATTCACAGCTCTTTGTCTTTTGCAATGTTAGGGAAACCCCCCTACCCAGTGCTTTTAAAACATACCATATTTTTTCAACTAACATATTTGACATACTGTAAATGATTACATTGTGCATGTTCATTCATACAGTAATTACTATTCAAATATGTCCTCACCTGGGACTTGAACTCTCAACCTCTTCCTGAATAGCATTCCGATATTCCTGCATAGCATTCCCCTATTCCTGCTATGCCACCGTGTCTGTCAATGACTGATTTCACTTTTATTCCTACACTTTACACTTCAAAGTAAATCTCAGCTCTGTTAAAAATACAATCAAGTAAACTATTATACTTGTAGTGATTCTGGAGTACGATTAAAACCAAATAATATGCCCCACCAACATTAGACAACTATACTGAAAACCTAAACTCAAATAGTTTAAATAAGAAAATGAAATCAATGATAAGAGAATAGTCGGATAAACTGAATGTCAACCACCGGTCCTGGCAACCCACCTAAAGATGGCAACCATCATTGCGCACACTTGCGCCCCATCGTTAAGCACACCTGGACTTCATCACCACCCTGATTTCTCTCCCTTCATATAGCCCTCAGCAGCCTCAGTCAGTATGAGTCTCCTGTTTTGTATTTTCTAAATATTTATTATTCTTAAACTCAGCTTCTGCACCTGCTTCCTGACTCCCTGCGTGAACATTACAGAATACTGCCTCAGATATTATGGAAGCAGCAGAAGATTACACCATCTTCCAGACGGTCGAGGAACAGGGTCCTCTACTCCACCAACACCACGACTGGCTGGCTCTAATGTGTACGACCATGAAGGAGGTTCTCCACTTGCTCGACACCACCAGCGAGGTTCTCCATACCTCTCATGGAGGGCCTCCTACCACGGGTCATCACAGTGAGCCAGTCCCCCAGTCTAACCAGTCATCCACCTAGGTCTATTCCGCCTATCAGATGGGAGCCCCCACCACAGAGAGGTCAAAGGTTGCCATAGTAATTTCTCTGCTAACCGGACAGGTGTTGGACTGGGCAACGGCCAACTCCAGCAAGGTGCTCAGACTGCTGCGGAGTACTCCTCACCTTTCGGACTGTAGCAGCCTCCAGCGGAAGGAATTAACATGTGCTTCGCACTCTATTCAGCAGACAACATATCCTTGGACATTCTCATCACAATGGCCATTTATCTTAACCTTCTTCGGGTGCGCCGGTGTCGACCTCGCCACTCACCTCCCTCCTTTGGCTGTCCTGAGGCAGAGCCTGAACCCATGGCAGTAGCGTTCGCCAGAGACAGCTAGCACTCTGTCCCTATTGTGGCCAGGAGCGGCACCAGCTTCAGTTGTATCCGGTGCCTCCTAACCCTGGGGTCCACTAGAGTAGAGTGGCGGCCCTGTGACCTTCCGTATCCCAAGGTAGGTGTGAGTAATCCATTATCATCACCAACTTTAAACATCAACTATCTGAGCAGCTAACCGATCGCTGCAGCTGTACATAGTCCATCTGTAAATAGCCCACCCAGACCCACTCATACTGTTTTATTTGATTTACTTTTCTGCTCTTTTGCACACCAGTATCTCTACACATCATCATCTGCTCATTTATCACTCCAGTGTTAATCTGCTAAATTGTAATTATTCGCTCCTATGGCCTATTTATTGCCTACCTCCTCATGCCTTTTGCACACACCACACTGTATATAGACTTTCTTTGTTCTACTGTGTCATTGACTTGTTTATTGTGTTGTTGGCTTGTTTATTGTTTACTCCATGTGTAACTCTGTGTTGTTGTCTGTGTCACACTGCTTTGCTTTATCTTGGCCAGGTCGCAGTTGTAAATGAGAACTTGTTCTCAACTAGCCTAACTGGTTAAATAAAGGTGAAAAAATAAAATAATTGTTTTCCGCCAAACTCTTGCTGGTTCCCATTTCACTGCTGGCTGTCCCTGAAGTGTTGTCTCTACAACTCTAGAGGACTTTATCGACCAGGCCCTTGCCTCCTCCCTGAATTTAAATTCATAACCCCTCTCCTTTTCCTGTCCAAGCTCTGGATATGTGACCATTGGGATCCGGCACAATTATGTCACAGTACCCCCTCACCCTCACAGTGGGACGCAAGCACCAGGAAAGCCTTCACTTCATCACCACCCATACACAGTCATCCTGAGCCTCCCGTGCCTCCAACTTCATAACCCTACCATCTCCTGGTCAAAGATGAGAATCACCGCCCGGGGACCAGGATGCCAGACGACCTGCTTTACCACACCTGCTTTACCGTGGTTCCACGGCAGTGGAGGTTCCTGTGAGTGTCCTCCAGCCTATCAATCGGTCCTCCAGTACCGTTGGACCCGTGTTTTGGGACTTAGATGTGGACATCCGTCAGGCTCTGGAAGGAACCTGCTCCTGCCACCTACCCTCCAGAGCGCATCTATGTCCCCACAGGGGAGAGAGATCGGTTGTTGACCTGGGTAAACACATCCCTCGCTGCTGGACACCCAGGTATCACCCCGCACCATCTAATCCATCTCCGATAAATACTGGTGGCCCACCTTGGCACAGGACATCGCCCACTATGTCAACTCATGTTCGTTATGTATTCAATGACCATCTGGAGGACATCATTTCTGTCTGTGGTCCCCAATTCATGTTGAGGGTCTGGAAAGCCTTTATGGAGAAGCTGGGGGCCACAGTAAGCCTCACATCCAGGTACCGGCCTCAGTCTAACAGGCAGGTGGAGAAGACCAACCAAGAGCTGGGGAGGTTGTTGAGGAATCACTGCCAGGACAGGTAGGGTGAGATGCCCCAGTTATTTCCCTGGGTGGATTACGCACAGAACTCACTTCGTCACACCTACACCGGGTTGACTTCCTTCCAGTGTGTTCTGGGATATTATCTGGCCTTGGCTCTGAGGACTCTGAGTCAGACCGCGGCCCCTGCAGTCGATGAGTGGTACCGGCGAGCAGAGGTGTGGAACGTCGCTCACATGAGGCTCCAGCCCGCCGTCAGAAGGATCTGGTGGACCGCCACCGCAGTGAGGCATTTTTGGTTACGTTCAGTACACTTCTCCTGTTTTGTACTTTTTTCATGTATATTATTATTAAACTCACCTTCTGTATCCGCTTCCTGACTCTCCGGGTATATGTTATACAGATAACTAAAATTACTTTGGAGCTGGCACTGTTTTGCTGCACAGAGATGTATTATAGGTAATGGATGTGCAGAGGGGGGACTTCTGAAATTCAACAGACTTTGTGGCAAAGCAGAAACATCAGTATACCCCAAGTTCAAATCCCAGGTGGGGTCATGATGAAAAGTCAGTACCAAGTAATCCTGTCAAAGATTTGAAAATTATTTTTAGCTGACCAACGTACCACTTACCTGAACAACCATACCATTGATTTTATAATGGTTTATGGACACCTGGGAGCATCTCGTGGCAAAAACCTCAAGGGGACCATGACAACTTCCCAAGAAAGTCTTAAATATACTCAGGGACATCCTTGGGACAATCCGGGAACTAGAACTCCAGGGAACCATCCCAAAAACATCCCCGGGACAAACCGGGAGCTAGACAACCTTAAGCAGCCCATGACAACACGTCCTGACAACTTTAGATTACCATTTTGTGACATTCCAGGGATGTCCTAACTTATTTTTGTTTGCAGGGACGTGTAGAACACTAGTAACCTGCCTAAATGACTACCGACCCGTAGCAGTGTTTTGAAAGGCTGGTCATGGCTCACAACACCATTATCCCAGAAACCCTAGATTCACTGCAATTTGCATACTGCCCTAACAGATCGACAGATGATGCAATCTCTATTGCACTCCATACTGCCCTTTAACACCTGGACAAAAGCAACACCTATGTAAGAATGCTATTCATTGACTACAGTCCAGAGTTCAAAGCCATATTGCCCTCAAAACTCATCAAAAAGCTAAGGACCCTGGGACTAAACACCTCCCTCTGAAACTGGACTTCCTGACGGGCCGGCACCAGGTGGTAAAGGTAGGTAATAGCACATCTGCCACATTGATCCTCAACACGGGCCCTTCAGGAGTGTGTGCTCAGTCCACTCCTGTACTCCCTGTTCACTCAGGACTGCACGGCCTGGAACAACTCCAACACCATCAAGTTTACCGATGACACAACAGTGGTGGGACTGATCACAGACAACAACGAGACAACCTATAGGGAGGAGGTCAGAGATCTGGCCAGGTGGTGCCAGAACATCAACCTCTCCCTCAACGTGATCAAGACAAAGGAGATGATTGTGTACTACAGGAAAAGCAGGACCGAGCAATCCCCCATTCTCATTGACGGGGCTGTAGTGGAGCAGGTTGAGAGCTTCAAGTTCCTTGGTGTCCACATCACCAACAAACTAACATGGTCCAAGCACACCAAGACAGTAGTGAAGAGGGCACGACAAAACCTATTCCCCCTCAGGAGACTGAAAAGATTTTGCATGCGTCCTCAGATCCTCAAAAGGTTCTACAGCTGCACCATTGAGAGAATCCTCACTGGTTGCATCACTGCCTGGTATGACAACTGATTGGCCTCCGACCGCAAGGCACTACAGAGGGTAGTACGTACGTCCCAGTACATCACCGGGGTCAAGCTTCCTGTCATCTATAACAGGCGATGTCAGAGGAAGGTCCAAAAATCGTCAGACTCCAGCCACCCTAGTCATAGACTGTTCTCTCTGCTACCGCATGGCAAGCGGTACCGGAGCACCAAATCTAGGTCCAAGAGGCTTCTAAACAGCTTCTACCTCCAAGCCAAAAGACTCCTGAACATCTAATCAAATGGCTACTCTACGCTGCTACTCTGTTATTATCTATGCATAGTCACTTTAATAACTCTACCTACATGCACATATTACCTCCTTTACCTCGACTAACCGGTTCCCCCGCACATTGACTCTGTACCGGTACCCCCTGTATATAGTCTCACTATTGTTATTTTACTTCTGCTCTTTAATTACTTGTGCCTCTTATTTCTTATTCTTTTATTTTTTTTTAACTACATTGTTGGTTTGGGGCTCGTAAGTAAGCATTTCACTGTTATATTCGGCGCATGTGACTCATACAATTTGATTTGATCACACAATGTCCTAATGACTCAAATTTAAGTGGCGAGAAATTGTTCCTCAGAAATTGCATCTCAGTGACATCATAGTAACTTAGAGGGAACTAGACAAGTCCCGAGAACAATCTGAAAACGACGATCATGCAACATCTCCTTGTGGTCATTGAATGCCTCATCGATAACGTCCGACACATAACTTCCGACCGCAAGGCACTACCCTCTGTAATGCCTTGCGGTCGGAGGCCAAGCAGTTGCCATAACAGGCAGTAATGCAACCAATCCCATGTGAGCATACACTATGGTATATCCTGTTTGGGCTGCAGGGGCAGTATTGAGTAGCCAGATAAAAGGTGCCCATTTCAAACGGCCTCATACTCAATTCTTGCTCGTACAATATGCATATTTTTATTACTATTGGATAGAAAACACTCTCTAGTTTCTAAAACCGTTTGAATTATATCTGTGAGTGAAACAGAACTCATTCTGCAGCAAACTTCCTGACAGGAAGTGGAAAGTCTGAAATTGAGGCTTGGTTCCAGGGGCTGCCTATTAAATCCCTTGTTATTTATTAGTTTAGATGCACTTCATACGTCTTCCACTAGATGTCGACAAGGAGTGAGAGAAGAAATGGACTGTGTAACTGGATCTGGACTCGAATTACAGCTCAGACTTGGCTAGTGCGCTTGCTAAATCGAGAGGGAAAGTGGCCGTTCTAAATCCAAACAACGACTGTTCTGGACAAAGGACCCCTTGTCCAACATTCTGATGAAAGATCAGCAAAAGTAAGAAACATTTTATGATGCTGTTTCATATATCTGTCGTGCATGTGAACTAGTCGTCGGCGCCCAACGTTTGGGTACTCTAGCTATACCGAAGTGGATGTCGTAATGAAGTTATTTTTTAGAATTCTAACACTGCAATTTCATTAAGAACTAATGGATCTATCATTTCCTATACAACATGTATTTTTTTGTTATGTTTATGAATAGTCATTTGGTCAGAATATGTGTGTCAGAAAAAGTGTCAGAAAAAAATCCGGACATTGTGGGACAAAATAGCTACGTTAGCAGAATGTATAACCACTGATTTCAGCTCTAAATATGCACATTTTCGAACAAAACATAAGTGTATGTATAACCTGATGTTATAGGACTGTCATCTGATGAAGAATATCAAGGTTAGTCAAAAATTATATATCTTTTGCTTGTTTGTTACGATCGCTAACCTTTTGCTACTGGGAAATGGCATGTCTTTCTTGCTATTGTGGTAAGCTAATAAAACGCCATATTGTGTTTTTGCTGTAAAACACTTAATAAATTGGAAATATTGGATGGAATCACAAGATGCCTGTCTTTCATTTGCTGTACACTATGTATTTTTCAGAAATGTTTTATGATGAGTAATTAGGTATTTGACGTTGGTGTCTGTAATTATTATGGCTGCTTTCGGGGCAATTTCTGATTGTAGCTGCAATGTAAACTATGATTTATATCTGAAATATGCAAATTTTTCGAACAAAACAGATTTATTGAATAACATGTTATAAGACTGTCATCTGATGAAGTTGTTTGTTGGTTAGTTTGGTTGGTTCTTGGTTAGTTAGGTTGGCTTTGTGCATTATACCTGTGCTGTGAAAAATGTCTGTGCTTTTTTTGTATTTGGTGGTGAGCTAACAAATATACGTGCTGTTTTCGCTGTAAAACATTTTAAAAATGGGACATGTTGGCTGGATTCACAAGATGTGTACCTTTCATTTGCTGTATTGGACTTGTTATTGTGTGAAAGTTAAATATTTTAAAAAATATATATTTTGAATTTCGCGCCCTGCACTTGAAGTGGCTGTTGTCATAAGTGTACCGACGCCGGGCTGCAGCCATAAGAAGATATTTAGAGGCTAACGGGACAAGTTATTGAAGCAGTCTCCTCTGTCAAGATAGAAGACATTTCATGGATACAAGTTTTATTTTTTTATTTCACACCTCAGAAGTCTGATCATGCACTGGTAATTTTGGGAAATAAGATTTTTAGGGAGGATGTGAATTAGTTTTGTTTAAACTATTGTGTTTAGTCTGAGCCTAAACAGAATCAAATGATTCACACTTGAATTCATTTACCTGCATACACACTGAAACCTTGTAAGGACTAAGAATTGCTGCATTGACCAGAGGAAGAAAATGAACAAAAGCTATGGAGAACTCAACCCAAGTTAAGCTATTTTATCTCTTTGGCTTACAAGAGACATTTAACAACAAATCAGTATATTTTCTCTTGTCTCTTATCACATACCTTCTCATCATCACTGTGAATCTGACTCTGATCCTAACAATCATTCAGGTGAAAGGCCTCCATGAGCCCATGTATATCTTTCTGTGTAGTTTATGTGTCAATGGATTGTATGGAACTGCTGGTTTCTACCCCAAGATCTTACTGGACCTTCAGTCAGATGTTCAGGTGATATCTTATGGTGACTGTTTGACTCAAGCCTATGTAATATACACATCTGTCATGTGTGAAATGTCTACTCTAACAGTGATGTCTTACGACAGGTATGTGGCAATATGCAGACCACTACTATACCATACCATTGTGACATATTTAACTGTTAGAAAGTTACTCTTATTTTCTTGGTGTTATCCTTTATTTATGATACTCATAGCAGTTAGTTTAGCCATCAGAATTCCTTTGTGTGGATCTCGTATTGATAAGATCCTCTGTGACATTCCGTCTATACTGAAACATGCATGTTTACCCATTACCATTAATCAGATGTTGAACAAAGTTGTGATATTGGTTCATGTTTTAGAGATACTTTTCATTGTATTTTCTTACTGTCAGATTGTAAGGACTTGTGTAAAGTCAGCTAAGGGAAGGATTAAGTTCACACAGACATGTGTGCCACATTTAATAACAATGGTTATTTCCGTCACAGTGACCCTGTTTGATACTTTGCAAGGGTGGAATATTGTAAATATTACTCTAAATATGCGTAACGCAATGGCTGTACAATTCCTTATTATACCACCTGTCTTAAACCCTGTCATATATGGACTTAACCTCCAGCAGATTCGAAGGGCAGTTTTTAGAAAGTGTAATGCACATAAAATCATTGATATGAAACGTTAGTTACATGATCTTACACAACAGGCAGACTTCCTCATATCAGAAGTCAACAAAAATAACGGTAAATTCTGCCAAAACTGGTGCAATGTAAAATGGCTCCCTATTTCTTGATACCTTTCGCAAGTGGCGCAACTTTGGTTTTAGAAGTGTAGGGGGGGGAGGCCCCCCCCCTACTTTTCTGGGGCATCTAATGCTAATTTCCTGCATTTCTACTAGTGCTGTACACAACAACAAAAAAATCTTGGTCAACCAAGCGTAGTCTTTTCTTTCGACCAATCAATCTGTGTAGATTTTAAAACATGTAATTTTCCATATATAGACACATCTGATGTGCCTATTTATCTTACCATTTCTACCAACCTGTGAGACAGCTTTGATTTTCATAGGCACATATCGTGGAACACTTTGTATCACAAAATAATTGTCTGTGGTTAATCTACATTCTAAAATATGAATCTAAATGAAAATGACACAAATCTAAAATTAACTTTTATTGCCACTGCCAACTATGTAAAAAATGCCTACATAAAGCCAACACATAAAAATATTGCAGCCTGCAGGCAGAAAAATATCCTGGTAAATAAAAATATCCTATAAATTGCATTGGCTACGCATGACCTGTCTTCAACGAACTCTAACACTGTATCAACTGGGTCAGGTATTTTATGATGTTTCCACTGGATCAGAGCATTACATTTTTCCCTTTCATGCCAAGTCGTTATGGAAAGGGAGAGAGATGGAAATATTGTTCATTGTTCATTTCCATGAGCATAGCTATCAGCTGTATGTACAATAGTGAAGTCCTTCGTCTCTTCCCCCGTTCTTTCTTACATGCCCCTTCCTTTTCATTTTTGTAACAAGCTTTCATATCGGGTTAATAATCAATGTGTAAGCTATCCTGTTTGTGTGTTTATGTAGTTAGTGAGTAAATAAATAAATTAAGCCAATTTGTATATCGTTGATTCATCATTTATGCTAGGGTTCGTGCATATTTGAAGTCAACGACGTTCAGAATGAGACTGAAGTTAAATAAGAAATAATGAATTGACTGTGACTGATGTAAGAGATCTCTAAGAGTGAATTCGGAAAATGGTAACTCGTTAAATAAACTTTTACCGTGGTGCCCAAGATTACTACTTAATTAATTCTTATATGGTTAATTTAATTGGGTAATAATGAAACGTAGTTAATTGATTTTATAAAATAACAGTCAAACACATTAATGACAGCAAAGACACAACATTGACACGAGAGTTTCAAACATAAAACTATGAATAAATTGACAAAACTCGTAAATGGAATGGAATAAACCAAAACTTGTTTCTCACAAGTGGATCATAGGTTGTGAGTTCTGCAAAACACATGGCCACTCGGACATTGAGAACGGTAAATTACTGTAATAATAATATATTCAATGAATAATAAGAAATGACTGTAACCAAATAAACATTGCAGATTAGCAATTATGGGAATTGACAGTAAATGTAGGCTACTACTAGTGATATTTATAATGGGTAATTGATAAACATAGCAAACAATGCACACAATGAAGTTATGAAACAATGAATACCCATGACATGGTGGGAGAGAGCTCATTCTGGAGAGAGACGTGCCCTGTGCGTCTGAGCCACAATCCCCATGTTCTTGGACAGTGGCATCCCTGCGGCCTCCTCATTGAGACAGGCGCGAATCAGTGTTTCATGTACCATGAAAAATATATATTTGTGAATATTTGACAAAAATACATTTAATGTCTTCAATATAGACCCCTTTTGTCATGCAATATTCCATAAGGCACCCAGAATGTGGGGGTTCACGTCCCCCCCCCCCCCCCCCATCCCCAGTGAAAGTTGCGCCCCTGTCTATTGCCATAGTCTGTGATTTACAAATATTACAAGAATAGAGTAATTGTAGCAGACTTCCAGAGCAGGAAAACACTTGAAGGCATCCCAAATGGCACCCTATTCCCAGTATAGTTCACTACTTTTGAACAGAGCCAAAGTAGTGCACTATTAAGTTTATAGGGTGAAATTGATAGAACAAATTTGTGACTCCTTATGCAGTTAAGAATTTTCTAAAGAAGAATAACAATATGGAAAGCTACTCTTTCAATATATATTATTCCCACTGGGTGCTTTATTCTTAATTCTGTCAAAAAATAATGTCAATAATGCTTGTTTACACAAATCCCAATTTTTTATATATTTTTTTAAATAACTTGTGATAATGCATCTTTGTGCTTACACTGAGGAGGCTTGGTTATATCTCAAAATAAATGGATATACAAACACTTTGATGTAATAAGATTAATATGCATGAAGAAAGTATGGTTGAATGTAGGCTACACATTTAGAGTGATATAACATGCATAAACAAGATACAAGAAATACTGGACAGAAATATCACATTGTGAATTTCTATTTAATTTAATCACTAATTTTTTTTAAATAAAAGTTTAAAATATATATTATATATTCATATTCTGACAGTTGAAAATGATGTATTTTTACTGTTTTATGATGGTATGAATGATTGTTTTAGCAATGGCACAAATTAGGCTATGCAAAGCTTCAGGCAGTAAATCAAATGATTTAGACTTGTCATTGGACAAACCTTGCATCTTGAGTTGGATTGACTAGCCAACCATTGATTATAGCTTTGTTAGCCCTTCCCTTTCTGATGTAGTGGTAATGTTATGATTTTTTCTAGTAGCTTAAATAACAGGATGGAAAACAGCCTACTAAACAGAGATATATTATTGCAGTATTGGGTTCAACAGAAGTGCAAAGATCAATAAGAGACACCTCAAACTAGTTTATTTCAGTGGCAGGGATAGCTATGTTTGTTTTGCAACAATGTTTGCTTTGCAACAATAGACTAGCACACACAAGTGCAAGTAAAATTAAAAGGTTTTCCAATTCTCTGCATTGAGTTTCTTGTTAAAGTTACATATTTTGTAGTAATTCACTTGTATTCAGCCACCCCTGGGTGATCTATTGTATTCAGCCACCCCTGGGTGATCTAGCCTTGAATGGATAGATCCTCGATCAAAGACTTCATTCTATATGTAAAATGTTAACCTGCCATGCAAGTTCACCAAGTTTGAAAATGTAACTTTATTTTCATGGGGTACTGCGGCGTTGAGAAAATAAGATCTACCACAAAGTTATTGTGAAGTATAGTATAGTATAAAGATAGCACAAAATAACATGGCAGATCTGCTTCTAGCGCCTAAGCAACTTTGCAGTATTTTTTTGTGTGTTATTTCTTACATTATTGGTGTTATTACATACAGCCAGAAATAACTTTTGTATTTCAGAGTGGCGGTAACTCACCAACTGTCACGCCCTGGCCTTAGTATTCTTTGTTTTCTTAATTATTTTAGTTAGGTCAGGGTGTGACATGGGGAATGTATGTGTTTTTGCAGTGTCTAGGGTGGTTGTAAAGTTTAGGGGGTTTATTAGAGTAGTTGGGTGTATGTTTAGTATAGAAGTCTAGCTGTGTCTATGGTTGAGTGTAGGTATCTAGGAAAGTCTATGGTTGCCTGAATTGGGTCTCAATTAGAGACAGCTGGTTATCGTTGTCTCTGATTGGGAGCCATATTTAAGGCAACCATAGGCTTTAGCTGTTTGTGGGGAATTGTCTATGTTGAACGTAAGTAGCTTGTGTGTGCACTTTCGTTTGTAGCTTCACGGATGTTTGTTGTTTTTGTATAGTTTGTATAAGTGTTTCGTTTTGTGTTCATCTTCAAAATAAAGAGAAGATTTATTTTGAACATGCTGCGCCTTGGTCCACATTCTCTAAAGAAGACGATCGTGACACCAACATTATGACCAGGAATATGACTTTCCTGAATCGGATTCTTTGTTCGTACCCCCCAGGGCAATTGAACTTGTCTCAGAGGCTGACCCAAGACGCCGCCGGCGGAGAAGAGTTATTCGGAGTGGATTTGTAATCCGACTCAGGAGGCTTGCGCACCATCAGCTGCTTCCGAGTGTATTACTTACAAGTGTTAAGTCTCTGGACATTAAAACTTCTTGCCACTAGGGGGGTGCCATTTCGACATAGCACAAATGTGTACCCAATGTAAACGGCCTCGTTCTCAATTCTTGCTCGTACAATATGCATATTATTCTTACTATTGGATAGAAAACACTCTCTAGTTTCTAAAACCGTTGGAATTATGTCTGTGGGTGAAACAGAACTCTCTCTGCAGCAAAATCCATGACAGGAACTGCGAAGGTCTGAAAACTAGGCTCTGCTCTCGGATCAGTTTAAAGATCTGTGTGTATCCTATGGGTCGACATGAACTGCACCCGCCTTCCCCTGGATGTCAGTAACCAATGAGAAGTGGAATGGACTTTCTGCGTAGTTCCCAGAGTTTATAAAAGGCCAAGGAGCGAGAGGACCTATCTTTTCAACGCTCGCCATTACGCAAAGCAAGACCTCAGGATGGCATTTTGGAACGCTCAGTTATTGACCTTAGATATATCCGTCTGTAATTTAATTCGTTATAGGTGTTAGAAACATCATAACGAAGTTATTTTAAACCGAGTTATATCAGTTTATGCGAGTATATTGCTATTTTTGGAATTTCCTTAGTATTGAGTATAACGTTTTGGGCATGCTGTTTGTAATAGCTACTTGTTAGCTGCTACTTCCGAATTTGAACACGACCTTTTACAACCAAGCAACAATTATTTTGGACAAAGGACCACTTCGCCAAGATTCTGATGGATGCTCGTCCAAAAGTAAGAGCTATTTATGATGTTATTCCGTATTTATGTGGAAAAATGTGAACGTATTTGTCCGCCATTATTGCGGCACTAGTCTGGCTGTAACGCACACTGTATGTCTAATAACGAGTAATTTTAAAAATCTAACTCAGCGATTGCATTAAGAACTAATTTGTCTTTCAATTGCTGTCCAACCTGTATTTTTTTAGTCAAGTTTATGAATAGCTTTCGATAAGAGTAGGTGCCTTTCCAAGATGGCGCCGGCCAGAATGCATGCCCTGTTGCTATTGATCACATTGTATAACCACGGTTTGTGCTGCTAAATATGCACATTTTCGAACAAAACCTATATGGATTGTGTAATATGATGTTACAGGACTGTCATCTGAAGAATTCTGAGAAGGTTAGTGAAAACATTCATAGCGTTTGGTGGTTTATAACGTTATTGCTATTTTTGCTTGAATCAATGCTGCTGTGTGACTGACTATTGTAGTAAGCTAAGATAACACTATATTGTGTTTTCGCTGTAAAACACTTAGAAAATCTGACATATTGGCTATATTCACACGATCTGTGTCTTTCATCTGCTGTACGCTGTGTATTTTTAAGAAATGTTTTATGATGAGTAATTAGCTAATACACAATGGTCTCTGTAGTTATTCTAGTCATTTTAGTGACAGTTGTGATGGGGGCTGCAATTGTAAACTATGATTTATACCTGAAATATGCACATTTTTCCAACAAAACCTATGCTATACAATACATATGTTATTAGACTGTCATCTGATGAGGTTGTTTCTTGGTTAGTGGCTATTTATATCTTTATTTGGTCGAATTTGTGATGGCTACTGATGCAGTAAGAAAATGGAGTATGAGAGTGGTGTCTTTTGCTAACGTGGTTAGCTAATAGATTTACATGTTGTGTCTTCCCTGTAAAACATTTTAAAAATCAGAGATGATGGCTTGAATCACAAGATCTGTATCTTTCATTTGGTGTCTTGGACTTGTGATTTCATGAACATTTTATTTTATGATATCCCTGTAACTTTAGGCTAGGCTATGCTAGTCAGCTTTTGTGATGGGGGTGCTCCCGGATCCGGGTTTGTGAGGCGTTAGAGGTTAAAATAGACAAGCTCAGGGCGAGGATGTCTTTCCAGAGACACATCAGGGATTGTAACTTACTTTGTTAAACGGAATCATGGCTCTCTCTGGATATACCGTCTCCGTCCATGCAGCCAGCTGGGTTCTCAGTACATCCCACAGACAGGAATGAAGAACTCTCAGGGAAGAAGAAAGGTGTTGATGTATGTTTAATGATTAACCACTCATGGTGTGAATTTGATAACATTCAAAAACTCAAGTCCTTTTGTTCACCCGACCTAGAACACTCACAATCAAATGCCGACCATATTACGTCCCAAGAGAATTCTCTTCGCTTATAGTCACAGCCGTGTATATTCCCCCCCAAGCCAATACCACAACGGCCCTCAAGGAACTACACTGGACTTTGTGCAAACTGGAAACCACATATCCTGATGCTGAATTAATTGTAGCAGGTGATTTTTAACAAAGCAAATTTGAGGAAAACACTAAGGAAGTTCTGTCAACACATTGACTGTAGAACTCACTCTGCTAAAACCCTCAACCTACAAGGCCCTCCCTTCGGGAAATCAGATCAGAATTCCATTTTGCTCATCCCTTCCTATAGGCAGAAACTCAAAGAGGAAGTAACCATACTGAGGTCTATTCAACGCTGATCTGACCAAACAGAATCCATGCTTCAAGATTGTTTTGATTACGCGGACTGGGATATGTTCCGGGTAGCCTCTAAGAAAAACCTTTATGTATACACGGACATGGTGACTGAGTTCATCAGGAAGTGTCTGAGGACATTTTGTTCCCACTGAGACTATTAAAACCTACCCAAACCAGAAACTGTGGATAGATGGCAGCATTTGCACAAAACTGAAAGCGGGAACCATCGCATTTAACCATGGCAAGGTGACTTGGATTATGGTTGAACACAGTGTAGTTATTCCCTCCGTAAAGCAATCAACAGGCAATGTCAGTACAGAGACAAAGTCGCAATTCAATGGCTCAGACACAAGACGTATGTGGCAGGGTCTACAGACAATCATGGATTACAAAGGGACAACCAGCCACATCGCGGATACCGACATCTTGCTCTCGGACAAGCTGTCCACCTTCTTTACCCGCTTTGAGGATAACACAGTGTCACTGACGCGGCCCGCTCCAAAGGACTGTGGGCTCTCATTCTCCATGGCCGACATGAGTAAGACATTTAAGCGTGTTAATTCTCTCAATGCTGCCTGGCCCAGACGCACAGACCAGCTGACTGGAGTGTTTACGGACATATTCAATCTCTCCCTATCCCAGTCTGCTGTCCCCACTTGCTTCAAGATGTCCACCATTGTTCCTGTTCCAAAGGAAGGTGACTGAACTAAATTAATATCGCTCCGTAGCACCCACTTCTGTCATCATGAAGTGCTTTGAGAGGCTAGTTAAGGATCATATCACCTCTACCTTACCTGACACCCTATACACATTTCAATTTGCAACGCGCACCAATAGATCCACAGATGATGCCATCGCACTGCACACTGTCATATCCCATCTGGACAAGAGGAATACCTATGTAAGAATGCTGTTTATTGACAATAGCTCAGCCTTCAACACCATAGTACCCTCCATGCTCATCATTAAGCTCGCAGCCCTGTGTCTGAACCCCGCTCTGTGTAACTGGGTCCTGCACTTCCTGACTGGCCGCCCCCAGGAGGTCAAGGTAGGAAACAACACATCCACTTCGCTGATCCAGGGGCCTCACAAGGGTGCGTGATCAGCCCTATCCTGTACTCCCTGTTCACCCATGACTGCGGGTCAACTCAGGCCTCCAACTCAATCATCAAGGTTGCAGACAACACAGTAGCAGGCCTGATTACCAACAATGACGATACAGCCTATAGGGAGGAGGTGAGGGCCCTGCCTAGAAAATAACCTCTCCCTTAACGTCAACAAAACAAAGGAGCTGATTGTGGACTTCAGGAAACAGCAGAGGGAGCATGCCCCATCCACATCGACCGGAACCACAGTGGAGAAGGTGAAAAACGTAAAGTTCCTCGGCGTAAAGATCACTGATAATCTCAAATGGTCCACCCACACAGACAGTGTAGTGAAGAAAGCGCAACAATGCCTCTACAACCTCAGGAGGCTGAAGAACTTTGGCTTGGCCCCTAAGACCCTCACACATTTTTAAAGATGCACAATTGAGAGCATCCTGTCGGGCTGTATCCCTGCCTGGTATGGCAACTGCACCACCTGCAACCGTAGGGCTCACCAGAGGGTGGTGCGGTCTGCCCAACTAATTTATATAGTTATATACAGTGGCAAGAAAAAGTATGTGAACCATTTAGAATTACCTGGATTTCTGCATAAATTGGTCATAACATTTTATCTGATCTTCATCTAAGTCAAAACAATAGACGAACACCGTGTGCTTAAACTAACAACGCACAAATTATTGTATTTTTCTTGTCTACATTGAATACATCATTTAAATATTCACAGTGTAGGTTGGAAAAAGTATGTGAATCCCGAGTCTAATGACTTTTCCAAAAGCTAAGTGGACTCAGGAGTCAGCTAACTTGGAGTCCAATCAATGAGATGAGATTAGAGATGTTGGTTGGAGTTGCCCTGCCCTGTAAAAAACACTCATAACATTTTAGTTCTCTATTCACAAGAAGCATTGTCTGATATGAACCATGCCTCGAACTAAGGAGATCTCAGAAGACCTAAGATGAAGAATTGTTAACTTGCATTAAAACTTCTTATGGCTGCGATCCTGCTAACGGGATCGATATGACAACAGGTGGTGAAAATGCAGGGCGCCAAAATCAAACAAATCTCATAATTAAAATTCCTCAAACATACAACCATCTTATAGTATTTTAAAGGTAATCTTGTTGTTAATCCCACCACCATGTCCGATTTCAAATAGGCTTCACAGCGAAAGCACCACAAACGATTATGTTAGGTCAAAGCCAAGTCACAGAAAAACACAGCCATTTTTTCCAGCCAAAGAGTGGAGTCACAAAAATCAGAAAGGGAATTAATCACTAACCTTTGATCTTCAACAGATGACACTCATAGGACTTCATGTTACACAATACATGTATGTTTTGTTCAATAAAGTTCATATTTAAAAAATCTCAGTATACATTGGCGCGTTATGTTCAGTAGTTCCAAAAACATCCGGTGATTTTGCAGAGAGCCACATCAATTTACAGAAATACTCATTATAAATGTTGATAAAAATACAAGTGTTATACATGGAACTTTAGATAAACTTCTTCTTAACTTCTTTGGGGTACCCCCCCTCTACTCAATTTCCACCTAAAGACATACCCTATTCTAACTGCCTGTAGATCAGGCCCAGAAGCAAGGATATGCATATTCTTGGTATCATTTGAAAGGAAACTCTGAATTTTGTGCAAATGTGAATTGAATGTAAGAGAATATAACACAATAGATCTGGTAGAAGAAAATACAAGGAAATAAACATAGTTTTCTGTTTTTTATTGTTGCATCTTTCAAATCACCAAGACCAGCCAAACATACAGATAGGATGCTGTGGATGATTTGAATGAAGAACATAAGATGGCAACAATAGCTGAGCAAAGTTTTAGAGAGATTCAAAAATGAGCGAGCTACATGACATTGAGCATGAAGTCACCCAGGTGTCCCACACAAATGTACCCAAATGTACCCAAGTGGCCGAATTGGTACAGTGATACATTTTGAAGGAAAGAACTATATACAAAATACATAAATGCCATTTTAACACACCCCAAAAAAACAAATATATATATATATTTATATATATATTTATATTTATATTTATATATATTTATATTTATATATATATATATATATATATATATATATATATATTAGTGGGGAGAACAAGTATTTGATACACTGCCGATTTTGCAGGTTTTCCTACTTACAAAGCATGTAGAGGTCTGTAATTTTTATCATAGGTACACTTCAACTGTGAGAGACAGAATCTAAAACAAAAATCCAGAAAATCACATTGTATGATTTTTAAGTAATTAATTTGCATATTATTGCGTGACATAAGTATTTGATACATCAGAAAGCAGAGCTTAATATTTGGTACAGAAACCTTTGTTTGCAATTACAGAGATCTTACGTTTCCTGTAGTTCTTGACCAGGTTTGCACACACTGCAGCATGGATTTTGGCCCACTCCTCCATACAGACCTTCTCCAGATCCTTCAGGTTTCGTGGCTGTCGCTGGGCAATACGGACTTTCAGCTCCCTCCAAAGATTTTCTATTGGGTTCAGGTCTGGAGACTGGCTAGGCCACTCCAGGACCTTGAGATGCTTCTTACGGAGCCACTCCTTAGGTGCCCTGGCTGTGTGTTTCGGGTCGTTGTCATGCTGGAAGACCCAGCCACAACCCATATTCAATGCTCTTACTGAGGGAGGGAGGTTGTTGGCCAAGATCTTGAGATACATGGCCCCATCCATCCTCCCCTCAATACGGTGCAGTCGTCCTGTCCCCTTTGCAGAAAAGCATCCACAAAGAATGATGTTTCCACCTCCATGCTTCATGGGATGGGATGGTGTTCTTGGGGTTGTACTCATCCTTCTTCTTCCTCCAAACACGGCGAGTGGAGTTAGGACCAAAAAGCTCTATTTTTGTCTCATCAGACCACGTGACCTTCTCCCATTACTCGTCTGGATCATCCAGATGGTCATTGGCTAACTTCAGACGGGCCTGGACATGCGCTGGCTTGAGCAGGGGGACCTTGCGTGCGCTGCAGTATTTTAATCCATGACGGCGTAGTGTGTTACTAATGGTTTTCTTTGAGACTGTGGTCCCATCTCTCTTCCGGTTATTGACCAGGTCCTGCCGTGTAGTTCTGGGCTGATCCCTCACCTTCCTCATGATCATTGATGACCCACGAGGTGAGATCTTGCATGGAGCACCAGACCGAGGGTGATTGACCATCATCTTGAACCTCTTCCATTTTCTAATAATTGCGCCAACAGCTGTTGCCTTCTCACCAAGCTGCTTGCCTATTGTCTTTTAGCCCATCCCAGCCTTGTGCAGGTCTACAATTTTATGCCTGATGTCCTTACACAGCTCTCTGGTCTTGGCCTCTGTGGAGAGGTTGGAGTCTGTTTGATAGATGTCTTTTATACAGGTGTCTTTTATACAGGAAACGAGTTCAAACAAGTGCAGTTAATACAGATAATGAGTGGAGAACAGGAGGGCTTCTTAAAGAAAAACTAACAGGTCTGTGAGAGCCGTAATTCTTACTGGTTGGTAGGTGATCAAATACTTATGTCATGCAATAAAATGCAAATTAATTACTTAAAAATCATATGTTTTTCTGGATTTTTGTTTTATATTCCGTCTCTCACAGTTGAAGTGTAACTATGATAAAAATGACATACCTTTACATGCTTTGTAAGTAGGAAAATTTGCATTTATTTGCAAATTATGGTGGAAAATAAGTGTACCTAGCAAGCTGCTGTAGCTAGCAAGCTCCTGGATGAGCAGCTCCCTGAAGGCTAGCTGTGAGATGGGGGGCTGTCTCTATCAATTTCCTCTATAATTTGGGTTAAATATGTATACCTAGACTTTGTTTTAGCTTTTCCTGATTTATTCGCCATAACTTAATTATATAAACTTGTTGAAAATGCTATTGAATATGTACTGCTATGCGTAACACTCGTGGCTCCGTCAAGTAGGATTTGCAATGGCGAATTAACCTCTTTTACGCCAGAGTTTACGACAGGCTGGTCTTCAAACGTATAACCATTACATATTGCCATTTACCTCAGCTCATTGGCTATCTTCCAATTTTGATTTCAAGATGATCAGTGGTCATTGGGCCAAAATACAGTCAATCAACGATAAACCGGTCCTACCATTGGTGCGCAATGAGGTCATTGATTGGTGTCTTCAAATCAGTTTGTTTCGGTCAATACGTCCTGGGAAAAGAGCCATCATGTATGGTTGTGTTAGTAACAACCAGAGGATTGCAATGAAACCAACCATGACTGGATAAACGTTTGTTTAGTGTGTGTAATTACCACGAACGCTTCGTCCAAAGTTGAATGAGACGGAAATCACGACGCAACCAGTTTACAAATGTTTCGTGTTAGGCTATAAAAACGGATTTGATCAAACAAAGCGCACATTCACTGTTTAGTTAGGACACTTGGCATTGCCACCAGAGGAAGATCTTAAATTGTAAGCAATTTATTTTATTGTTATTTCTGATTTTCGTGACACTAATGCTTGGTTGGAAAATGCTAGTAATACTTGTGTGTGTGGGGCGCCGTCCTCAAATCACATGTTTGCTTTTGCAGTAAACCTTTTTGAAATCTGACACAGCGGCTGGATTAATAAGACGTTCATCTTTTAAATGATGTAAAATGCATGTATTTACAAGAATGTTTAATACAACGAATGGTGTATTTTAAAATGTTAACTCTCTGCAGTTTCACCGGATGTTGGCCTGGTGGGACGTTAGCGTCTCACCTACCCTAGAGAAGTTAATGCAACCGCTGTGTCAGATTTCAAAAAAGCTTTACGGAAAAAGCAAACCATGCAATAATCTGAGTACAGCGCTCAGATACCCAACAAGCCAAAAAGATATCCGCCATATTGTGCAGTCAACAGAAGTCAGAAAGAACATTATAAATATTCACTTAACTTTGATGATCTTCATCAGAATGCACTCCCAGGAATCCCTGTTCCACAATAAATGTTTGTTTTGTTCTATAATGTCCATCATTTATGTCTAAAGAGCTACTTTTGTTAGGGTGTTTTGTAAACAAATCCAAAGTCACGAAGCGCGTTCACTAGGAGCAGTCGAAATGTCAAAAGGTTCCGTTACAGTCCGTAGAAACATGTGAAACGATGTATAGAATCAATCTTTAGGATGTTTTTAACATAAATCTTCAATAATGTTCCAACCGGAGAATTCCTTTGTCTGTAGAAAAGAAATGGAACGGGAGCTACCTCTCACGTGAACGAGCGTCACGAGTTTGTGGCACTCTGCCAGACCACTGACTCAAAGAGCCCTTATGAGCCCCTCCTTTACAGTAGCAGCCTCAAACAAGTTTCTAAAGACGGTTGACATCTAGTGGAAGCCTTAGGAAGTGCAACATGATCCCCCTGTATCTTCAACAGGGAATGAGTTGTAAATCGACCAACCTCAGATTTCCCACTTCCTGGTTGGATTTTTTCTCAGGTTTTTGCCTGCCATATGAGTTCTGTTTTACGCACTGACATCAGTCAAACAGTTTTAGAAACTTCAGAGTGTTTTCTATCCAAATAGACTAATAATATGCATATATTAGCAACTGGGACTGAGTAGCAGGCAGTTTACTCTGGGCACCTCTGGGCACCTTATTCATCCAAGCTACTAAGTTTTTAAAAATCTGACACAGAGGTTGCATTAACCTGTCTGGCTCTAGCGTTCCGCTAGCGGAACGTTTCACAAAAAAATGCCGAAATGACATTATAAATATTTAACTTCAATTAAATCAGAAGTGTTATACACCAAATCAAAGCTATACCTCTTGTTAATCTAGCCACCATGTCCGATTTCGAAAAGCTTCACTGCAAAAGCGATTATCGATCAAACAATAAACATAAACACAATAAACATTATCGATAAACAACACATTAGGTACAGTTACAGCAAAGTAGATTAGTCACGGAAATCAGAAATCGCAATAATATTCATCAATTACCTTCTTTTGGCAATCCTAAAGGTCATGACGAAACAACAAAGGGGCGTTTTGTTCGATATAATCCATTTTTATAGCCTAACACAAAACATTTTGTAAACAGCTTGTGTGGAAAATTCAGCGTCCTTCAACTTTGGACGTAACATTCATTGTAATTACGTTTATCCAGTCAAGTTCGGTTTCGTTACAATCCTCTGTTTGTTAGTGAAACAACCAAACTTCATGGTTCTTTTCCCGGGACATATTGACCGAAAGGAACTGATTTGAACACACCAAACAACAACCTCATTACGCGCAAACCAGGTGGCCTGTCCTTCGTTGATTGACTATTTCGGACCAATGACCACTGATCTTCTTGAAATCTAGCTGGATAGATAGCCAATGAACTGAGGTAAATGGGAACATGTAATGGTTCGACCCGGGAAGAATATCCTTTGTCCTAAACTTGTGTGTACTCACAGCCATTCGCCATTGAAAATTCTACAAGAAGCAGACACGCCGTTTACGCACCGCAACAGTTTATTTTAGAACATTTTCAAGACATATTAATGGCAAATAAATCAGTCAAAGCAAAGACGAAGACAAAGTACACGGACTTAAACGATATAATTGAGGAAATTGATAGTGGAAGTGAACACCATAATGAATCTAATGAGTCTAATCAATATTTTGATTCTGAATTTGAGGAGATGTTCCTCAACGGGGAAGACGCAATTTTGGATCGGTAAGTAACGTTGTTTGAAATTAATAATATCAAATATTATTCATTTGAGTTGTTTGAGATATTTGTATTTTATTTGTCTTATATAAAAATATGACTAGGACATGAAATATAAAGTACACAAGTATATTGAAATGTAGAAAGTACATATTGCTCTACATTGTGGGTGTATGTCTGTGTGTCTGTATAATTATTACCTAATTGTTTACATGTATTTTATATCTAAAATGGAATGGACAAAACCTCACCATAGGCACTATTTGTATATATAATATGTGTCTGTGTCTTTATTTCACAGTCCCAGCGATTCTGATTGGGAGCCAAGGTGCAAATCCCCCACTGATGCTGGTCCATCCAGCTGGACCCCTGCTGTTTCCGGCACCACACCTACCCCCGCCCGGCCATCAAGGGGTGGTAAGCCAGCGGCAAAGAAGCGGAGGAAGGGCAGCGTGGAACCGTCCAGAGCGTCCAGCGTGGAACCTGCCAGAGCGGAAGAGGACCGTTGGCACTCTGTTCTGGAGGAGGATGTGGCCCCACCATCTCCACTTTTCCGCCCAAAACGCCCAGTAGGCCCTCAATTGGACCTGACTTCCAAATACAGCCCCAAGCAACTTTTCCAGTTGTTTTTCACCTCGGCAGTTGATACCCTGGTGATGAACACAAATAAATATGGCGCTAAGAAACAGGAAGGCAAGACAGAGGCATGGAAGGCCATTTCCATTTCAGATCTGTTTTGCTACCTGTCTATGGTCATCTACATGGGGGTGGTGAAGTTGAAAACCCTGAAAGACTACTGGAAAACTTCACCCCTCTATCAACTGCCTTTCCCCTCAATGGTCATGTCTAGGAAAAGGTTTCTGACAATTTCATGGGCGCTTCACATCAGTGACCCAGAAGTTGATAAGGACAACGAGACGAAACGAGGCACGGCAGGGTTTGATAAACTCTGCAAGATCAAACCTCTCTACCACCATATCGTTGAGGCCTGCAAGACTTATTTTCAGCCCGCCCAGAACCTTTCCATAGATGAGAGAATGGTAGCCTCAAAGGCCAGAATTGGCCTAAAACAGTACATGCGCAACAAACCGACAAAATGGGCTTACAAGCTGTTTGTTTTGGCCGATTCTGCGTGTGCATACACGTGCAATTTTTTTGTTTATGAGGGGAAGAACACTTGTGCGAGCGGTAACGGACTCAGTTATGACTGTGATAAAGTTATTAGATTTCCAGCTGCTGGGGAAGGGCTACAAACTATTTGTAGACAACTTCTACAAAAGCCCTACCCTGTTCACAGACCTGAGGAAGCTGGAGATGTGGGCCTGTGGCACCATTCGGACCAACAGAGTGGGCTTTCCAAAAACCAGGGTGAACGACATGCCTAAGCGGGCTGAGCGGGGGACCATGAGATGGATCCGTGAAGATGGGCTGCTCTTTGTGAAGTGGATGGACACTCGAGAGGTAGTCATGTGCTCCACTATTCACAAGTCCTTCGGTGGGGATTACGTTGTTCGACGTTTGAAAGGTCCTACAGGCGCTTCGACCGCCAGAAATGTCCCCATTCCAGCTGCTGTGAAGGATTACAATAAGAGCATGGGAGGTATAGAACCTATCGGATGCGCGGATAGGCTACTATAATGTTCTTCACAAAACCATGAAATGGTACAAAACTTTGTTTTATCATTTTATTGACATTGCTGTGGTGAATTCCTTCATCCTCCAGAAGGAAATGGCCAAGAACTGTGGACAGCCCCCAATCTCACAGCTAGCCTTTAGGGAGCTGCTCATCCAGGAGCTTGCTAACTACAGCAAGAACACTGTAGCACCTTCTGTCCCCTCTACCTCTGTCCCTTCTGCTCCAACCAGCGGTACGCACATGCTGAAATTCATCATTGCAGGCAGGGATGTGCCTCAGGGGAAAAAAAGCTCAGTAGGGCGGCTTCGTTGTGCCCTGTGCCATAAGAAGTCCCCTGTCACCTGCACCACTTGTGCTGTGACCCTCTGTTTCACACCAGAGAGAGACTGCTATGGGATATGGCATCAGGAGCGCAACATTGTGTAGAGGACTGAGTCTTCACATGATTGAACATTGAAGTGTCAATAGTTACCCTTGTTAATTTTTTTTATTTTTAATATTCTTTTTTTTTTTTTCTTGAATTTTTCAAATATATATTTTTTGGGGTATGTTAGAATAATTGTTTTGTATATAGTTATTTGTATCATTGTACCAATTCGGCCACTTGGGTACATTTGGGAAACTTGTGAGGGACACCTGGTTGACTTCATGCTCAATGGCATGTACCTCACTCATTCCTGAAGGTATCCATCTGAAACTTTGGTCAAATACTGTTGCCTACTTATGTTCTGATTTGAAATGATCCTCAGTATCATAACTGAATGTTTGGCCTTTCTTGTTGATTTTTAAAGATGCAACAACAGTAAAAGAACAAACGTCTGATTTCCTTGTATTTTCTTCTACCAGATCTATTGTGTTATATTCTCCTACATTCAATTCACATTTACACAAACTTCAGAATGTTTCCTTTCAAATGATACCAAGAATATGCATATCCTTCCTTCTAGGCCTGAGCTACAAGCAGTTAGATTAGGGTATGTTTTCAGGCGGAAATTGAGGAAAGGGGGGGCAGTCACAAACAGGTTAACCTCTTGACGCTAGGGGTCAGATTTTTTAGATTTTTTAAAATAACTTTCCCAAGGTAAACGGACTATTTCTCAGGTCCAGATCATAGAATATGCATATAATTTACAGATTAGGATAGAAAACACTCCAAAGTTTCCAAAACTGTCAAAATATTGTCTGTGTATAACAAAACTGATTCTGCAAGCGAAAACCTGAGAATCTAACCCGGAAGTGATTATTATTGTTTTTAATCTGTGTTTCCTGGCCCGTCTTTCTTCCATTTAAAGGGGTATCAACCAGATTCCTTTTCCAATGGCTTCCGCAGGCTGTGATCAGGCTTTAGACATAGTTACAGGCTTTTATTTAAAAAAATGAGCGAGATTTTTCAAAAATAGTCAGGTGTCCTCTGATTACTTCCTGCGCGCGAGAGGGGTAGCTCTCCATTTTCTTTTTCTCTCTTATTGAATAGGTTACGGTCCAGGTTGAAATATTATCGATTATGTTTGTTTAAAACAACCAGAGGATTGATTATAAAAAAACATTTGACATGTTTCTACGAACATTACGGATACTTTTTGGAATTTTCGTCAAACGGAACGAAGCTTTGGTTTTCTGAACATAACGCGCAACCCAAATGCATTTTTTTGGTTATAAAAGTAATATTTATCAAACAAAGAAAATTTGTTGTGTAACTGGGAGTCTCGTGAATGCAAACATCCGAAGATTATCAAAGGTAAACGATTAATTTTGTTGCTTTTCTGACTTTCGTGACCAAGCTAACCAAGCTAATATAAGGCTAACTGTTCTAGCATTGATTGATACACTCACAAAAGCTTAGATTGCTTTCGTTGCAAAGCATATTTTCAAAATCTGACACGATAGGTGGATTAACAACAAGCTAAGCTGTGTTTTGGTATATTTCACTTGTGATTGCATGATTATAAATATTTTTTGTAATATCTTGCGCCCTGCAATTCAGCGGTAGTTTCGGAAAATGATCCCGTAAAAGGGATCTGTAGCGCAGAGAAGTTAACTTATTTAGGCATGCCAAAACAAAGGGGTTGAATACGTATCGCCTCAAGACATTTCAGATTTTCATTTTTCATTTCAAAAAACATAATTCTACTTCGACATTATTGGTTATTATGTATAGGCCAGTGACACAATCTAAATTTAATAATTTTTTTAATTCAGGCAGCTGAATGGCTGATATCCATTGGCTCCTTGTCCCTCAAATATTTAACTTTAAAATTCTCCTCCTCGTCTACAAACCTTAAATGGCATCGAACCTGCCAGACCAACTATCCCCCATGAACCTCATAACATCCTAAATTTAAGCCGCGCCAAACTACTCCATGACGCTAGGACCTGGCTACACACAATGGAGGGCTGTTTCTTTTGCTCCCACACACCACACATTTGGAACTCCCCTCCTGACGATTTCAGGGCTGCTCACATTCTCGAGACCTTTAAAGCAGGCCTTAAGACTCATCTCTATAAGCCTTACTTTCCTTCTAGACTTTGATTGTTGATTTCATAATTTGGTTATATATTTTTTGTAGTCCTTTTATATTTTATCTTTCATTTTATGCACTTTAAGATTATTATTTTATAATGAAAAGCACTTTACAAATGTAATAAATTATTATTTAAATTTAAAAAACAGAAGTTCAGTGAGTCACTGGCTTACTGGTGCTATTCCATGTCGTCCCTAGGAGGGGTGCGTCACTTGAGTGGGTTAAGTCGCTGACGTGGTCTTCCTGTCTGGGTGTATATACTGTACTCTATACCATCTACTGCATCTTGCCATCTTTATGTAATACATGTATCACTAGCCACTTTAAACAATGCCACTTCTATATGTTTACATACCCTACATTACTCATCTCATATGTATATACTGTACTCTATACCATCTACTGCATCTTGCCTATGCCGTTCTGTACCATCACTCATTCATATATTTTTATGTACATATTCTTCATCCCTTTACACTTGTGTGTGTATAAGGTAGTTGTTGTGAAATTGTTAGATTAGATTACTCGTTGGTTATTACGGCATTGTCGGAACTAGAAGCACAAGCATTTCGCTACACTCGCTTTAACATCTGCTAACTATAAATCAAACTATGTTTGATTTGGGTTGGCGCCCCCCCTTGGGATGTGCCGTGGCGGAGATCTTTGTGGGCTATACTCGGCCTTGTCTCAGGATGGTAAGTTGCTGGTTGAAGATATCCCTCTAGTGGTGTGGGGGCTGTGCTTTGGCAAAGTGGGTGGGGTTATATCCTGCCTGTTTGGCCCTGTCAAGGGGTATCATCGGATGGGGCCACAGTGTCTCCTGACCCCTCCTCTCTCAGCCTCCAGTATTTATGCTGCAGTTTAGGAGGCCTCAGGACTACCTGGCATGATGACTCCTTGCTGTTCCCAGTCCACCTGGCCGTGCTGCTGCTCCAGTTTCAACTGTTCTGCCTGCGGCTATGGAACCCTGACATGTTCACAGGACGTGCTACCTGTCCCAGACCTGCTGTTTCCAACTCTCTAGAGACAGCAGGAGCGGTAGAGATACTCTCAATGATTGGCTATGAAAGCCAACTGACATTTACTCCTGAGGTGCTGACTTGTTGCACCCTCGACAACTACTGTGATTATTATTATTTGACCATGCTGGTCATTTATGAACATTTGAACTTCTTGGCCATGTTCTGTTATAATCTCCACCCGGCACAGCCAGAAGAGGACTGGCCACCCCTCATAGCCTTGTTCTTCTCTAGGTTTCTTCCTAGGTTTTGGCCTTTCTAGGGAGTTTTTCCTAGCCACCGTGCTTCTACACCTGCATTGCGTGCTGTTTGGGGTTTTAGGCTGGGTTTCTGTACAGCACTTTGATGTATAAGCTGATGTATGAAGGGCTATATAAATACATTTGATTTGAATTTGACAGTTTTGCCAGAGTCTGCTGTATCTAAGTATCTAACAAATCAAGAAATGCAAAACTGTCTGGATCGATTGACAACAGTGAATAACCTAATGTAAAAGGTAAGCCCATCTGGCACCATAGCATTCACCCTAATGGAAAATAGGCCCTGTACAGTACACACAAGCTTGGGGATTGATTGACATTGTGAGAGAGAAATCTAGGGAAATACTGTAGCATGAAAACAAACTATATCCTGTCTGAGATCTGGATTCATGTCAAGTTTTCTGAGGGGCTAGCTTTGGTATGTGACATCCCCTTGACCATCATGAAACGTCACCTTGTTGTCATTGAATGTCTCATAGATAACGTCCGACACAAATAGGAATCTTTTCAAAATGTTACCTAATAGACATCAAAATACCTCATCATGACATTATACTGCAACCAAACCGGTATCTGTACTGAACTCCCTCTTATGGCCCCGAGGTTAATGTCATGTTTTAATGTTCCTACAATGTTCTCAGAACATCAGTGGGATAACGTCTCGCTGAAACCCTTAAAGCAGCATTTCCCAAACGTTGACCTGGTGACCCCAAGGGGTGAACGTTTTGGTTTTTGCCCTAGCACTACACAGCTGATACAAATAATGAACTAATCATCAAGCTTTGATTATTTTAATCAGCTATCTAGTACTAGGAGAAAAAAGTTAACGTGCACCCCTTGGGGTCCCCAGGACAGTTTGGGAAATGCTACCTGGCCGTGACCTAATGGGAACGTCGCCAAATGTTCTTAGGACGTTCCCTGTTTGCTGGGTTAATTTTTAATTTAATTTATTTACCCTTTATTTAACTAGGCAAGTCAGTTAAGAACAAATTCTTATTTACAGTGACAGCCTGGCCAAACCCGGACGACGCTGGGCCAATTGTGCTCCGCCCTATGGGACTCCCAGTCACGGCCAGATGTGATACAGCCTGGAATCAAACCAGGGACTGTAGTGACACCTCTTGAACTAAGATGCAGTGCCTTAGACCGCTGTGCCACTCGGGAGCCCAAGAGTAAATAGAATCTTATGAGTTGCTTGTCATAAACTCAATATAGTTCCATCTCTATGGAGTGGTTACATGTTGACACTGAAACTACAATCCCATGTGATCATACACTATGGTATATTTAGAGGCTACCAGGACAAGTTATTGGAGCAGTATTCCTCTGTCAAGCAAGAAGACATTTTATGGACACAACTTTCTTTATTTCTTTCACACCTGAAACATAATCTGATAATGTACAGATATTATCGGGGTCTTTATTTTTATTTTCAAGAATAAGAGTTTGATGGAGGATGTGAATTAGTTTAGTCTGAGCCTACACAGAATCAAATGATTCACACTTGAATTCATTCACATCCATACACAAGCCTTTTAAGGACTAAGAATTGCTGCATTGAACTATGGAAGAAAATTAACAAAAGCTATGGAGAACACAACACAAGTCAAGTTCTTTTACCTCTTTGGCTTACAAGAGACATTTAACAACAAATCGGTCTATTTTATCTTGTCTCTTATCACATTCCTTCTCATCATCACTGTGAATCTGACTATGATCATAACAATCATTCAGGGGAAAGGCCTACATGAGCCCATGTATATCTTTCTGTGTAGTTTATGTGTCAATGGATTGTATGGAACTGCTGGTTTCTACCCCAAGTTGTTACTGGACCTTCAGTCAGATGTTCAGGTGATATCTTATGGTGGATGTTTGACTCAAGCCTATGTAATATACACATCTGTCATGTGTGAAATGTCTACTCTAACAGTGATGTCTTACGACAGGTATGTGGCAATATGCAGACCACTACTATACCATACCATTGTGACATCTTTAACTGTTAGAAAGTTACTCTTATTTTCTTGGTGTTATCCTTTATTTACAGGACTCACAGCAGTTAGTTTAGCCGTCAGAATTCCTTTGTGTGGATCTCGCATTGATAAGATCTTCTGTGACATTCCGTCTATACTGAAATATGCATGTTTACCCATTACCATCAATCAGATTTGGAGCAAATGCCTAGTATTGGTTCATGTTTTACAGTTACTTTTCATTGTATTTTCTTACTGTCAGATTGTAAGGACTTGTGTAAAGTCAGCTAAGGGAAGGATTAAGTTCACACAGACATGTGTGCCACATTTATTAACAATTGTTATTTTCATCACAGTGACCCTGTTTGACAATTTGCAAGGGTGGAATAATGTAAATATTACTCTAAATATGCGTAACGCAATGGCCGTACAATTCCTTGTTATACCACCTGTCTTTAACCCTGTCATATATGGACTTAACCTCCAGCAGATTCGAAGGGCAGTTTTTAGAAAGTGTAATGCACATAAAATCATTGATATGAGATGTTAGTTACATAATCGTACACAACAGGGAGACTACCTGATATCAGAAGTCAACAAAATGAAGGTAAAATCCGCCAAAACTTTTGCACGGTTAAATGGCTCAACTTTTGCAAGGTTAAATGGCTCGCCTCATTTCCTGATACCCATCGCCCTCTTCTGGGCAAGTGATTTATAAATAGTAATTGTAGCACACTTCCTAACCAGGACAATGGTGGCCTGCGTCCCAAATGGCATCCTATTCCCTATATTGTGCACTACTTTTGACCAGAGCCAAAGTAGTGCACTAGAAAGGGAATAGAGAGCAATTGATAGAACAAATCTGTGACTCCTTATGCAGTTAAGACATTTCTAAAGAAGAATAACAATATGCAAAGCTATTGTTTAAATACATATTTTCCCAACTTGGTGCTTTATTCTTAATACTCTCAGAAAATAAATTATGCTTCAGGTTACACTACTGTAAAAATCTTTTTTTTTTTTAGGTTATTGAGTTGTGAAAATGCATCTATGTGCTTATAGCCAGGCCTCTTCTTCAGTGTCTCTCTCAAAATAAATGGATATTCACAACAACTTTGAAAGGCAATTAATTATTTTATTTGTGCAATAACAAGAATACGCATTTATCTAGAAAGTATGGTTGCATGTAGGCAGTGGTGGAATAAGTACCCAATTGTCATACTTGAGTAAAATTAAAGATACCTTAATAGAAAGTTACTCAAGTAAAACGTGAGTCACTCACTAAAATAGTAATTGAGTAAAAGTCTAAATATACTTAAGTGTCAAAAGTAAATGTAATTACTAAAATATACTTAAGTATCAAAAGTAGAAATCATTTCAAATTCCTTGTCACGACTTCTGCCGAAATCTTTTCCTCTCCTTGTTCGGGCAATGTTCGGCAGTCGACGTCACCGGTCTTCTAACCATCGCTGATCTATTTTTCATTTTTCATTTGTTTTGTCTTGTTTTCCCACACACCTGGTTTTCATTCCCTCATTACGTGTTGTGTAATTAACCCTCATGTCTTTGTGTGGTATTGTTTGTTGTAAGTACTTGTCACGATCGTGTGGAGGATTGACGGACCAAAACGCAGCATTTGGAAAATAAGCCATCTCCTTTTTATTGAAGAAGAAGGCAAACGAAACAAACACACGTACGAACTAAACAAAACAAGAAAACGATCGTGAAGCTAAACAACGATGTGCACACACTGGCTACAAACGTATCACATAGACAACTACTCACAACAAATGAAAGCCTATGGCTACCCTAAATAAGGCTCCCAATCAGAGACAACCGAAATCAGCTGTCTCTAATTGGGAACTCATTCAGGTAACCATAGACTCTCCTAGACAACTAAACATACATAGACAACGCTAGACACATGTACTCAACACAAACCCATATACTACACCAACAACCTCTTACCATAGAAACACCCAAAACCAACAAAACACAAACATTCCCCATGTCACACCCTGACCTAACTAAAATAATAAAGAAAACAAAGAATACTAAGGCCAGGGCGTGACAGTACTTGTACATATGTTGACTTGTGCGCTTCAGGTTTTGTACCCATGTTGATATTTTCTTGATGCCGTTGGTTTTGGAATTAAACTGCTCCGGCTATTACCTAGTTCTGCTCTCCTGCATCTGACTTCCCTGCCACCAGTTACGCACCCCTTACATTCCTTATATTAAGCAAAGCAAACGGCTCCATTTTCTTGTTATTAAAATGTACAGATAGCCAGGGGCACACTCCAACACTCAGACATTATTTTCAAAAGGTTAATGTGTTTAGTGAGTCCGCCAGACGAGAGGCAAAAGGGATTACCACGTACTCTCTTGATAAGTGCGTGAATTTCAACATTTTCCTGTCCTGCTAAGCATTCAAAATGTAACGAGTACTTTTGGTTGTCAGGGAAAAGGACAATATATTCTTTAGGAATGTAGTGAAGTAAAAGTAAAAGGTGTCAAAAATATGAATAGTAAAGTGATTAGCTTATGGCTTGGGGGAAGAAGCTGTTAAGAAGCCTTTTGGACCTAGACTTGACGCTCCGGCAAGGCTTACCATGTGGTAGCAGAGAGAACAGTCTATGACTAGGGTGGCTGGAGTCTTTGATAATTTTTGGGCCTTCCTCTAACATAGAGGTCCTGGATGGCAGAAAGCTTGGCCCCAGTGATGTACTGGGCCGTACGCACTACAGTCTGTAATGCCTTGCGGTCGGAGGCCGAGCAGTTGCCATACCAGGCAGTGATGCAACCAGTCAGGATGGTCTCGATGGTGCAGCTGTGTAACTTTTTGAGGATCTGAGGACCCATGTCACATCTCCAGTCTCCTGTGGGGGAACAGGTTTTGTTGTGCCCTCTTCACGACTGTCTTGGTGTGCTTGGACCATGATAGTTTGTTGGTGAAGTGGACACCAAGGAACTTGAAGCTCTCAACCTGCTCCACTTCAGTCCCGTCAATGAGAATGGGGGTGTGCTCGGGTCTTCCTTTTCCTGTAGTCCACAACCATCTCCTTTGTCTTGATCATGTTGAGGGAGAGGTTGTTGTCCTGGTACCACACGGCCAGGGCTCTGACCTCCTCGCTATAGGTTGTCTCATCATTGTCGGTGATCAGGCCTATCACTGTTGTCTTCAACAAACTCTATGATGGTGTTGGAGTCGTGCTTGGCCATGCAGTCATGAGTAAACGGGGAGTACAGGAGGGGACTGAGAACGCACCCCTGAGGGGCCCCCATGAATAGGATCAGTGTGGCAGATGTGTTGTTACCTACCCTTACCACCTGGTGGCGTCCCGTCAGGATGTCCAGGATCCAATTGCAGAGGGAGGTGTTTAGTCCCAGGGTCCTTAGCTTAGTGATGAACTTTGAGAGCACTATGGTGTTGAACGCTGAGCTGTAGTCAATGAATAGCATTCTCACATAGGTGTTATTTTAGTCCAGGTGGGAAAGGGCAGTGTGGAGTGCAATAGAGATTGTATCATCTGTGGATCTGTTGGGGCGGTATGCAAATTGGAGTGTCTAGTGTTTCTGGGATAATGGTGTTGATGTGGGCCATGACTGGCCTTTCAAAGCACTTTATGGCTACATACGTGAGTCCTACGTGTCAGTAGTCATTTAGGCATGTTACCTTAGTGTTCTTGGGCACTGGGACTATGGTGGTCTGCTTGAAACATGTTGGTATTACAGACTCAAAACTATCAAAATAAATAAAGTCGCACACTCCATGTATAATCTCCCAGCAATTTAATGGGTATTTACCAACTTTTTGGCGTCACTGTGCCTTCCTCAGGGTAATGTCATAAATACTTGAACAAGGTACCCACTGCATACATTAATGACTTTGATGTCCAAATAGATCTATTCAAGTTTTTCCGTAATCTGAGATTGCGTGAGTTCCTTGATAAGAGTGATAATTACATGACTCCACTTGAAATGTCATCCTCAGTGAGATGTATACATAGGTCTACCACGCTAATCAATAGACTTACCTGTCCTACCGTGAGTCAAGGAGGAGATGGAGCCATTACCCCAGTTGAGGTACCTGAGAACTCTGAGAGAACTACATTTAGAGCAAAAAGTTCATTTGTACCTCCCCCCAAACACAATGCCTCCATAGAAACTATCTGTAGGATTGTGGAAAATTATGTAGGTGACTTACTGAAAGACAAACAGAAACACAATCCTATGATAACCTGAGTAGAGATGAGAGAATGGCTCTTAAGGACTTAACTTCACAAGGGTAGGGGGCAGCATTCTGAATTTTGGATGAAAAGCGTGTACAAATTAAACTGCCTGCTACTCAGGCCCAGAAGATAGGATATGCATATAATTAGTAGATTTGGATTAAAAAAAACACTCTAAAGTTTCCAAAACTGTTAAAATAATGTCTGTGAGTATAACAGAACTGATATGGCAGAACCCAGAGGAAAATCCAACCAGGAAGTACTATTTTTTTGAAAGGCTGTTTTTCCAATGAAAGCCTATCCACCATACAAAGACTTAGGACCCAGTTCACGAGCTCTGTGACTTCCTCTACATGTGGCCAGTTTTTAGGCATTGTTTCAGGCTTTTACTCAGAAAAATGAGGGGGATACACCACTTTCAATCAGTGGCCAGTGGAAATTTCCATTCATCAGCCATGCGCCTGATCGGGAACGCGCCTTTCTTGTTTCTCCTTTCCTATTGACGAAGCTTTTGTCCGGTTGAAATATTATTTATTATTTATGATAAAAAAAAATATTAAACTATTATTTTAAACACCGTTTGGCATGTTTCTACCAACTTTTATTGTACTTTTTAAAGACTTTTCGTCTGGACTTATTAGTGCACGCGCCTTAAGCATTCGGATTACTGGACAAAACGCGCAAACAAAAAGGAGGTATTTGGTCATAAAGAGGGACATTATCGAACAAAACAAACATTTATTGTCTAACGTGGAGACCTGGAAGTGCCACCAGATGAAGATCATCAAAGGTAAGTGATTCCTTTTAATGCTATTTCTGCTTTTTGTGACTCCTCTCTTTGGCTGGAAAAATGGCTGTATGGTTTTCTGTGACTAGGTGCTGACCTAACATAATCGCATGGTGTGCTTTCGCAGTAAAGCCTTTTTGAAATCGGACACTGTGGTTGGATTTATCTTTACAATGATGGATAATACTTGTATGTTTGAGGAATTTTAATTGTGGGATTTCTGTTGTTTTGAATTTGTCGCCCTGCAATTTCACTGGCTGTTGTCAGTGACGCTAGCATCCCACTTGTCCTAGCAAGGTAAAAGTCAGATCCTTCGATTATTATTAAAAAAATGTGACAAAGGAGGAACAAATGTGACTACGTGAATGAATGTCACCGACAACTATCTAAAGGTGACTTCTATCGCAAACGGATTTGTGACCCTACTCTGGAATTCCAGCATAATATCTCATCCACAGTGGAAAGCTGTTTGGAATCAGGATGTCGCGACTTCCGCCGAAGTCGGACCCTCTCCTTGTTCGGGCGGCGTTCGGCGGTCGACGTCACCGGCCTTCTAGCCATCGCCGATCCACTTTTCATTTCTTTTGTCTTTGTCTTACACACCTGGTTTCAATCCCCCAATTACTTGTTCATTATTTAACCCTCTGTTCCCCCATGTTTGTTTGTGAGTGATTGTTTATTGTATTGCGGTCCGTTATTTGTGGCCTGACTCATCTACACCAGATACACACCGACGCATTACACAGGACAAATCACTAAACAAGAAGTTTAATTTCTATGTTTGAAATTTCCCAAGATACCAACTTTCTATACAGTCGCTAAATTACACAAACAGGTATCTCCTCCTCCAGGGAGACCCATTTTAGCAGCAATCGACTCTGTGACATCCAACATTTATACATTTGTGGATTACCACATTAACATCTCTAGGATAGGTGGGACGGTAGCGTCCCACTTGGCCAAAATCCAGAAAAAATGTAGCGCGCCAAATTCAAATATATTACTATAAAAATCAATCTTTCATGAAATCACACATGAAAGACAACAAATTAAAGCTACATGTGTTGAGGATCCAGCCAACATGTCTGATTTCAAAAAGGATTTACGGGGAAAGCACACCAAACAATTATTTTAGCTCAGTACATAGCCACAGAAAAACACAGCCATTTTCCCAGCAAAATATAGTAGTAACAAAAAGCAGAAATAGAGATAAAATTAATCACTAACCTTTGAACATCTTCATCAGATGACACTCATATGACATCATGTTACACAATACATTTATGTTTTGTTCGATAATGTGCATATTTATATCCACAAATCTCGGTTTACATTGGCGCCATGTTCAGAAATGCCTCAAATATCTGGAGTATTTACAGAGCCACGCCACGTCAAATAACAGAAATACTCTTCATAAACTTTGATGAAAGATACATGTTTTACATATAATTAAAGATACACTTGTTAATCGTCACCTTATTTCAGTCTCATCTGAAAATTGTAAATTCTTGGTTATCTTCACGAACCCTGGCTAACAAGTTGAATCAGCAATACAAAATTGGGTTAATTATTTATTTACTAAATACCTAACTAATCACACAGAATTACATATACGCAGAATTAATCATACCTTGATTACAAATTACGACATAAAGAAAAACGTCCCTAGCGGGCGGAACAGATATGACAACTGGTTACACAAAAGAAAAGGGGGCTGGGTTTGAGTGAAAGAGCGGGAAGACTTGAGGAACAAAGGTACCAGCCATGCTATCGTAAATACAGTATCTTATGCATTCTAAATTACCGCCCATTTGGAAAAGGAAAATGCAATAAATATTTACTCTCAGCTGCGCTTCGGTAGGTTGGTGGTAGATGGAAGGCCGTGTTACCCAACCGATTCCTTTGTCCTTTGAAGAATGTCTCTGCTGGTAAATTGGCTACGTTGTAGTAATGTTGTTGTCTGGTAGACGGGATACTTTGTCTGTTCTTTCCTAATTTACGTTTGCAGCTGCTTTTGCTAACTCAACGTCTAGGAGTTATCACTTCTGTAGTGAATAAGAGTTCAAAGTTCATACCATTCGCAACCAAAGCTCACGCTGATGTTGGCTTAGTTCTGTAGTTGACATGTTAGTCCTTTTTAACGCAGGGACCATCGTCCTCACATCCTTGGAACAGGAAGGTTACATTTTCGTCAAGGGCTTATATAGTGGAGGGAGAAAAGGGGTGTGTTTCATAATTTACAACCTGTTTCTTCACGTGGGCGGGCCACTGAGTCGGGCCTAATTCACTCATGAAAACCCAATTCTCACATTTTAGAAGCTAAAATCACATTTCATCCCATCACAAATAATTTCATATTCAAACATTTAAATTGAACAACAATTCCATGTGAATCCGATAACTCTGATGTGTAGACTTTCCACATCAGAATGTCATTCTATCATTGATGAGAATGTGTCACGTTCTGACCTTTATTTTCCTTTGTTTTGTCTTTAGTTAGTATGGTCAGGGCGTGAGTTGGGGTGGGCAGTCTATGTTATGTGTTTCTATGTGTCATGATTGTCTTGACTTTGATGAGAGGACCAAAATGCAGCGTGTGAGAAATACATTCTCTTTTTATTTGAGAAGAGCAACGAACGAAACAAAAACAACAAACTGACGACCGTGAAGCTATATAAACAAAATGGTGCTGACACTGACCACTACACAATGACATAGACATTACCCACAAACACATGATGCCCATGGCTGCCTTAAATATGGCTCCCAATCAGAGACAAATGAAAGACATCTGTCTCTGATTGAGAACCACTCAGGCAACCATAGACTTACCTAGAAACATTCACTAAACACAAACCCATACACTAAACCCAACACCCCCTTTTCCATATAGACAAAGGATTCATAGACTTGGGAGGAGATTCTGGACGGCAAAGGACCCTGGACTCAGCCAGGGGAATATCGCCGTCCCAGGGCAGAGTTGGAGGCAGCGAAGGCAGAGAGGCGCTGGTATGAGGAGGCAACACGGTGACGCGGTTGGAAGCCCGAGAGTCAGCCCCAAAAATGTCTTGTGGCTAAGCCAGGTAGGAGACCTGAGCCAACTCCTCGTGCTTACCGTGGAAAGAGAGGGCGTCGTACTGGTCAGGCACGGTGTTATGCGGTGGAGCGCACGGTGTACCCAGTACGCGTGCTTAGCCCGGTGCGATACATTCCAGCTCCTCGTATCGGCCGGGCTATGTTGGGCATCGAGCCAGGTGCCATGAAGCCGGCTCAACGCATCTGGTCTCCAGTGCGTCTCCTCGGGCCGGCGTACATGGCACCAGCCTTACGCATGGTGTCCCCGGTTCGCCAGCACAGCCCAGTGCGGGCTATTCAACCAGGTAAGGTTGGGCAGGCTCGGTGCTCAAGAGCTCTTGTACTCCTTCACGGTCCGGTATATCCGGTGCCACCTCCACGTACCAGTCCTCCGGTGGCAGCCCCCTGCACCAGGCTGTCTCTCCGTTTTCTCTCTACAGTTGCTCCCGCCTGTCCAGCGCTGCCAGAGCCTTCCTCTTCTCCAGCGCAGCCAGAGTCTCCCGTCTGTCCTGAGCCGCCAGAGTCTCCCGTCTGTCCTGAGCCGCCAGAGTCTCCCGTCTGTCCTGAGCCGCCAGAGTCTCCCGTCTGTCCTGAGCCGCCAGAGTCTCCCGTCTGTCCTTAGCCGCCAGAGTCTCCCGTCTGTCCTGAGCCGCCAGAGTCTCCCGTCTGTCCTGAGCCGCCAGAGTCTCCCGTCTGTCCTGAGCCGCCAGAGTCTCCCGTCTGTCCTGAGCCGCCAGAGTCTCCCGTCTGTCCTGAGCCGCCAGAGTCTCCCGTCTGTCCTGAGCCGCCAGAGTCTCCCGTCTGTCCTGAGCCGCCAGAATCTCCCGTCTGTCCTGAGCCGCCAGAGTCTCCCGTCTGTCCTGAGCCGCCAGAGTCTCCCGTCTGTCCTGAGCCGCCAGAGTCTCCCGTCTGTCCTGAGCCGCCAGAGTCTCCCGTCTGTCCTGAGCCGCCAGAGTCTCCCGTCTGTCCTGAGCCGCCAGAGTCTCCCGTCTGTCCTGAGCCGCCAGAGCTGCCCGTCTGCCCAGCGCCGTCTGAGCTGCCCGTCTGCCCAGCGCCGTCTGAGCTGCCCGTCTGCCCAGCGCCGTCTGAGCCGCCCGTCTGCCCAGCGCCGTCTAAGCCGCCCGTCTGCCCAGCGCCGTCTGAGCCGCCCGTCTGTCCTCAGCCGCTAGAGCCGCCAGCCAGCCAGGAGCTGCCAGAACCGCCCGCCAGTCAGGAGCTGCCAGAGCCGCCCGCCAGCCAGGAGCTGCCAGAGCCGCCCGCCAGCCAGGAGCTGCCAGAGCCGCCCGCCCGCCAGGAGCTGCCAGAGCCGCCCGCCCGCCAGGAGCTGCCAGAGCCGCCCGCCCGCCAGGAGCTGCCAGAGCCGCCCGCCCGCCAGGACCTGCCAGAGCCGTCAGTCCGCCAGGACCTGCCAGAGCCGTCAGTCAGCCAGGACCTGCCAGAGCCGCCAGTCAGCCAGGACCTGCCAGAGCCGTCAGTCAGCCAGGACCTGCCAGAGTCGTCAGTCAGCCAGGAGCTGCCAGAGCTGCCTGTCACGCCGGCGATGCCGGAATTGCCGCTCAGTCCGGAGCTGCCCCTCAGTCCGGAGCTGCCCCTCAGTCCGGAGCTGCCCCTCAGTCCGGAGCTGCCCCTCAGTCCGGAGCTTCCCCTCAGTCCGGATCTGCCCCTCAGTCCAGAGGTGCCTTTCAGTCCTATGAACCCATTTATTGGGGTTACCAGGCCAAGGTCGGCGGCGAGGATCGCCGCTCGTAAGAGGCCACGGGGGCGGTTAAGGAGGTGGACAAAAACTATGATGAATTGGGGTCCACGTCCTGCGCCAGAGCCGCCACCGCGGACAGACGCCTACCCAGACCCTCCCCTATAGGTTTAGGTTTTGCGGCCGGTGTGTCTACATAACCTGGTTCAAGTATTTATGACATTACCCTGATGAAGGCCCAGTGATGCCGAAACGTTGGTAAATACCCAATAAATTCCTGGGAGATTATACATGGAGTGTGCGACTTTCTTTATTTTGATAGTTTATAGTTTATTTACCGTTAGTCAGCACCTCCACACAAACTACTATTTTGGTTGTGTGCCAGCTCATGTTTTTTATCTAGTATTACAGACTCAGACAGGCAGTGAAGACACTTGCCACTTTGACCTCATGGCTTGGTTTTTGCTCTGACATGCACTGTCATCTGTGGAACCTTATATAGACAGGTGTGTGCCTTTCCAAATCATGTCCAATCAATTGAATTTACCACAGGTGGACTCCAATCAAGTTGTAGAAACATCTCAAGGATGATCAATGGAAACAGGATGTAACTAAGCTTAATTTCGAGTCTCATAGCAAAGGGTCTGAGAACTTATGTAAATAAGGTATCTGTTTTTAATTTTAATACATTTGCAAAAAATAATTAAAGCCTATTTTCGCTTTGTCATCATGGGTTATTGTGTGTAGATTGATGAGGAAAATAAATAATTTAATCAATTATAGAATAAGGCTGTAATGTAACAACATGTGGGAAAAGGGAAGGGGTCGGAATTATTTCCGAATGCACTGTATACATTGCCTTCAGAAAGTCCCTTCCCTTTTTCCACATGTTGTTACATTACAGCCTTACTCTAAAATAGATTCAAAAAATGTTTTTCTTCATGACTTATTTAAAATGATTTTGTGTTACAGCCTGAATTCAATTTTTTTCACCCATGTACATACAACACCCAATAATGACAAAGCGAAAACATATTTTTAGAAATGATTGCTAATTTACTGAAAATTAAATACAGAAATATCAAATGTACATAAGTATTCACACCCCTTAGTCAATACATGTTATATAACGAGTGGGTCTAATCCTGAATGCTGATTGGTTAAAAGCCTATTCCAGGAGGTGTCTATTCCACAAGTTACCACTGGCTAAATCTATGACGTTAAAATGCCTATTTAGTCTGTTCCATCTGACTGCGCAATCCACTGTCTCATCAGCCCAGCCAGGCAACTTATAAACTTGATCTCCACTGTCTCATCAACACATTATCACATTTATTTTAGACTGGCATTTCGTTTTCAACAGTGGACATTTGTTTGAACCTTGCTGTCTCTCTCTGACATTTGCAGCATTGTTTCAATATTCAAATTCGATTTCCAACTGTCCCCGGGTAATGAACCTGTAGGGGTCGGGAGTTGGGACGAGAGAGAGAGGCAGGCAGTGTTTCTCAGCCAGTCGAAATCATGAATCAGCTGGCATCATTTTATGGATATATACAAAGAAATGTACATTTTAAAAAAAGTCAAATGAAATGCAGCTAGTTTGCAGTCTTTCCAGCTTCAGTTTAAGTTATTGTGTTAGTTGTGTTGTTGGCTAACTCCTCTGAATAGGCTGGACAATAGAATGAGTCAAAATTCACCCAAGGCTGAAAACGGCAAAAGAACGTTGACTAAGCTGGAACACTAGCGCGAGCCCATAGCAAATGAATGGAATGGAATATTCGCAGAGCCTGTTTTGACTGGAGTGATGCTTCGAATTCCATTTCGCCTAAATGGCACAAAAAAATGTATCCCTTTTTATTTACCACTACAATCTGTTCGTCAGACGAAACTGGAAAAAACGACTTGTGTAGAAAGTCAACATCCGCACCTCGATGGTGTCAACTGTGCGTCTGAGTAATGAGAAAGTAGGGGAAAAATGAAAACTTCTGACTATTTCTCGTTTAGTGATCGATCACACCCGAGCTTGCTGCCCAGACTTACATAATTACAAAGAGGAGATTACCCTGATTAAAATGGTGCCCGACATGAAAAAAATCTAAATATACATATTGTGAGATATTTGGTGAAATAGACCGGCATGCCTCTCCATAGGAAAACAACGAGGGGAGCTCAGCGTTCCAAGTGCAAAAAGTATTTTTGGGCTAGCATTTAATGACAACCGAGCTCGCTGCCCAGACTTACATATTTAGAAAGAGGGGATTCACATGATTAAAATGGCGTACGACTTGAACAAATCAAAATATACAGTCATGGCCAAAAGTTGAGAATGACACAAATATAAATTTTCACAAAGTCTGCTGCCTCAGTTTGTATGATGGCAATTTGCATATTCTCCAGAATGTTATGAAGAGTGATTAGATGAATTGCAATTAATTGCAAAGTCCCTCTTTGCCATGCAAATTACCTGAATCCCCCAAAAACATTTCCACTGCATTTCAGCCCTGCCACAAAATGACCAGCTGACATTATGTCAGTGATTCTCTCGTTAAAACAGGTGTGAGTGTTGACGAGGACAAGGCTGGAGATCCCTTTGTCATGCTGATTGAGTTCAAATAACAGACTGGAAGCTTCAAAAGGAGGGTGGTGCATGGAATCATTGTTCTTCCTCTGTCAAACATGGTTACCTGCAAGGAAACACGTGCCATCATCATTGCTTTGCACAAAAAGGGCTTCACAGCCAAGGATATTGCTGCCAGTAAGATTGCACCTAAATCAACCATTTATCGGATCATCAAAAACTTCAAGGAGAGCGGTACAATTGTTGTGAATAAGGCTTCAGGGCGCCCAAGAAAGTCCAGCCAGCTCTAGGACCGTCTCCTAAAGTTGATTCAGCTGCGGGATCGGGGCAACACCAGTACAGAGCTTGCTCAGGAATGGCAGCAGGTAGGTGTGAGTGCATCTGCACGCACAGTGAGGCGAAGACTTTTGGAGGATGGCCTGGTGTCAAGAAGGGCAGCAAAGAAGCCACTTCTCTCCAAAAAAAACATCAGGGACAGACTGATATTCTGCAAAAGGTACAGAGATTGGACTGCTGAGGACTGGGGTAAAGTAATTTTCTCTGATGAATCCCCTTTCCGATTGTTTGGGGCATCCGGGAAAAAGCTTGTCCAGAGAAGACAAGGTGAGCGCTACCATCGGTCCTGTGTCATGCCAACAGTAAAGTATCCTGACACCATTCATGTGTGTAGTTGCTTCTCAGCCAAGGGAGTGGGCTCACTCACAATTTTGCCTAAGAACACAGCCATGAATAAAGAATGGTACCAACACATCCTCCGAGAGCAACTTCTCCCAACCATCCAGGAACAGTTTGGTGATGAACAATGCCTTTTCCAGCATGATGGAGCATCTTGCCATAAGGAAAAAGTGATAACTAAGTGAGCTCGGGAAACAAAACATCAATATTTTGGGTCCATGGCCAGGAAACTCCCCAGACCTTAATCCAATTGAGAACTTGTGGTCAATCCTCAAGAGGCAGGTGGACAAACAAAACCCCACAAATTCTGACAAACTCCAAGCATTGATTATGCAAGAATGGGCTGCCATCAGTCAGGATGTGGCCCAGAAGTTAATTGGCAGCATGTCTGGGCGGATTGCAGAGGTCTTGAAAAAGAAGGGTCAACACTGCAAATATTGACTTTTTGCCTCAACTTCATGTAATTGTTAATAAAAGCCTTTGACACTCATGAAATGCTTGTAATTATACTTCAGTATTCCATAGTAACATCTGACAAAAATATCTAAAGACACTGAAGCAGCAAACTGTGGAAATTTATATTTGTGTCATTCTCAACTTTTGGCCATGACTGTACACATTGCGAGATATTTGGCGAAATAGACAGACATGTCCATATAGGAAACAATGGGACAACCTCAGAGTTTGTTAGGGATGCGTCAATTCAATCTGGTATAAGGACAAGTATGGCAATGAGTCACTAATTGTATGCTATGTACTTTTTATTAACTAAGTAATAAATGGCAAATGCAACTTTCGTATATACGGGTTCACTGCACCACCCCACAGGGTGGAACAAGGAACTGACTTGTTCCTGACAAAGATATTATAATATACTCATGACAGAGATAATTCCCGCTTCCGAGCCAGCCTGTCAGAGTAGAGACTGGGCGTGGTTTAGACTCACCCAGCCTATCGCCGGCGCTCAGGCTAGTCCTAGCCTCTTTGCGCTCTTTGGTGTCCCGGCGCTGTTGCTGTGTAGATTACGCTCCCTCACCCCAGAGACTGAGGTCAGACAGCTCTGCAACATTGTCTGTTCTCGCTCAAGGCTAACCACAGCTTCCCAGCACACTTATCTGGGGCTAACTGTTCCTTCCAGCACACACACACACACACACACACAGACACCCAGGCGCCCAGGCCAACAGTTGCTAATATTCAATGACATTGAGTATTCAATCACAATCACATATAGTATTGGGTTGTAGTGCATAACTCAGAACCTCACAATCCTCCTTTTTACACTCCTATGGGGTGTAACCACATAATCCGATATACTAGGTTGCCGATGAACCCAGGAACTTTAACTTCTTATGGCTGCAAGCCCGACGTCGGTACACTTATGACAACAGCCAGCTCAAAGTGCAGGGCGCGAAATTCAAAATATTTTTTTTTTAAATATTTAACTTTCACACATTAACAAGTCCAAGACACCAGATGAAAGGTGCACATCTTGTGAATCAAGCTAACATGTTCGATTTTTAAAATGTTTTACAGGGAAGACACAATATGTAAATCTATTAGCTAACCACGTTAGCAAAAGACACCAATATTCTTACTCCATCAGTTTATGACTCCATCAGTAGCTATCACAAATTCGGCCAAATAAAGATAAAAATAGCAACTAACCAAGAAACAACCTCATCAGATGACAGTCTGATAACATATTTATTGTATAGCATGTGTTTTTTTCGAAAAATTTGCATATTTCAGGTATAATTCATAGTTTACATTTCAGCTACAATCAGAAATTGCACCGAAAGCAGCCATAATATTTACAGACACCAAAGTCAAATACCTAATTACTCATCATAAAACATTTCTGAAAAATACATAGTGTACAGCAATTGAAAGACAGGCATCTTGTGATTCTAGACAATATTTCCGATTTATTAAATGTTTTACAGCGCAAACAAAATGCAGCGTGATATTAGCATAGCCACAATAGCCAGAAACACTTGGGCGCCCACGACCAGTCAACATGCACGACAGATATTAGAAATAGCATCATAAAATGTTTCTTACTTTTGGTGATCTTCCGTCAGAATGTTGGATAAGGTGTCCTTTGTCCAGAATAGTCGTTGTTTTGATCTGGAACGGCAAATATCCCTCTTCATTTAGCATGGGCACTTGCCAAGTGACACGGATTACTCCAACGTCAACAAAGTTATAGAACGAAACATGGCAAAACTCCCGTAAAAATTTCAATAATGTGATTAAACTATATTGAAAATACATACGTTACGATGATATGGTGACATGTATCAAATAAAATCTAAGACGGAGATGTTCGTCGTTCATAACGACAGCTAAACAGAAGCCATATCCATGTCCTCTTTCGCGCGCTCCAGAAACAGGATATGGACGGTCACGTCAAACAAAGACCTTTTATTCCACCTCAGACCAAGATAGACACAATGTATTCTCTCACCGCATCTTGACAACCAGGGGAAGGCGTAGGAAGTGTTTGTAGACTCTTATGTAACACGCCCATGTATAGGCATGCAGTTGAACAGAGCATAGATTTCTGACATTTCACTTCCTGGTCAGGAAAAGTGCTGCAGAAGGATTTCTGTTTCACTCAGAGAAATAATTCAAACGGGTTTAGAAACTAGAGAGTGTTTTCTATCCAATTGTAATAATAATATGCATATTGTATGAGCAAGAATTGACTACGACGCCGTTTGAAATGGGCACATATTATCTGGCTACTCAATACGCCCCCTGCAGCCATAACAGGTCAAACCTTTATTTTGTGAATACATGAAGTGATGCATGTCCCTTTGTTGATTTACATATATAAACTGGAGTTTTTGATTCCCCCTTTTGACACCCACAAGGGTGTCACTCATTATAGTAATATGTTAATAGCATTTCATGAAAATAACAAAACGTTTATTATTAATTTATTAATTTTATTTTTTAATCAACAAATGATATACACTAAGTTGCATTTCGACTCCTCCTTTTGACAGCCTGTTAGGGTGTCACACTCAAGAATACACAGATTAAAAGAAACACACCTTTATTGCATAAAGAATAAAAACTATCTAGTCCACCCTACTACCCCTAACAGGTACTAGGTTGGCTACCTCCCACCCAGGAAATGTAAACCTTGACGTAAGGTAGGACAACATACAGGGTAAATGATTACAAGGATATATTGTGAAACAAAAGCAATTAATTAACCTGTTTTGGCTGCAGGGGCAGTATTGAGTAGCTCTGATTAAAGGTGCCCATTTTAAACGGCCTCGTACTCAATTCTTGCTCGTACAATATGCAAATTATTATTACTATTGGATAGAAAACACTCTCTAGTTTCTAAAACCGTTTGAATTATTTCTCTGAGTGAAACAGAACTCATTTGGCACAAACTTCCTGACCAGGAAGTGGAAAGTCTGAAATCGAGGCTCTCTTCTAAGTCCTGCCTATAAATGGGCATGATACCTATTAGTATACATGCACGTCATACACCATCCCCTGGTTGTCAAGAGACAGTGAGAGAAGAAATGGGGTGTTTATCTTGGTCTGAGATGGAATACGTCCTCTTGGAATGACTTGTCACCGATTTCCTGTTTTCAGGAAGGCGTGAGGAGGACAGTGGGATTGCCTTTTGAAAAGCTGTCGTTATAGGCGACTACTATCTCCGGCTTTGATTTTATTTGATACATGTGACAATATGATCGTAAAGTATGTTTTTTCAATATAGTTTTATTAGATTTTTGAAATTTATTCGGGACGTTAGGCGTGTTGCGTGCCTTTGTTCAGAAAGTGCCACTTGACTAGTGCGCTTGCTAATTCAAGAGGGAAAAGGACATTCTAAATCCAAACAACGATTGTTCTTGACAAAGGACACCTTGTACAACATTCTGATGGAAGATCAGCAAAAGTAGGAAACATTTTATGATGCTATTTCATATATCTGTCGTACATGTGAACTAGTCGTCGGTGCCCAGCTTTTGGGTACTCTAGCTATACCGAAGCTGGATGTCGAAATGAAGTTATTTTTAGAATTCTAACATGGCGATTGCATTAAGAACTAGTGGATCTATCATTTCCTATACAACATGTATTTTTTAGTTATGTTTATGAATAGCTATTTGGTAAGAATATGTGTGTCAGAAAATGTGTCAGAAAAAAATCTGGACGTTGTGGGAGAAAGTAGCTAAGTTAGCACAATGTATAACCATTGATTTCAGCTCTAAATATGCACATTTTCGAACAAAACATAAGTGTATGTATAACCTGATGTTATAGGACTGTCATCTGATGAAGAATATCAAGGTTAGTCAAAAATTATATATCTTACTGGTTTGTTACGATCGCTAACTTTTACTGCTGGGAAATGGCTTGTGTTTTTGGCTATTGTGGTAAGCTAATATAACGCTATATTGTGTTTTCGCTGTAAAACACTTAATAAATCGGAAATATTGTCTGGAATCACAAGATGCCTGTCTTTCATTTGCTGTACACTATGTATTTTTCAGAAATGTTTTATGATGAGTATTTAGGTATTTGGCGTTGGTGTCTGTAATTACTCTGGCTGCTTTCGGTGCAATTTCTGATTGTAGCTGCAATGTAAACTATGATTTATACCTGAAATATGCACATTTTTCGAACAAAACATAGATTTATTGATAACATGTTATAAGACTGTCATCTGATGAAGTTGTTTGTTGGTTAGTTTGGTTGGTTCTTGGTTAGTTAGGTTGGCTTTGTGCATGCTACCTGTGCTGTGAAAAATGTCGGTGCTTTTTTGTATTTGGTGGTGAGCTAACGTAAATATACGTGGTGTTTTCGCTGTAAAACATTTAAAAAATCGGACATGTTGGCTGGATTCACAAGATGTGTACCTTTCATATGCTGTATTGGACTTGTTAATGTGTGAAAGTTAAATATTTAAAAAAATATATCTTTTGAATTTCGCGCCCTGCACTTGAGCTGGCTGTTGTCATAAGTGTACCGACACCGGGCTGCAGCCATAAGAAGTTAAACTAAAATTAAGCTATTTTATTAGCAAACCATGGATCATCCTCTGTCAAGACAGTCTCAGCATCCCCCCCGTGAGCAAGCAGTGGCATCATAACCGCAGCGTGCGCAACATCTGTAAAAGATTTCCTCAAACAGGGGATTATACATGCAGCACAGCACATTAACATAAGAAATACAACTATTAGGGTCAGAAATCCAGTAACCATCAATGCAGTGTACTCACCAAACCAACCACCCAGCCAGGTAACGGTCCACTCTCCTCCAACCCTGCAAGACCCTTCATCTCCACTGATAACTTTTCCAACCCGCTCAGAGCTTTTGAAAAGCTCCCATCCGGACTGGTATTGTTAGGGATAAATGTACAACACTGTTTTTCACACATTTTACAAACACCTCCCTGGTTGGCCAGAATCATGTCTAGTGCTAGCCTATTTTGTCTAGCGGTTCGAGAGGTGGCATCCAATTGTTCAGCCATCCCCGTAAGTGCGGTGTGAGTTGATCCAGGCAATTTGCTTAGCATCAACAATAGATGGGCCAATAATGGGCAATAAATGCCACAGGCCATCATTCCTGTTTAATGTCTGGAATTCGTGGGGGACCCCTATTGGGACCCCAACAGGTTGGTGTGGATGTTATCTGTACCCTCGGACCAAGGAGCGTCACGTTTCTGCCGTCTCCTGGGTTGGTCCCGAGCCTCTGTGTCATGTGCAGATCCCAGGAGTTGGTTAGCTGTAACCTCAATAATAGTCGATGGTGTTATCAGACTGGCCAAAGCACATGTGCCCTGCCAGTCTCCTTTCAAAATGGGGGTCAACCGCCTGGCAGGTCCACACATCCACCATACATCAGCAACACCTCTAGTTTGGTTCAGCCCTTCAACGGGCCAGGTGGCATTAATAGTGACATTAGTGATGCAGTCAGTAGTAGGGAGCGCCTCATAGTCTATACCCCTACCTGTACCAGTGATACAGCTGTAATTTCCCCCATACGCCTTAACCCCCCATGGTGCCTTCTGGGGAGGGACCTCTGGGAACACAAGACTCAGAGTTTTACACAGGGTTGAATTTGGCTTAAACTTTCCAATATGCACATCCAACCTTCCCCATTGCTTAGGGCAAATGGGTGAGTAGCCAGAACAAGTCTAGCATGTCCACAGATCACACAGTCTTTTCTGTTAAGTGTCTTGGCTGTGTATCTCATATAGGCCAACCACATATTCTCCCTTCCCTCTTAACCAGTTGCAGTCCCCAATTGGTCACTATCTGAGATGTCTTTTACATGTATTACCTGTACCGGATTGGAGAGCTTAGGTGATGGTGTGGGACTTGGTCTTGAAGTGGTGGAGGAGCCCGGCTGAACCTGGCCTGTTGGAACTGGTGGTGGTTCTGGCAGCACTGTGATGTTATCCATCCCCATGTATACCAATCAGATAGTTTAGAACGACCAGCAGTCCTGTAAAGCCCCACCCTCTCCCAGAGAACACATCATCAGCCAGAGATCAAGCAACACTTTCACTTCTATGAACGTACACAGTGATGAGAGGGCGGGGTCAGGGAATCTTCAGTAGAGAGTTGGCCCCCAGTACCCTGTTGGTTCTGGTTCTGCTCCTACCCCTGTGATTGTTCGACAGTGTCAGTGTGTCTCACCCTCCAAGTGCGATATGCCCCCAGGTCGAGTGATTCACCTTCGCCTTTAATTCACCTGTAATGCATAAAATCTTGGGACATACAGGTTTGGTTAACAAACAGTTTCTCATTTGTTCTATCTGATTATATATTTAATTAACTTCTATGCCTATTTGTTAGCTAGAATATTTTTTTATTTTTTTTAATTAGTTTATTATCCAATAGGCCCCATCCTATCCTAGACCACAATGTACCCATCCCCCTTTTGATACATGGCTCTGCCCAGGTAACAACCTTACCTATTCTAAATGATGACTTAGGTAAGATTAGTAAAATATTCTGATGTTCTACATTATCAGGTAGGAGCGCCCCTTTCATTTTCCACATGTCCAATTCTCCCTTTTGTCTCCATTCAGTAACTGTTATCTACCCATTCTGTTATCTATGTCCTGGCGCCCCTTCCAAAACTCCCTTCTCTGCTCTCAAACCTTCAAGGTCTCCGCAGTGTGGGGAGGGCCCCTCTGTCTGCCTTTTCCCAATAACATGAACCTCCACAAGTTGACCAATGGCGCCCTCTAGTGACTTTTGATCCTCCACCAATATCCACAACATTAATTTTGTATCACCTCAGAAGCCATCAGCCATACCACCACTTCAAAGAAGTGTTATTTATTATATTATACAAAATAAAGAACCCTTTATCTAAAAAATTTACGTATTTATGAAAACTCAGAAAACAAAACTTCAAATATTCCATATGCGAGTGTGTCCCTTTAAGATATTTACACATGGAATTCCCCTCTAACCCAAACGTTTACTACAAACAAAACATCCTTTAATTATGATAATACCCTCAAATCATTCGTTTTAAATTTCCTCGATGTTTCATGTAACTCATTCAGTCTTTCTCCAAATTGTCTCCCCAAAATACTTTATACCCTGCCATTACACTCACACAACTGTGATAAACGTGTACTGTCCCTTTAAAATAAAACACTCCCAGCCAGCCATACCAGTTTGCCGGCAGTTCATTGTTCCCCATAATGAAAACAGATAATGTTTAGAACACGTTTACTTCTTGTTCGAATTCCCTGGTGTTACCTAACCAAAAACCAATGACTTTTAGCCACTTTTGAAAAGTGACTCAAAGCTATAATGCACGCATTTTCCCTCTAAATGACACAACCAATTTTCTCTGTCATAATTTGAGGAACGTTATTGTTATTTAACGTAATGAAGCAGCAAGTCATCCTGCCTCTTGTCAAAGATATATCCCCTATTCAGATTGAGTTCTGCTTTAAATTCTATCGAAAAAGTAAAACCAACCGAACTTCCCAACTTTCTATACCCCAAAACTTAAACGTACCATGTTCTTTGCTAAATTTATATCGCATGTCAGCCAATCCATAACAATACTAACACTAGTCTTTAAATTTAACCTAAACAAGTTATTAAAACGTTCAGTTCATATCATGCAGAAACACTAACAACCGTATCTTTCCGGGCAAAACCTATGAATATTTTAATTACCATCAGAATTTATTTTAGTCTATCGATGTCAGGGCTGAGATACGAACCTCAGTCTCCCGCGTTAAAGGCAAAAACTTTACCGCTGAACCACCAACGCCACTGAAATAATTGAGTTTCCCCGCCAACAAGAATATTATTATGATTGTCTGTATTCGCAAACTCCGGCACCGAGACAATTCCCAGAAAATATTACAATTCAAAGGTTCAAGCTTTCCCCCAGCGAGGATTATCTGTATTCTCTCTACTCCGAATTGGTTTTAAGTTTTTCGTTATGTCACCAGCATTCAACCAGGCTCCCCGTCGACTGGGAGCCCGTTGAGCGCGGCAATACTACCCTCTTCTGTCCATTCTCTGTATAGCTTTTCATTCAGTCTCTTCCATTACTTACTCTCTTTGCCTCCGTTCACTTCTAGAGTGGACTTCAGCGTTTTTAATACTTTTTCTATCTCTTGTCCCGCCATCATTTGGTAACTTATTTGGAAAATGTTAACCAAAAAATAAAAAATAAAAAATGAAAATAAATTAGAACTCTCTAGTTTTATATGGTATGTTAATACAATCGCTAGTTCGCATGATAACCTGATCCTATTCTGTCACAAAAAAATCAACTTCCCCAAAAATGCTTTCACCCCAGCCAACGCCCAATGTGCTCTTATGCTAGGAAAATGTGTCTCCGTGTAGACTGTGTGTCCCTAAACACAATAGCAATAATGTACCACATTCATACAGTGAACTTGTCTTATTTCCAATATACCATGTTTCAATCAGTAAACTTGTCTTATCTCCAAAATACTGCCGTTCGATGATTTGCGCTAACCACCCAACATCCAATACTTTGCCGTTTACTTGTACCAGGAACTTGTCTTATTTCCAGTATATTGCCGTTCAGTTTAACTTCTTTGGGCTGCAAGCCCGAAGCCGGGCACAATATGACAACAGCCACTTCAAGTGCAGGGCGCACAATTCAAAATATATTTTTTAGAAATATTTAACTTTCACACATTAACTTCTTGCGACTACAGGGGGTGCTGTTTTCTCATTAGCATAATTGCATTACAGATTAAACGGCTTCCTACTAAATTCTTGCTCGTACAATATGCATATTATTACTATTATTGGATAGAAAACAATCTCTAGTTTCTATAGGCGTTGGAATTTTGTCTCTGAGTGGAACAGAACTCATTCTACAGCAATTTCCCTGACATGGAGTCAGATTTCACACATTTTGGCCCCTGATCTGGAGTCAGTTTAAAGGCCACTGTGAACGCTATCAGGATACGGACACTGCTTACGTCTTCCCCTGGATGCCTTTACGTGATGACGATTTGAATGGTATCGATTGCGCAATCACAGCCCCTATAAAACAAAAACACGTGTAGGTAGGAACTCTTTTCCAGATGCGTCGGGCGCGCGGTGGACACAGACCTGCTCTTTTTCCAAGCATTACTGTAGCCAGTTATATTTCTCCGGTCATGTTTCTACTCGTTATAGGAGTTAAAAACATCATAAGGTAGTTAATTTAAACCGTTTTATAGCAATTTATATCCGTTTAGTGCGATTTTGGGACATTTATTTCTGAGACACTGTGAATCTCTGGGCACGGTTCCAGTTCATGCCGAATGCAATGGGCATTTCTACATGGCAAGAGGACAGCTTTCGACTAAAAGACGATTAGACCCAAGAAAGGATTCTTTGCCCAAGATTCTGATGGAAGAACAGCTCAAAGTAGGAACAATTTATTATGATAAATCGTGTTTCTGTCGAGAAATGTTAATCGCTTATGACGCCATTTTGTTTGACGTAGCTTCGCTTGGCGCAAACTGTATTGAAAAGTAAGGATAATTTAAAAAATGTAAATCAGCGATTGTATTAAGAATTAAATTGTCTATCAATCGCTGTCCACCCTATATTTTTTAGTCACGTTTATGAGTATTTATGTATACGACTAGATCACTGTCTAATATGGCGCACGACATTGTCTGACCAGCTGGGCAACTTTTGTCATTGTCTAACCATGATTTTGGTGGCGAAATATGCACATTTTCGAACAAACTGTATATGTATGTTGTAATGTGATGTTACAGGAGTGTCATCTGAAGAATTCTGAGAAGGTTAGTGAAAAAATTAATATATTTTGGCGATGTTTACGTTATCGCTCTCTTTGGCTAGAATCAATGCTCTGGTAACGTTTGCATATGTGGTATGCTAATATAACGATTTATTGTGTTTTCGCTGTAAGACACTTAGAAAATCAGAAATATTCTCTGTATTCACAGGATCTGTGTCTTTCGATTAGTGTATGCTGTGTATTTTTACGAAATGTTTGATGATTAGTAATTAGGTAAACACGTTGCTCTATGTATTTATTCTAGTCCATTTGTGACGGTGGGTGCAATTGTAAACTATGATATCTACCTGAAATATGCACATTTTTCTAACAAAACCTACCCTATACCATAAATATGTTATCAGACTGTCATCTGATGAGGTTTTTTCTTGGTTAGTGGCTATCAATATCTTAGTTTAGCCGAATTGGTGATAGCACCTGATGGAGTAAGAAACTGATGGAGTTAGAAAAGTGGTGTCTTTTGCTAACGTGGTTAGCTAATAGATTTACATATTTTGTCTTCCCTGTAAAACATTTAAAAAATCTGAAATGGTGGCTTTATTCACAAGATCTGTATCTTTCATTAGGTGTCTTGGACTTGTGATTTAATGATATTTAGATGCTACTATTTAATTGTGACGCTATGCTAGGCTATGCTACTCAGTGTGGGGGGGGTGGGGGGTGATCCCGGACCCGGGGTAGATACTCGTGAAAGGTTAACAAGTCCAATACAGCATATGAAAAATTAACATCTTGTGAATCCAGTCAACATGTCCGATTTTTAAAATGTTTTACAGCGAAAACACCACGAATATTTATGCTAGCTCACCAATAAATACAAAAAAGGACAGACATTTTTCACAGCACAGGTAGCATGCACAAAACAAACCTAACTAACCAAGAACCAACCAAACTAACCAAGAAACAACTTCATCAGATGACAGTCTTATAACATGTTATTCAATAAATCTATGTTTTGTTCGAAAAATTTGCATATTTGAGCTATAAATCAGTTTTACATTGCAGCTACCATCACAGCTACTGTCAGAAATAGCACCGAAGCAGCCAGAGTAATTATAGAGACCAACGTGGAATACCTAAATACTCATCATAAAACATTTCTGAAAAATGCATCGTGTACAGCAAATGAAAGACAAGCATCTTGTGAATCCAGCCAATATTTCAGATTTTTTTAAGTGTTTTACAGCGAAAACACAATATAGCATTATATTAGCTTACTACAATAGCCTACCACACTACCGCATTCATTCATCAAGGCATGTTAGCGACAGCAATAGGCACGTTAGCATTAGCGAATAAACCAGAAAAAGATAATAATTTTCATTTAACCTTCATAAACCTTCCTCAGATGACAGTCCTATAACATCAGGTTATATATACACTTATGTTTTGTTCGAAAATGTGCATATTTAGAGCTGAAATCAGTGGTTATGCATTATGCTAACGTAGCTTCTTTTTCCCAGAATGTGCAGATATTTCTATTAGACTCTCACCTATTCTGACCAAATAGCTATTCATAAACATTACAAAAAAATACATGTTGTATAGGAAATGATAGATACACTAGTTCTTAATGCAATCGCAGTGTTAGAATTCTAAAAATATCTTCATTACGACATATGGCTTATGTTATAGCGAGAGAGTGGCCAAAACCTGGGCGCAAAACTACTAGTACACAGTTCGACAGATATATGAAATAGCATCACAAAATGGGTCCTACTTTTGGTGATCTTCCATCAGAATGTTGGACAAGGGGTCATTTGTCCAGAACAGTCGTTGTTTGGATTTAGAACATCGTTTTTCCCTCTTCAATTAGCAAGCACACTGGCCAAGTGGCGTGAAGCTCTCCTTTCTGAACAAAGGCACACAACGCAACACGCCTAACGTCCCAAATAAATTTCAAAAATCTAACAAAACTATATTGAAAAAACAGACTTTACGATGATATTGTCACATGTATCAAATAAAATCAAAGCCAGAGATAGTAGTCGCCTATAACGACAGCTTTTCAAAACGCAATCCCACTGTCCTCCTCGCGCCTTCCTGAAAACAGGAAATCGGGGACATTTCATTCCACGAGGACATTTCAGCTTTTCATTTTCCATTCATTTGTAAAAATTTCTAAAATCTTAATTCCACTTTCACATTATGGGTTATTGTGTATAGGCCAGTGACACAAAATCTCAATTTAATACATTTCAAGACAGTAAGAAAATCAGAGGAGGAGAAAGGGATTGAACCTTGGTCTCTGGCAGGGAGTTGTATGTGACTTATGACGACGAGTGTTACAACACAGCTCTGCATGACTAGCATCCTGTTTAATTCTCAAACTGGGATTGGAGTGTATGTAACTGTAACAGTAGAGCAAAAACTGGAAAGCAGAGACAGTGTGTCAATTGTATTTGTTATTCAAAATATGAATATTATTGAACTACAGTAGGGACGAATGATGTTTGCTGAATGTTCTACTCAATGTCACAGCCACAGGTAACAATGTTTTTCCATGGTGATGCCTATGGTATTAAACACTTTGAAGAGTAATACTGTGGCAATAATGCAACAGTCTAAATACTTATGTAAATACTTATGAAAATGTGATATTTCAGTTTTTATTTTGGCTGCAAGGCAAAGTGTTGAGTAGCCAGTGAAATCGTGCCCATTTCAAACGGCCTCCTACTCAAATCTTGCTCGTACAATATGGATATTATTATTCTTTTTGGATGGAAAACACTCTCTAGTTTCTAAAACAGTTGGAATTATTTCTCTGAGTGAAACAGAAGTCCTTCTGCAGCACTTTTCCTGACCAGGAAGTGAAATGTCAGAAATCGATGCTCTTTTCAACTTGATGCCTATACATGGTCTTGACACTTAGGAGTCTACTTACACTCCATACGCCTTCCTATTGGTGTCAAGAGGGTGTGAGAGAAGAAATTTTGTGCTCGTCTTGGTCTGTGGTGGAAAAAAAACTATTTCTTTGACGTGACCGTCCACTTCCGGTACTCTGAAGGAAGTGGGATTGACTTCTGTTTTGCTGCCGTAACGGACGGTAACTATCCCCGGCTCTAATTTTTTTTGATACATGTGACCATATCATCGTAATGTATGTTTTTTCAATATAGTTTAATCAGATTATTGAATTTTTTTCGGGAGTTTTGCCGTGTTCCGTCCTCTGACTGTGTTTACGTTGGAGAAATTTGTGCCACTCGGCTAGTGCCAATGCTAATTGAAGAGGGAAATTTGCCATTCTGAATCCAAACAACGACTCATCTGGACAGAGGACACCTTGTTCAACATTCTGATGAAAGATCAGCAAAAGTAAGACCCATTTTATGATGTTATTTCATATATCTGTCGTGCATGTGAACTGGCCATGGGCGCCCAAGTGTTTCTGTCTATTGTGGCTACGCTAATATAGCGATACATTTTGTTTTCGCTGTAAAACATTTAATAAATCGGAAATATTGTTTGGAATCACAAGATGCCTGTCTTTCAATTGCTGCACACTATGTATTTTTCAGAAATGTTTTATGATGAGTAATTAGCTATTTGACGTTGGTGTCTGTAAATATTATGGCTGCTTTCGGTGCAATTTCTGATTGTAGCTGAAATGTAAACTATGGTTTATACATGAAATATGCAAATCTTTCGAACAAAACATATGCTATACAATAAATATGTTATCAGACTGTCATCTGATGAATTTGTTTCTTGGTTAGTGGCTATTTATATCTTTATTTGGTCGAATTTGTGATAGCACCTGATGGAGTAAGAAACTGATGGAGTTAGAAAAGTGGTGTCTTTTGCTAACGTGGTTAGCTAATAGATTTACATATTTTGTCTTCCCTGTAAAACATTTTAAAAATCGGACATGTTGGCTTGATTCACAAGAAGTTTATCTTTCATCTGGTGTCTTGGACTTGTTAATGTGTGAAAGTTAAATATTTAAAAAAAATATATTTTGAATTTCGCGCCCTGCACTTTGAGCTGGATGTTGTCATAGGTGCACCGGTGTTGGGCTGCACCCCCAACAGGTTAATACATTTGTAAAAATGTCTAAAAACCTGTTTTTGCGTTGACGTTATGGGGCATTCTGTGTAGATTGATGTGGGGAAAAAAACGTTTAATACATTTTCAAATAAGGCTGCAATGTAACAAAATGTGGAGAAAGTCAAGGGGTTTCAGTACTTTCCGAATGCACTGTACATAGCACAAACTCCTGGAAGGTTAATGAGAGACTTAATATTGTTGCCTGCCCAGCCCATTGATGATGTTACATGCTTCTTCCACATTGTAGAGTACCAGACTATAGGGTCTCCACATATACTGCACATTGTTTTAACAGGATCATAGGCCACTAACACAGCCTGTTCAATAACATAACATTAAGGATGTGTTTGGTAGGGAATCAGTAGTTTTCCTCTTGTCATGTCAGGGGCGGCAAGTAGCCTAGTGGTTAGAGCGTTGGGCCAGTAACCGGAAGGTTGCTGGATTGAATCCCCGAGCTGACAAGGTAAAAATCTGTCGTTCTGCCCCTGAGCAAGGCAGTTAACTCACTGTTCCCCAGGCACTGAATACGTTGATGTCGATTATGACAGCCCCCCGCACCTCTCTGATTCAGAGGGGTTGGGTGATATGCAGAAGACACATTTCAGTTAAATACTGTTAGTTGGACAACAAGTCACTCAAATATCATCTGAAAACACATAAGACATGTTCCCTAATGATGAAAGGGGGGCCTGAGTGAAAACGTTTGGGAACCACCACTATACTGTATAACAATATTATAAAAATTAAAATAATTAGTGGCCTAATTCTGCTGTCCTGGTTGTATTGTTCATCCCTATCTCCCTAAGTCTGCGACTGTAATTTTGTGGTAATGTTGTATTGTGACACCTACTCTGTAATCAAACTTGTCTGTTCAAATTTTACACGAAAATAACCTATGAAGTCTTGTTGTAACTCTGCTTCCTTTGGTACTTTTTCATACCATATACTATATATGCAAGAATTCTATAAATACACTGCTCAAAAACTTAAACAACACAATGTGACAACACAAACAACACAATGTAACTCCAAGTCAATCACACTTCTGTGAAATCAAACTGTCCACTTAGGAAGCAACACTGATTGACAATAAATTGCACATGCTGTTGTGCAAATGGAATAGACAAAAGGTGGAAATTATAGGCAATTAGCAAGACCCCCAAAAAAGGAGTGATTCTGCAGGTGGTGACCACAGACCACTTCTCAGTTCCTATACTTCCTGGCTGATGTTTTGGTCACTTTTGAATGCTGGCGGTGCTCTCACTCTAGTGGTAGCATGAGACGGAGTCTACAACCCACACAAGTGGCTCAGGTAGTGCAGCTCATCCAGGATGGCACATCAATGCGAGCTGTGGCAAAAAGGTTTGCTGTGTCTGTCAGCGTAGTGTCCAGAGCATGGAGGCGCTACCAGGAGACAGGCCAGTACATCAGGAGACGTGGAGGAGGCCGTAGGAGGGCAACAACCCAGCAGCAGGACCGCTACCTCCGCCTTTGTGCAAGGAGGTGCACTGCCAGAGCCCTGCAAAATGACCTCCAGCAGGCCACATGAATGCGGTAGTGGTAGGCTATTGTAGTAAGCTAATATAATGCTATATTGTGTTTTCGCTGTAAAACACTTAAAAAATCGGTGTCTGTAACGTTGGTGTCTGTAATTACTCTGGCTGCTTCGGTCCTATTTGTGACGGTAGCTGTGATGGTAGCTGCAATGTAAAACTGATTTATACCTCAAATATGCACATTTTTCGAACAAAACATTGATTTATGGTATAACATGTTATAAGACTGTCATCTGATGAAGTTGTTTCTTGGTTAGTTTGGTTGGTTCTTGGTTAGTTTGGTTGGTTTTGTGCAAGCTACCTGTGCTGTGAAAGAAATGTCTGTCCTATTTTTGTATTTGGTGGTGAGCTAACATAAATGTACGTGGTGTTTTCGCTGTAAAACATTTTAAAAATCAAACATGTTGACTGGATTCACAAGATGTTTATCTTTCATTTGCTGTATTGGACTCTTTAATGTGTGAAAGTTACATATTTCTCAAAAATATTTTGGGAATTTCGCGCTCTGCCTTTTCAGTGGAATGTGGGAGGAGTTCCGCTAGCGGAACCCCGGGGCTAGACAGGTTAACAGCAAAACCTTGAAATCAGCCCTTGCCTTAACAGGAAGCCAGTGTAGGGAAGCTAGCACTGGAGTAATATGATCAAATTTCTTGGTTCTGGTCAGGATTCTTAGAACTAACTGAAGTTTATTTAGTGCTTTATCCGGGTAGCCGGAAAGTAGAGCATTGCAGTAGTCTAACCTAGAAGTAATAAAGGCATGGATTAATTTTTCTGCATCATTTTTGGACAGAAAGTTTCTGATTTTTGCAATGTTACGTAGATGGAAAAAAGCTGTCCTTGAAACAGTCTTGATATGTTGTCACGTTCTGACCATAGTTATTGTGTGTTTTGCTTGTTTTCGTGTTGGTCAGGACGTGAGCTGGGTGGGCATTCTATGTTGTGTGTCTAGTTTGTCTGTTTCTGTGTTCAGCCTAATATGGTTCTCAATCAGAGGCAGCTGTCAATCGTTGTCCCTGATTGGGAATCATATATAGGTGGCTTGTTTTGTGTTGGGGATTTGTGGGTGGTTGTTTCCTGTCTCTGTGTTTTCTCTGCACCAGCTAGGACTGTATCGGTTTGCCACATTTTGTTATTTTGTATTTGTAGTGTTCTCTGTTTATCGTTTAATTAAACATGTTGAGCACTGGCTACGCTGCGTGTTGGTCCGATCCCTGTTACACCCTCTCTTCACGTGAAGAGAGGGAAGGCTGCCGTTACATATGTTGATCAAAATAGAGATCAGGATCAAGAGTAACGCCGAGGTCCTTCACAGTTTTTTTGGAGATGACTTTACAACCATCAAGATTAATTGTCAGATTTAACAGAAGATATCTTTGTTTCTTGGGACCTAGAACAAGCATCTCTGTTTTGTCCGAGTTTGGCGTGGCGCCATTTCCGTTACAATTTTCTGGAAGCTTGCTTCAGAGCTCGGGTATTTTCTGTATACCAGGGAGCTAGTTTCTTTTGACAAATGCTTTTAGTTTTTAGGGGTGCAACTGCATCTAGGGTATTGCACAAGGTTAAACTATATTGAAAAAACATACTTTACGATGATATGGTGACATGTATCAAATAAAATCAAAGCCGGAGATATTAGTTGCCTATAACGGCAGCTAAACAGAAGGCAAATCCAGGTCCCCCTTCGCGCTCTCCAGAAAACAGGAAATGGGAGGACACGTCATACAAAGAGCTTGTATTCCACTTCAGACCAAGATAAACACTACATTTCTTCTCTCACCGCCTCTTGACATCCAGGGGAAGGTCTATGAAGTGCACGTATACTCTTACGTATCATGCCCATTTATAGGCAGGAAGTAGAACAGAGCCTCGATTTCAGACTTTCCACTTCCTGGTCAGGAAGTTTGTGCCAAATGAGTTCTGTTTGACTCACAGATATAATTCAAACTGTTTTAGAAACTAGAGAGTGTTTTCTATCCAATAGTAATAATAATATGCATATTGTACGAGCAAGAATTGAGTACGAGGCCGTTTGAAATGGGCACCTTTTATCTGGCTACTCAATACTGCCCCTTCAGCCCAAACAGGTTAAATTGAGTTCCTCAGTTAGGTGGTCAACTGATTTTTGTCCTCTGACATCCTTGGGTAGGCAGAAGGAGTCTGGAAGGGCATCAAGGAATCTTTGTGTTGTCTGAGAATTTATAGCACAACTTTTGATGCTCCTTGGTTGGGGTCTGAGCAGATTATTTGTTGCGATTGCAAACGTAATAAAATGGTGGTCCGATAGTCCAGGATTATGAGGAAAAACATTAAGATCTACAACATTTTGTTATGCTGATGAAGGAGGACCCAAAAGCGACGTAATAGAAACAGAGTCTTTATTCCAGTCTTAGACAAAAACGATACTCCTGATATATCTAAGGTAAAAACAAAACAGGAAAACTGAAATCCTCTCGTCAGTAGAGATGAACGACTGGAGACGCGACCACTAGACACCTGCTCACATGCAGCATCTGATGAAGGCAAAAACACGACAGGGCGGAACAAGGACACTGAACAGCAAACATCAAACAAGAATCCGACAAGGACTGAAGCGGAAAACAGAGGAAGAAATAGGAACTCTAATGAGGGCAAAAATAGGGGACAGGTGTGAAAGAGTAAATGAGGTCGTTAGGAGAATGAGAAACAGCTGGGAGCAGGAACGGAACGATAGAGAGAGAGCGGGAGAGGGAGAAAGGGAGGAGGAGAGAGAAGGATAGAAAAGAGGGAAAGAACCTAATAAGACCAGCAGAGGGAAGCACAGGGACAAGACATGATGATCAAAAACATGACAGTACCCCCCCACTCACCGAGCGCCTCCTGGCGCACTCGAGGAGGAACCCTGGCGGCAACGAAGGAAATCATCAATCAACGAACGGTCCAGCACATCCCGAGATGGAACCCAACTCCTCTCCTCAGGACCGTAACCCTCCCAATCCACTAAATACTGGTGACCACGTCCCCGAGAACGCATGTCCATGATCTTCCGTACCTTGTAAATAGGTGCGCCCTCGACAAGGACGGGAGGGGGGGAGGGAAGACGAACGGGAGCGCGAAGAAAAGGCTTGACACAAGAGACATGGAAGACAGGGTGGACGCGACGAAGATGTCGCGGAAGAAGCAGTCGCACAGCGACAGGATTGACGACCTGAGAGACACGGAACGGACCAATGAACCGCGGAGTCAACTTGCGAGAAGCTGTCGTAAGGGGAAGGTTACGAGTGGAAAGCCACACTCTCTGACCGCGACAATACCTAGGACTCTTAATCCTACGTTTATTGGCGGCTCTCACAGTCTGCGCCCTGTAACGGCAAAGTGCAGACCTGACCCTCCTCCAAGTGCGCTCACAACGTTGGACAAAAGCCTGAGCGGAGGGAACGCTGGACTCGGCGAGCTGGGACGAGAACAGAGGAGGCTGGTAACCAAGACTACTCTGAAACGGAGATAGCCCGGTAGCAGACGAAGGAAGCGAGTTGTGAGCGTACTCAGCCCAGGGGAGCTGTTCTGCCCAAGATGCAGGGTTTCGAAACGAAAGGCTGCGTAAAATGCGACCAATCGACTGATTGGCCCTTTCTGCTTGACCGTTAGACTGGGGATGAAATCCGGAAGAGAGACTGACGGAAGCACCAATCAAACGACAGAACTCCCTCCAAAACTGTGACGTGAATTGCGGACCTCTGTCTGAAACGGCGTCTAACGGGAGGCCATGAATTCTGAACACATTCTCAATGATGATTTGTGCCGTCTCCTTAGCGGAAGGAAGCTTAGCGAGGGGAATGAAATGTACCGCCTTAGAGAACCTATCGATAACCGTAAGAATCACAGTCTTCCCCGCAGACGAAGGCAGACCGGTAATAAAGTCTAAGGCGATGTGAGACCATGGTCGAGAAGGAATGGGAAGCGGTCTGAGACGACCGGCAGGAGGAGAGTTACCTGACTTAGTCTGCGCGCAGTCCGAACAAGCAGCCACGAAACGGCGCGTGTCCCGCTCCTGAGTAGGCCACCAAAACCGCTGGCGAATAGAAGCAAGCGTACCCCGAACGCCGGGGTGGCCAGCTAACTTGGCAGAATGAGCCCACTGAAGAACAGCCAGACGAGTAGAGACAGGAACAAACAGAAGGTTACTAGGACAAGCGCGCGGCGACGCAGTGTGAGTGAGTGCTTGCTTTACCTGTCTCTCAATTCCCCAGACAGTCAACCCGACAACACGCCCTTCAGGAAGAATCCCCTCGGGGTCGGTAGAAACCACAGAAGAACTAAAGAGACGGGATAAGGCATCAGGCTTGGTGTTCTTATTCCCCGGGCGATAGGAAATCACGAACTCGAAACGAGCGAAAAACAACGCCCAACGAGCTTGACGTGCATTAAGTCGTTTGGCAGAACGGATGTACTCAAGGTTCTTATGGTCAGTCCAAACGACAAAAGGAACGGTCGCCCCCTCCAACCAGTGTCGCCATTCGCCTATGGCTAAGCGGATAGCGAGCAGTTCGCGGTTACCCACATCATAGTTGCGTTCCGATGGCGACAGGCGATGAGAAAAGTAAGCGCAAGGATGAACCTTATCGTCAGACTGGAAGCGCTGGGACAGAATGGCTCCCACGCCCACCTCTGAAGCGTCAACCTCGACAATGAATTGTTTAGTGACGTCAGGAGTAACAAGGATAGGGGCGGATGTAAAACGCTTCTTGAGGAGATCAAAAGCTCCCTGGGCGGAACCGGACCACTTAAAGCAAGTCTTGACAGAAGTCAGAGCTGTGAGAGGGGCAGCCACTTGACCGAAATTACGAATGAAACGCCGATAGAAATTAGCGAAACCGAGAAAGCGCTGCAACTCGACACGTGACTTAGGAACAGGCCAATCGCTGACAGCCTGGACCTTAGCGGGATCCATCTGAATGCCTTCAGCGGAAATAACAGAACCGAGAAAAGTGACAGAGGAGACATGAAAGGCGCACTTCTCAGCCTTCACGTAGAGACAATTCTCTAAAAGGCGCTGGAGTACACGTCGAACGTGCTGAACATGAATCTCGAGTGACGGTGAAAAAATCAGGATATCGTCAAGGTAAACGAAAACAAAGATGTTCAGCATGTCTCTCAGTACATCATTAACTAATGCCTGAAAGACAGCTGGAGCATTAGAGAGACCGAACGGCAGAACCCGGTATTCAAAATGCCCTAACGGAGTGTTAAACGCCGTTTTCCACTCGTCCCCCTCTCTGATGCGTACGAGATGGTAAGCGTTACGAAGGTCCAACTTAGTAAAGAACCTGGCTCCCTGCAGCATCTCGAAGGCTGACGACATAAGGGGAAGCGGATAACGATTCTTAACCGTTATGTCATTCAGCCCTCGATAATCCACGCAGGGGCGCAGAGTACCGTCCTTCTTCTTAACAAAGAAAAACCCCGCTCCGGCGGGAGAGGAAGAAGGCACCACAGTACCGGCGTCGAGAGAAACAGACAGATAATCCTCGAGAGCCTTACGTTCGGGAGCCGACAGAGAGAATAGTCTACCCCGAGGAGGAGTGGTCCCCGGAAGGAGATCAATACAACAATCATACGACCGGTGAGGAGGAAGAGAGCTGGCTCTGGACCGACTGAAGACCGTGCGTAGATCATGATATTCCTCCGGCACTCCTGTCAAATCACCAGGTTCCTCCTGAGTAGAGGGGACAGAAGAAACAGGAGGTATAGCAGACATTAAACACTTCACATGACAAGAAACATTCCAGGATAGGATAGAATTACTAGACCAATTAATAGAAGGATTATGACATACTAGCCAGGGATGACCCAAAACAACAGGTGTAAAAGGTGAACGAAAAATCAAAAAGGAAATGGTCTCACTGTGGTTACCAGATACTGTGAGGGTTAAAGGTAGTGTCTCACATCTGATACTGGGGAGAGAACTACCATCTAAGGCGAACATGGGCGTGGGCCTCCCTAACTGTCTGAGAGGAATCTCATGTTTCCGAGCCCATGCTTCGTCCATAAAACAACCCTCAGCCCCAGAGTCTATCAAGGCACTGCAGGAAGCAGCCGAACCGGTCCAGCGTAGATGGACCGACAAGGTAGTACAGGATCTTGATGGAGAGACCTGAGTAGTAGCGCTCACCAGTAGCCCTCCGCTTACTGATGAGCTCTGGCTTTTACTGGACATGATATGACAAAATGTCCAGCAGAACCGCAATAGAGACAAAGGCGGTTGGTGATTCTCCGTTCCCTCTCCTTAGTCGAGATGCGAATACCTCCCAGCTGCATGGGCTCAGTCTCTGAGCTGATGGGAGAAGATGGTTGAGATGCGGAGAGGGGAAACACCGTTAACGCGAGCTCTCTTCCACGAGCTCGGTGACGAAGATCTACCCGTCGTTCTATGCGGATGGCGAGTGCAATCAAAGAGTCCACGCTGGAAGGAACCTCCCGGGAGAGAATCTCATCCTTAACCTCAGCGTGAAGTCCCTCCAAAAAACGAGCGAGCAACGCCGGCTCGTTCCAGTCACTGGATGCAGCAAGAGTGCGAAACTCTATAGAGTAATCCGTTATGGATCGATCACCTTGACATAGGGAAGCCAGGACCCTGGAAGCCTCCTTCCCAAAAACAGAACGATCAAAAACGCGTATCATCTCCTCCTTAAAGTTCTGATAAACGTTAGAACACTCAGCCCTTGCCTCCCAGATAGCTGTGCCCCACTCCCGAGCCCGACCAGTCAGGAGCGATATGACGTAAGCGATCCGAGCTCTCTCTCCTGAGTATGTGTTGGGCTGGAGAGAGAACACAATATCACACTGGGTGAGAAAGGAGCGACACTCAGTGGGCTGCCCAGAGTAACAAGGTGGGTTATTAACCCTAGGTTCCGGAGACTTGGAAGACCAGGAAGTAGCTGGTGGCACGAGACGAAGACTCTGAAACTGTCCTGAGAGATCGGAGACATGAGCGGCCAGGGTCTCAACGGCATGACGAGCAGCAGACAATTCCTGCTCGTGTCTACCGAGCATTTCTCCCTGGATCTCGATGGCAGTCTTGCGAGAATCCGTAGTCGCTGGGTCCATTCTTGGTCGGATTCTTCTGTTATGCTGATGAAGGAGGACCCAAAAGCGACGTAATAGAAACAGAGTCTTTATTCCAGTCTTAGACAAAAACGATACTCCTGATATATCTAAGGTAAAAACAAAACAGGAAAACTGAAATCCTCTCGTCAGTAGAGATGAACGACTGGAGACGCGACCACTAGACACCTGCTCACATGCAGCATCTGATGAAGGCAAAAACACGACAGGGCGGAACAAGGACACTGAACAGCAAACATCAAACAAGAATCCGACAAGGACTGAAGCGGAAAACAGAGGAAGAAATAGGAACTCTAATGAGGGCAAAAATAGGGGACAGGTGTGAAAGAGTAAATGAGGTCGTTAGGAGAATGAGAAACAGCTGGGAGCAGGAACGGAACGATAGAGAGAGAGCGGGAGAGGGAGAAAGGGAGGAGGAGAGAGAAGGATAGAAAAGAGGGAAAGAACCTAATAAGACCAGCAGAGGGAAGCACAGGGACAAGACATGATGATCAAAAACATGACACATTTATTCCATGGGACAAAACTAGGTCCAGAGTATGACTGTGGTAGTGAGTAGGTCCAGAAACATGTTGGACAAAACCCACTGAGTCGATGATGGCTCCAAAAGCCTTTTGGAGTGGGTCTGTGGACTTTTCCATATGAATATTAAAATCACCAAAAATGTGAATATTATCTGCTATGACCACAAGGTCCGATAGGAATTCAGGGAACTCAGTGAGGAACGCTGTATATGGCCCAGGAGGGCTGTACACAGTAGCTATAAAAAAGTGATTGAGTAGGCTGCATAGATTTCATGACTAGAAGCTCAAAAAACGAAAACATCTTTTTTTTTTTTTTTAAATTGAAATTTGCTATCGTAAATGTTAGCAACACCTCCGCCTTTGCGGGATGCACAGGGGATATGGTCACTAGTGTAACCAAGAGGTGAGGCCTCATTTAACACAGTAAATTAATCAGGCTTAAGCCATGTTTCAGTCAGGCCAATCACATCAAGATTATGATCATTGATTAGTTCATTGACTTTAACTGCCTTTGAAGTGAGGGATCTAACATTAAGTAGCCCTATTTTGAGATGTGAGGTATCACGATCTCTTTCAATAATGGCAGGAATGGAGGAGGTCTTTATCTCAGTGAGATTGCTAAGGCGAACACCTGACATAGTCTTTGATTTCACTCTGAATTCCTGGCAAATACAGTGTGTCACGTGCTTGTCTGTAACAGGCCTCACCTCCTATGTGACTTGAGTGCACGCGCGTCAACATCTCATGGCGTAGAGATGACTCTGACATTTGAATATTACTCCGTTTTGAACACTGAGCTCCTCTTTGACTGGCCAATATTCTCTGACGGCTAAAGCAGTTTCTTCCTTGCAGTCGGACCAGCCCATCAGAATCACAGACCTCAATGCCTGGAGTTGTCCATCCCTGTCTGTGTGCTGTCTGATTTGTATAAGGCGCTGGTCCGTAACATTGAGGTAGTCAGCCTGGTTGATGTGTTCAACATCCACTTGCTCTGTTTGTAAGCTGCACACTGCGTGTTGTTCATGCATGGAGCGTGTGTACATGCCTGATGCAGTAGCCCTGCTGTGCGTGTCACTCACATACATCTCTGGCCCTGGCTTATACACCACCTTGAGGTTGTAAGTTTGTAGGGCCAGTAGCATGCTCTGCAGTCGTTTTGGGGTATTCAGAAGAGGCTTGCTGAATATAGCAATAAGGGGCTTGTGATCTGTCTCTGCGGTAATATTGTCGCTCCCGTACAGGTAATGGTGGAAGCATTGGCATGCAAACACAATGCTGAGGCACTCCTTCTCTATCTGGGCATAGTTCTGCTCTGTTAAGGTGAGTGCCCTAGAGGCGAATGCCACAGGCTGGCCATCCTGCATGAGGCAACAGCCAAGTCCATACTGGCTTGAGTCACTCTGAATCGTGACAGGTTTTGACGCATTGTAGTATCGCAGTTCCCTCACCGCTGCGTCATGTTTTGGGAGCCAATGCCAGATGGCGTCCTTGTCCATGAGCCTCCTTAGTGGCTCACACACTTCAGAGAGCCGCGGTAGGAATTTGGCCAGGTAAGTGACAAATCCGACGAAGCGCTGAACGTCAGATGGGTGGGGCATTTCCAAGACAGCCTTCACTTTTTCAGGATCCGCCTTCAATCCGGTGGAGGACAAGATGTGCCCATGAAAGCAGACCTCTGGCACTTTAAACTGAAGCTTTTTTATGCTTAGCCTTAGCTTGACCTGTCTGCATCTGACCATCAGGGCCAGCAGCTTGGCGTCATGGTCACATTCTGCCTCCTCATCACTGTCCCCACAGCCCACTACGAGGATGTCATCTGCTATGGGTTCCACGCCACTGAGTCCCATCAACAGCTTGTGCTGTTTCCGCTGATACACCTCTGGAGCCACAGAGACACCAAACGGAAGCTTCAACTACCTCTTCCTGCCCCAGGGTGTCCAAAAGGTGGTCATCTAGCTGCTGGGCTCGTCGAGCTCTGTGTTTGTTTCAATGGAGTGCACCTTACCCTCCTTTATCTTGCTTTTCATGCAGACCCTTGCAAAGTGATTAGCTGTACCACATGATTTGCATATTTTCCCATAGGCTGGGCAGTGTTCTTTTCCTCGTCAATGAGAAATGCCACAATATCGGCATGTATTGGGGTTGTCTACTGCAGATTTGGCTGTAGTATTAGCATTAGCTGTGGCAAAGGGGAATTTCTTTACTGGCTGCCTGAATGTAGCATTGACATTGTCCATATGTTGCCTTTCTAGCTCCATGGACCTTATCCGTATATCAGTAAGCTCTGCTGCACGGCATGTCTCCACTGCCAAGACCAGCGTCAGGTCACGTTCTCTCAGCAAACGTCTGCGGGTGCCCTCATCAGTTATGCCAAGCACAATCCTATCTCTGATCTGTTCATCTCTTAAAGCACCATAGTCACATGTAGCTGTCTTTTCCCTTAACCTAGTGACAAAGCTGTCAATGGACTCCCCGTCCTCCGGTTTGCAACAACCGAACACATAACGCTTGTAGATGACATTCTTTGCTGGCTTAAAGTAATGTTCAAGAGCATCAAGAATAGCTATAGCGTTACCTTGCTGAGCTGCTGTTAGGTTCAGGTTGTGTTTGTATACGTGTCGGCATTCAGTTCCCATTATAGTCCTCAAAGTGGCAGCCACTGCCTCATCGTCCTTTTCCAGAAGTCCCATTGCTAGCGCATAGTCCTCCCATTCACCTCTAAACGTATCCCAGTTCGTGCTCCAATCCCCGCTGAGCTTCATAACGGCGGGAGGGGGAATGTTCGCTGCCATGTCTAACCGGTGCTAACAACACTGAAGCTAACTAGCAAACTCACACTAGCTAAGGCCAATTCCGGCAAAATTTTAGAACAGGTGACTCTAATTTGCGGAAAGCATGGTTAGTTATCCCTCTTCTGACACCATGTTTGAATGTTAAATGACGAGACAGAGACATTGATGCGAGTAACCAGCCTTGTTCCGTATAGAAATATCTTATTATAACGTTATACTCGGACCGAACTGGGATCTGTACTGAACGTCCTCTTATGGTCCCAAGGTTAACGTCATGTTTTAATGTTTGTAGAGTGGTCTCAGAACATCAATGGGATAACGTCTCGCTGAAACCCTTAAAGCAGCTTTCCCAAACTTGGTCCTGGGGACCCCAAGGGGGTCAATCATCAACTAAATCATCAACTAATCATCAATCTTTGATTATTTGAATCAGCTATGTAATGCTAGGGCAATAAATAAATCATGCAGCGGTGGGGTCCCAAGGACCGAGTTTGGGAAATGCTGCCTTAAAGGGACCTGATGAAAACATTGCCGAATGTCCTTAGGACATCCTCAGTTTTCCTGGTTAAAACATAAATAGGCTGAGTAAATATAATCCAATTAGTTGCTTGTCATAAACTCAATATAGATCCATCTCTATGGAGTGGTTACATGGTGACGCTGAAACTACAATCCCATGTGATCATACACTATGGTATATTTAGAGGCTACCAGGACAAGTTATTGCAGCAGTCTCCTCTGTCAAGCAAGAAGACATTTTATGGACATAAGTTTCTTTATTTCTTTCACACCTCCGAAGTCTGATATGGTACAGATATTATCGGGATCTTTAAAAAAAATAATTGTACGACTTTGAGGGAGGATGAGAATTTATTTTGTTAAACCTATTGTGTTTAGTCTGAGCCTAAACAGAATCAAATAATTCACACTTGAATTTATTCACATCCATACACACTCAAGCCTTCCAAGGACTAAGAATTGCTGCATTGACCAGAGAAAGAAAATTAACAAAAGCTATGGAGAACTCAACCCAAGTCAAGTTCTTTTATCTCTTTGGCTTACAGGAGACATTTAACAACAAATCAGTATATTTTATCTTGTCTCTTATCACATACCTTCTCATTATCACTGTGAATCTGACTCTGATCATAACAATCATTCAGGAGAAAGGCCTCCATGAGCCCATGTATATCTTTCTGTGTAGTTTATGTGTCAATGGATTGTATGGGACCGCTGGTTTCTACCCCAAGTTGTTACTGGACCTTCAGTCAGATGTTCAGGTGATATCTTATGGTGGATGTTTCACTCAAGCCTATGTAATATATACATCTGTCATGTGTGAAATCTCTACTCTAACGGCAATATGCAGACCACTACTATACCATACCATTGTGACAACGTTAACTGTTAGAAAGTTACTCTTATTTTCTTGGTGTTATCCTTTATTTATAGCACTCATAGCACTTAGTTTAACCGTCAGAATTCCTTTATGTGGATCTCGTATTGATAAAATTTTCTGTGACAATCCGTCTATACTGAAACATGCATGTTTACCCACTACCATCAATCAGATTTTGAGCCGATGTTTAATAGTGGTTCATGTTTTACAGATACTTTTCATTGTATTTTCTTACTGTCAGATTGTAAAGACTTGTGTAAAGTCAGCTAAGGGAAGGATTAAGTTCACACAGACATGTGTGCCACATTTAATAACAATTGTTATTTTCATCACAGTGACCCTGTTTGACAATTTGCAAGGGTGGAATAATGTAAATATTACTCTAAATATGCGTAATGCAATGGCTGTACAATTCCTTGTTATACCACCTGTCTTTAACCCTGTCATATATGGACTTAACCTCCAGCAGATTCGAAGGGCAGTTTTTAGAAAGTGTAATGCACATAAAATCTTGGATATGAGATGTTAGTTACAGCTTAAGAAACAGGGAGACTTACTGATATCAGAAGTCAACAAAAGGAAGGTAAAATCTACCAAAACTGTTGCACGGTTAAATGGCCCCTAATTTGTTGATGTCTATCACCCTCTTCTGAAAAAATTATTTACAAACATTCCAAGAATAGAGTAATTGTAGCACACCTGAGCAGGAAAATGCTTGCTTGCGCACCAAATGGCACCCTATTCCCTTTATGGTGCACTACTTTTGACCAGAGCCAAAGTAGTGCACTATTAAGGAAATGGGGTCCAATGGATAGCACAAATATGTGACTCCTTATGCAGTGAAGAACTTTTTAAAGAAGAACAGCAATATGCTAAGCTACTCCTTCGATGTATATTTTCCCCACTGGGTGCTTTATTTATAATACTGTTAACAAAAATAAATGATGTCATTAATGGTTGTGGTTACATTACAGTAAATATATTGATTATTTTTAGGTTACTGAGTTGTGATAATGTATATATGTGCTTATAAACAGGCGTCCTCAGTGTATCTCTCAAAATAGATGTGTGTTCACAACCACTTTGGAGGGCAATTCATTGTTTAATTGGTGCAATAACACAAATATGCATGAAACTAGAAAGTAATGTTGAATGTAGGCTACAGATTTGGAGTGATTGTAAATGGCATTAACAAGATACAATAAATACTGAACAGAAATATCATATTCTGAATTCCCATTTAATTTATTTACTAGATGTAGATTTTTCTCCAGCGTATACATATTCTATATTAATATTCTGACAAAATAATTGCCTATGTTCATATTCTGACCATTTGAAATCATGTATTTTAACTGTCTTCTGGTGGTATTAATATACAAGTTATTGGAGCAGTATCCCTGTGTCAAGCAAGAACACATTTGACAGGCACAAGTTTCTTTATATCTTTCACACCTCAGAAGTCTGATAGTATATATTATCGGGATATTTTATTTTATTTTTAAGAATAAGAGTTTGATGGAGGATATGAATGTCACGTTCCTGACCTGTTTTCTGTTGTTTTGTATGTGTTTAGTTGGTCAGGGCGTGAGTTGGGGTGGGTATTCTATGTTGTGTGTCTAGTTCGTCTGTTTCTGTGTTCAGCCTAATATGGTTCTCAATCAGAGACAGCTGTCAATCGTTGTCCCTGATTGAGAATCATATAAAGGTGGCTTGTTTTGTGTTGGGGATTGTGGGTGGTTGTTTCCTGTCTCTGTGTTTGTGTTCTGCACCAGATAGGACTGTCTCGGCTTTCACGTTTGTTATTTTGTTATTTGTTAATCTTTATTGTTTAATTAAACATGTTGAACACTAACTGCGCTGCAATTTGGTCCTCTCCTTCATCCCAGGAAGAAAGCCGTTACAATGAATTTGTTTTGTTAAAAGTATTGTGGACACATAATCAAATAATTCACAGACATACATTCACCTCCATACACACTCCAGCCTTGACCAGAGAAAGAAAATTAACAAAAGCTATGGAGAACTCAACCCAAGTCAAGTTATTTTATCTCTTTGGCTTAAAAGAGACATTTAACAACAAATCGGTCTATTTTATCTTGTCTCTTATCACATACCTTCTCATCATCACTGTGAATCTGACTCTGATCATAACAATCATTCAGGAGAAAGGCCTCCATGAGCCCATGTATATCTTTCTGTGTAGTTTATGTGTCAATGGATTGTATGGAACTGCTGGTTTCTACCCCAAGTTCTTACTGGACCTTCAGTCAGATGTTCAGGTGATATCTTATGGTGGATGGTTCACTCAAGCCTATGTAATATACACATCTGTCCTGTGTGAAATTTCTACTCTAACAGTGATGTCTTACGACAGGTATGTGGCAATATGCAGACCACTACTATACCATACCGTTGTGACATCTTTAACTGTTAGAAAGTTACTCTTATTTTCTTGGTGTTATCCTTTATTTATATCACTGATAAAGGTAGTCTGGCAGTTAAAGTAACTGTTATGTGGATCTCACATTGATAAACTATTCTGTGACAATGTGTCTATAGTAAACCATTCATGTTTACCCATAACCATCAATCGGATTTGGGACTATTGTATAATAGTGGTTCAAGTTTTACAGGTACTTCTCATTGCCCTTTCTTACTGTCAGATTGTAAGGACTTGTGTAAAGTCAGCTAAGGGAAAGATTAAATTCACACAGACATGTGTGCCACATTTATTGACAATGGTTATTTTCATCACAGTGACCCTGTTTGATACTTTGCAAGGGTGGAATAGTAATATAAATATTACTCTAAATATGCGTAATGCAATGGCTGTACAATTCCTTATTATACCACCTGTCTTTAACCCTGTCATATATGGACTTAACCTCCAGCAGATTCGAAGAGCAGTTTTTAGAAAGTGAAATAGACATGAAAGCATTGACGTGAGAGGTTAGTTACATGATCTTACACAACAGGGAGACTTCCTGATATCAGAAGTCAACAAAAATAAAGTTAAAATCTGGCAAAACTGTTGCAAGGTTAAATGGCCCCTTATTT